>NC_057723.1:45027973-45052237 GCF_004010195.1 Chiloscyllium plagiosum
GCCCCTCCCCCAAGTCCCTCCTCCCTATCTTTTATCTTAGTCTGCCAGACACACTTTCCTCATTCCTGAAGAAGGGCTTATGCCCGAAACGTCGATTCTCCTGTTCCTTGGATGCTGCCTGACTTGCTGCGCTTTTCCAGCAACACATTTTCAGCTCTGATCTCCAGCATCTGCAGTCCTCACTTTCTCCTCGAGAATTTTGGTCAAGCCAGTTTAAACTCTGATCTAGGTTAAACTGCACCCAGGGCATGTTGTACCTGTCCTGAAAGCTGTGACCTGCAGTTTCCTGTGTTGACCAAATAAGAGAGGCTTTATGGTTTTCTGCCAGACATTCTGGCACTGTATTATGGAGCATGGTATGAAGCTGTTAATAACTTTGAGCAAACATTTGGGAATTGTTTCCCTATATACCTCATTGGCTGGGATTGAACACTGTGTTCAGGGTTTGGTCAATTCATTGGCTGAGTGCCAGGGAGGTTCCTGGAAGTGACAACATCTTGTCATAAAGGTTAGTAGAACAAAGGACTTTGCAAAAGGAGCATTCAAGATCTCATCTGAGAAGCACGTGCCCTGAAGTCATCTTCAGAGGAGACAAAGAACCTCAAGACAAGATATACACCGAGAGCAAAGGTGGCCACTTAACTCGGATTGGGGTAGTATTCGTTTCAAGCCAAATGTATAGCATTGAGGGTTGGTGATGATTTGCCACGGTACATTCGCCGCTGCCGATTAGCCACTGCTGGTTCGCTACCAGCGTTTCTCCACTGGGGTCGTTTGACCTCTGGAGACTATTCGCCACCAGAAATATATATATATGTACTGATTGTTTTCCCTCCCACCTGTTCTTTCATACTTCTCAGTCCCCTTTATTTATATAACTACATAGTACATATTGATAAAAAATACGAGGTGAAATAAATATCATTTATTGGTTTATACATAAAAATGAGTTACAAACACTTGCGATGGCGAATCGTCCTCAGTCGCCAATAGGCGGTGGCGAAGCGTCCTCGGCGGTGAAAGGGCAGTGGCTAATCGGCGGCGGCGAATGGTCCCATCCCATAGCATTGAAGTTAGAGTTAAGGTTAATGTGAATTATGTTATAGTAACGTAAAGTGAAATTAGATGAAGTGAGTTAAAGTTGAAGTAAGAAATAAATGTTGCATCGAACATCTGTTTTATATTGAGTATTTGTATTTAAAGAATTAAAATAAACTTGGGTTTCTTCAATGAGTTAACTCCGTGTCTTTGTCTGTGACACAATGTAAGGAGACCAGGATAAAAAGCTTCTGTAATCCTTTTGAGCAAACAAGGAGGTTTTACATCTTTTGGTTTATTATCTGTTTTAAATATCATCTCACAAAATGTCAAAAATAAAACAAAATCAGGCTGAATTTTCAAGCTTGTATATTATTACACAACATGCCAGGACAGATATTGAATTCTCATCTAATTGATAGCTCATTAAGCTATTTTAATAGAATGATTTAGACAAACATCTTGAGCTATCATGTGCATGCTAGCCATCAACAATGCAACAACTTACCAACATTTTAATGCAGATTAGATTCCCTACAGTGTGGAAACAGGCCATTTGGCCCAACAAGTCCACACCTCCAAAGAGCAACCCACCCAGACCCATTCCCCTACCCTATATTTACACTTGACTAATGCATCTAACACTATGGGCAATTTAGCATGATCAATTCACCTAACCTGCACATCTTTGGATTGTGGGAGGAAACCCACACAGACACGTGAAGAATGTACAAACTCCACACAGACAGTTGCCTGAGGTGGGATATGAACCAGGGTCCCTGGAACTGTGAGGCAGCAGTGCTAACCACTGAGCCACCATGCCACTCTTTTTGTCTGCAAACCACTGTCTTGTTTTTCCAAATAGAGAGACACATAGATGGTGATTGTGGTATTCTAAAAGAAACTGTTAAGAAGGCTGATGGTGCAGGATTCATGGTGGGATGGGTCATAGAATTGCCAAGCAGTGGGTGAGTCAGAAGCCCAATGATAGAAATTGACAACCAAGTTAAACAGATGTTGGAAATGCAACAAGGCAGTGAACCTGCATGAATGTGATGTGAAGCCAATTAAAATTGTTAAGCAGGCAATTAACAATCATTTACATTCTGGTAAATGTTATTAAATGCACATTTTGGCATTACATGAGCAGCGAGTGGGAAACACAGGCCATCGGCGCTGCTGCTATTGAAGCAAGGCATCACTGTAAGATGGAAGTTCAGCTGTTACATAGCTGCCTTCCGCAAAACAGAATAAGATCATAAAGTTATAGTCTGACATACAATAGAGGGGCTTAAGACACAGACTGACGGTTATTGAATGTAGGGAGGGAAGTGATGGGACAGTCCACAGAACAAACTTCAGAAGTGAAGTGGCTATCAGTCAGTGTGAATGGAGATTTCCCCGGGTGAGACAATGGCTGAGTGAAGAGATCTGGAATTTGGTTCAAAGTGAGAATTCAGTGCAGAGGGAAAAAAAATGTTTTAATTAAGTTTTTTTCTACAAGAAGTAAAGTCTTGAGTGTGAAAAGTAAATTGTGAAGGACAAAAGCAATGGATTGAGAAGCTGACTTGTAGTGTCATCAGAGTGATATCATAAACTACAACATGAGCAGTTAATGGATGAGAGGATTAGTGAATATTACTAGGCTTTAAAATCAATTAATGTCTTCAGTTTGTGTTTAGGTCGATAGATCTTTCTTTCTCCATTTTCTTAAAAATAATTCATCGAGTGTAAGATTGATTCTGGTGCTTTTACTAAATAATTACAATAAGGTATAAACAGCAGGGATGCTTGAGCAATGAGTTCATAAATAAACTATTAAAGGGATGATAACAGGGGTGCTGTGTTGCAGCAGAAACATGAAGATGCTGCTGGATTCCAAGGAAATCCAAGGCTAACACATCTATCGAAAATGTTTGCAAGTTATAGCGTCACAGAGTTATAGAAATATACAGCACAGAAACAGACCCTTCGATCCAACTCGTCCATGCTGACCAGATATCCTAATCTAATCTAGTCCTATTTGCCAACACTTGGCCCATATCTCTCCAAACGCTTCCTATTCATATACTCATCCTGATGCCTTTTAAATTTGCAATTGTACCAGCCTCCACCACTTCCTCTGGCAGCTGATTCCATACATGCGCCACTCTCTGCTTGAAAATGTTGCCCTTGAGGTCCCTTTTAATGTTTTTCCTTCTTAATCTAAACCTATGCCCTCTAGATCTGGACTCCCCCACACTAGGGAAAAGACAGATTACAGATTACAGATTACATTACAGTGTGGAAACAGGCCCTTCGGCCCAACAAGTCCACACCGTCTGAACCCTTTCAAGTTTCACAACATCCTTCCAATAGGAAGGAGACCAGAATTGCACATAGCATTCCAAAAGTGACATAACCAAGGTCATGTACAGCCACAACATGACCTCCCAACTCTTATCCTCAATGCTCTGACCAATAAAGGAAAGTACACCAAGCGCCTTATTCACTATGCTATCTACTTGCAACTCCACTCTCAGGGAACTATGAACCTGCACTCCAAAATCTCTTTGTTCAGCAAAACTCCCCAAGACCTTCCCATTCAGGGTATAAGTCCTGCGCTGATTTGTCTTTCCAAAAACACAGCACCTCGCATTTATCAAAATTAAACTCATCTGCCACTCCTCAGCACATTGGCCCATCTGATCAAGCTCCCGTTGTACTCTGAGGTAACCTTCTTCCCTGTCCATTATACTTCCAATTTTGGTGTCATCTGCAAGCTTTCTAACAGTACCTCCTATGTTCACCTCCAAATCATTTATGTAAATTGCTAAAAACAGTGGACCCAGCACTGATCCTTGTCACTGGTCTCAGGGCTCCAGTCTGAAAGGCAACCCTCCACCACCACCATCTGTATTTCACCTCCAAGCCAGTTCTGTAGCCAAATGGCTAGTTCACCCTGTATTCCATGAGATCTAACCTTGCTAACCAGTCTACCATGAGGAACCTTGTCAAAAGCCTTACTGAAGTCCATATAGATGACGTTCACTGCTCTGCCCTCATCAATGCTCTTTGTTACTTCTTCAAAAAACTCAGTCAAGTTTGTGAGACATGATTTCCTGTGCACAAAGCCATGTTGACTATCCCTAATCAGTCTTTGCCTTTCCAAATACATGTAATTCCTGTCCCTCCAACAACTTGCCCACCACTGATGTCAGGCTCGGTGGCCTAAAGTTCCATGGCTTTTTCTTACCATGTTTCTTAAATAATGACACCATGTTAACCAATCTCCAGTATTCCATCAACTCTCCTGTGATTATTGATTATGCAAATATCTCAGCAAGGGGCCCAGCTTCTCACAGATCTTGAGGGGGCACCTGATCCAGTCTTGTGGATTTTTCCACTTTTATGCATCTCAAGACATCCAGCACCTCCTCGTCTGTAATATAGACATTTTTCAAAATGTCACCATCTACTTTGCTACATTCTATATCTTCCATGTCCTTCTCCACAATAAATACTGATGCAAAATACTCGCTTATTATCTCCCCCATCTCTTGCAACCCCATCCATAGGCTGCCTTGCTGATCTTTGAGGGGCCCTATTCTATCCATAGTTACCCTTTTGTCCTTAATTTATTTATAAAATCCCTTTGGATTTTCCTTAACTCTATTTGCTAGAACTATCTCATGTCCCCTTTTTGCTCTCCAGACTTCCTTCTTAAGTATACTCCTACTGCTTTTATACTCTTCTAAGGATTCAATTGATCTCTGCTGTGTGTACCTGAAGAAGGGCTCATGCCCGAAACATCGATTCTCTTGCTCCTTGGATGCTGCCTGACCTGCTGCGCTTTTCCAGCAACACATTTCAGCTGTGTTCCTGACGCATGCTACCGTCTTTTTCTTAACCAAAGCTTCAATTTCTCTAGTTATCCTGCTTTCCCTACACCCACAAGCCTTTCTTTTCACTCTAATATGAATATACTGTCTCTGAACTCTCATTATTTCAAGTATACTCCTACTGCTTTTATACTCTTCTAAGGATTCAATTGATCTCTGCTGTGTGTACCTGAAGAAGGGCTCATGCCCGAAACGTCGATTCTCTTGCTCCTTGGATGCTGCCTGATCTGCTGCGCTTTTCCAGCAACACATTTTCAGCTGTGTGTTCCTGACGCATGCTACCGTCTTTTTCTTAACCAAAGCTTCAATTTCTCTAGTTATCCTTCTTTCCCTACACCCACAAGCCTTTCTTTTCACTCTAATATGAATATACTGTCTCTGAACTCTCATTATTTCATTTTTGAAGGCTTCTGATTTTCCAGCTGTCCCTTTACCTGCAAACATCTGCCCCAAATCAGTTTTTGAAAGTTCTTATCTAATATTGCTAAAATTTGCCTTCCTCCAATTTAGATCTTTAACTTTTAGATCTGGTCTATCCTTTTCTATCACTATTTTAAACTAATAGAATTATGGTCGCTGGTTCCAAAGTGCTCCCCCACTGACACCTCAGTCACCTGCCCTGCCTTATTTCCCAAGAGTAGGTCAAGTTTTGCATCTTCTCCAGTAGGTACATCCACATACTGAATCAGAAAATTTTCTTGTACACACTTAACAAATTCCTCTCCATCTAAACCCATAACCTTATGGCGATCCCAGTCTATGTTTGGAAAGTTAAACTCCCTGACCATAACCATCCTATTATTGGTGCAGATAACTAGAATCCCTTTCCAAATGTGTTTTTCAATTTCCCTCTGACAATTAAGGGGTCTACAATACAATCTCAATAAGGTGATCATCCCTTTCTTATCTCTCGGTTCCACCCAAATAACTTCCCTGGATGTATTCCCAGGAATATCCTACTTAAATACAGCAGTAATGCTATCCCTTATCAAAAACACCACTCTCCTTCCTCTCTTGCACCCCTTTAAAAACACCACTCTCCTTCCTCTCTTGCACCCCTTTCTATCCTTCCTGTGGCATTTGTATCCTGGAACATTAAGCTGCCAGTCCCGTCCATCCCTGAGCCATGTATCTGTAATTGCCATGTTATCATAGTTCCATGTTTCTAACCATGCCCTGAGTTCATCTGCCTTCCCTGTTCAGGCTCTTGCATTGAAATAAATACTTTAATTTATCAGTCCTACCTTGCTCTCTGCTGTATTCCTGCCTGCCCCTGACTGTTTGACTCGCTCCTTTTCCCAACTGTACCAGTCTCAGATTGATCTCATTCCTCACTATTTCCCTGATTCCGAACTCCCCATCTTACTCGTTTAAATCCTCCCAAGCAGCTTTAGTAAATCTCCCTGCCAATATATTGTTCTTCTTCCAATTCAGGTGCAATTCCATCCTTCTTTTACAGGTAGATGTGAGTATATGATCAGAACAGTGTTGTCAATCTAGTGCTACGGTTAAAGACATCTTCTGAGCTGAAAATGTGTTGCTGAAAAAGCGCAGCAGGTCAGGCAGCATCAAAGGAGCAGGAGAATCGATGTTTCAGGCATGAGCCCTTCTTCAGGCACAGCGGGAGAGTGCTGGGCCCATAACCCAGCGGTCGATGGATCGTAACCATCCTCTGCTACCAGCCTGAAGAAGGGCTCATGCCTGAAACGTCGATTCTCCTGCTCCTTTGATGCTGCCTGACCTGCTGCGCTTTTCCAGCAACACATTTTCAGCTCTGATCTCCAGCATCTGCAGTCCTCACTTTATCCTTTAAAGACATCCTCTCTCAGGGCTGGAGAGGAATCTAGTTAATATCGTTCACATTATTACTAACAGCATTAATGAGACTGGAAAGAAGGCTCTGCTTAGAGAACTAAAACAGTCGAGCTAAATTGAAAAGCAAAACTTCCAAGGTAATAATGTGAGGATTATAACAACAGCAGTAGGAAAATTAGCAGCAGTCAACTAAAGCCAAGGAGTTAAATGCATGCCTCCAACATTGTGGGTGGAATGAGTTTCAATTCATCGGGTACTGGCACCAGTACTGGGGGAGAGGAGAACTAATCCAGTGAGACAAGCTTTACTTGAATCCTGCTGTGACCAGGCTTCTGGTGAATCAAATAATTTGTGTTGTAAAGAGTGTTTCTAAAGTATTTGTTTTGGTGGACGCTAGAGTTTAGGAAAGGAAATCATAGATTTACAAAGCAAAAGGATTATTGCAGCATTATTGGGCAACTATTTGGAGAAACATGCCCAGCATAAGACAGGAAGGGATATCAAGTAGCAAATTAGGTCAAAGGGGGGAATAAAATGGTAAAAAGGAAAACAAAATGGGTCTCTACTTAAATGCATATAATGTTGTAAAGTTGGTTAGAGTGTTTATGGATTAGAAGGCAAGATGCTTGTAAAATGCTAAGGGGAAGAGTACATGGTCCCTTTAAAAGACAGTTGTTTTTTCCAGGCTTGGAGATTTTTTTTTTAAAATGTGCATGTGCACAGCGAGCTCCTGAAGTTGAAACATTTGTATCAAAAGTCTACACTGTCAACAGGCAAAGCAGCATTTTCTACATGGCAACAGATTTTTAAATTTAGCCAAATAATTTAAATTAGGCACTTGGAGACTAAGAACCAATTAAATTTAAATCTGATGGTTTTGATAACCTAGAACAAATCAATTATAAGGAAATTAATAGGTTGTCAAGAGTATAAAAGAAGACGGCATTTGAAAATTGAGGGAGAGCAAACTGCCGTTTGAAGAGATTAGCTGTCTCAGCTCTCAGAGTAACCATTATCTAACTAAAGATACAGCAGCACTCTTAGTCAATACTCCTGAAACAAGAATTCAATGGAGAGAGGTGTTCCTGATGCAAGAATTCAAAAGAGGAGGCATTCCTAAAAGAAAATCAGCAGAGAGGACATGGAGCATTCCATAAAAATGTATTCTGGCTGTAATCCAGCAAGACTCAATTCTAATTTTTATTTTTAGTTTATATAAGTAAGACTTGTATTTATGTAAACAGCATACCATTAGAATTTTGTTTATTCTGGAATAGTTAGTAGTTAGAGGGGAATTGTCTAGTTTGTTAGTGGTTCTGTTAATTTGTTCACTGTTGGAGTTAAATAAATTGTTACTTATTGATTATGGAGTGAAAGGATTTCATTTCATTTACCTACTCCTTTATAAAAGATTAGAGGGATGTGCAAGGTAAGCTATACCTCTTTTTACATTCTTTTAACAGGTTATGAGGTGAGGAGAGCTGAAAATGTGTTGCTGGAACAGCGCAGCAGGTCAGGCAGCATCCAGGGAACAGGAGAATCGACGTTTCGGGCATAAACCCTTCTTCAGGAAGGTTATGAGGTGAGGAGAGCCTCTCTATGTGTTTCAGTTTTAGCTATCAGAGGGGGGTTGACCTCTCTTTATAACAGTAGTATTCAGAAGGAAATAGAATGAGTTAACAGTGCATAGAGAGGTTAAATGCAGCCATTAAAGAGGCCTGTTTTCAAGCCAATTATATTTGGGAACTAAATATTTTGTGACTTGTTACTTTTTGAAAGGATTGACAGGAAGGAAAGACTAGTGGGCTAGCTTTCTGAGTGTAAGATGAAATAAGCACAATAGAAAGAAACTGCCTTAGATCAGAAGATGTAAAATCCAAATGGGAGGATAGAAGAAATAACAAGTGGAAGAAGATACTAGTGGGAGTATTTTATAGGCCCTCTAACAGTAGGAGTGAGACTAAATCAGGAAATAATGAGGGCATTTAAAAAGGCATTACATTAATAATGAGTACCTTTAATATGACAGACCTAACTACAAGGAAGAATTCATAATGTTTTCAGGATAGTTTCTTAGAACTATATGTTGTGGGCCCAACCAGGGATCTGGTTGCTTTGAATCTATTAATGCATATTGAAACATGTTTGCATTAATAGGTCTCACATTAAAATATTTTACCTTGAAAACAGTGACCATGCTAAATTTATATAAAGGTAATTACAAATGAATAAAGACAGAATTAACTGGAGTCAATTGGGAAAACAATTTAGCTGAAAAGATTGTTGAACAATGGGAAAATTTTAAGAAAATTGTTTATTACTCAAAACAAAGATACATCCCGTGTGCAAAAAGGATTCATAACCAAGGAAGTTAAGGACAGTATCAAGTTTGAAAGGGAAAACAAAAGCAAAGGTTAGTGGTAAACATATTGGGAACATTTTGAAAATCCGTAGAAGATCTCCAAACAAATAATAAGGGAGAAACTAAATTTTGAGAATAAAGTAGCAAGTAAAACAAACAGGAAACACTTCTTTAACTATTGAAAAATGTAGCAAAGGCAAAGTGAACTAAGACCCTTTAGAGAAAGAGGCTGGGGAAATAATAATGGGGAAATAGAAAGTAGCAGAAAAGTCAAATAAGTACTTTGCATCAGCTTTCACTGTAGAAGACACTAAAAGTATTCTAAAAATATTAAACAACCAAGGGCAAAACAAGGGGAGGAAATAAATGCAATAAAACTGCTAAGAATTAATAATGTGCTAATAAAACTATTGAAGCAAATATAATTAGTGTGCATGATTTCTGAAAAAGCAATTTTGTTAGAAGTAGAAAGAGTGTTGTTAGCCAGTTGTAACACATTACATGTACTCTTCAATGCATTTGAAACCGCTACCAAGCCAGAAAAAGTAAAGGATAACTTTGTAAAAAAAGTAATTTTAAGGATACTTTTGCAAAGCTTTTAAGGCAAGTGTTCAGGAAGAGAGAATAGGGTTGAAGTGATTGATGACTCTGCCACTACTGGAAGAGCACTACTGGAAGTACACAAATAAAATGATCAAAGTGCATAGAATGAATTGTAAGTTCCACGAAATTTGCAATATCTTGCATCAAGATTGTTGAAGAATTTAAAACCAAGAATCGGAATTTTGATTCTGCCAGCATATCAACGGTGGAACTGCTAATGGTGAATCAATGCAATATATAACATGATGTGTTTTTCCTTTATTTGGCCTATGGAGTGCAGACAACAGTAGCAAGGCAATATTTATTGTCTTTCCCCTTTTGCCCTCAGGGCATAAAGAGTTAATCAGGTTCTGCGAAGTCAGATGTAGTTGAACCAGAGTAGGGAACCTGTTGATTCTTACAACAATCGAAATTTATTGAATTCAATTTTTGTCGCAATAGTCCAGCACCACAACCATTAGGTTATAGAAACCTGACCAATGATCATTGTGCAACAAATTTAAGAAATCCCATTGTATGAAGCAAAAATATAGCTGAATAGAACTGCCTAAAGCTCATTTAAAAATTTTATGATCCTTCCTAGGCAGCAATATTATACAATGGTTTGATGTTTTGGATTTTTATGAAATTATTTATTCAAGATCTAATTGAGTTCACTTCAATTTGTAGATAATAGAATATTGATTTGTGACAGTTGTCTCAAGTCACAGAAAGATAAATTGAGCTTGAAAAAGGTATTAGGTGGCTGAGCAGAATTTAGAGAATGGAAACAAAATGAATTATAGTTCCCCTCCAAAACCATTTTGATTTGGTCTCCTCCTTCCTCACCCACATTTCCTGGCAATTGTTGCAGATATTTTCTAATCAATCTGTTCAGAGATGTTACCACAACATTGGGAGCAGATGGGACTTGAACCTAGTCATTTGTAAGAAAAAGAGAAATTGAGGCTAGCCCTAACCCTCCAATTCAGGGCCGGGGGGGGAGGGGGGGGCATGATGGCACAGTAGTAACACTGCTGCTTCACAGCACTAGTGACCAATGTTCGATTCCACCCTCGGGTGACTGTCTGTCTGTGTGGAGTTTGCACAGTCTCCTCATGTCTGCTCTCATTTCCTCCCACAGTCCAAAGATGTGGATTGGCCATTCTAAATTGCCCAGAGTGTTCAGAGATGCATAGGTTAGATGGGTTAGCCATGGGTAATGCAGATTTACAGGGTTAGGTTAGGGGGCTGGGACTGGGGTGGAACCCTCTTTCGAGGGTCGGTGTGGACTCGATGGGTCAAATGGCCTGATTCCATGCTGTAGGGATTCTATGAATTCCATTTTGTCCCAGTGGGCAGTGCTTGTAATGTGTTATTTTGTACTTTGGAAAATTGGGTGATTTTGGTAGTGAGTTTGCAGAGAAAAAGGAGCTAGGCTATTAAAAACTCTTGTAGTTGTGGTACAGTCCCTTCCTCTGAGCCAGAAGGTCTACATTCGAGATTCATCTGCTTTAACGGTATGTTGTAGTGCATCTGAACAGATTATTTAAGAACAAAATGAGCTGGGTTCTTTGACAGTCCCAATAGTGGTGATGTTAGTTCTTTGATTTAGTATTGGCTGTTTAATATATTAAAAAGAGCTGGATTCTTCCCAAGTAGAAGAGTGTGGTGCTGGAAAAGCACAGCCGGTCAGGCAGCATCTGAGGAGCAGGAGAGTCAATGTTTCGAACATAAGCTCTTCATCAGGAATGTGGGGGTGTCCCCGGGGGCTGAAAGATAAATGGGAAGGGGTTGGGGCTGGGGGAAATGTAACTGAGAATACAATAGGTAGATGAAGTTGGGGTGAAGGTGATAGGTCGGGAAGGAAGATGGACAGGTAGGGCAGGTCAAGAGGGCGGTGTCAAATTGGAAGGTTGAAAGTGGGATAAGGTGGGCAAGGGTAAATGAAGGAACTGGTGAAATCCACATTAATTCTGTGTGGTCAGACAGTTCCGAGTAGGGCTTAGCATTTGGACAGGAAAAATAGAAACTCGTGCTTGTGCTAAACTACAGACTTATAATAAAAGCCTTGTAAATCCCTGAAAGTCTTTGGGCACCTAATTCAAGTCATGGATATTAACCTGTTAAAATACTAACAGAAATTGAATTTAATTTCTTCTTGTGAGATGACAAACAAAACAAAATGTAATCACTTCTTCTGAAGGAAGGGAAAACTCCCCGATGATTTTTCAAATGAAATGACTGGGTCATGCTGCAGGATTAGGCAGAAGTGGGTACTGCAGATGCTGGAGATCAGAGTCAAGATTAGAGTGGTGCTGGAAAAGCACAGCAGGTCAAGCAGCATTCAAGGAGCAGGAAAATTGATGTTTCGGGCAAAAGCCCTTCGTCAGGGATCAGGGCTTTTGCTTGAAACATCAATTTTCCTGCTCTGCGGATGCTGCTTGACCTGCTGTGCTTTTCCAGCACTATTCTAAACTTGACACAAATTACAATTATCCACTGCTATTTTCGGAATTGGAGCCAAGCAAGCAGTGGAAGGCAGAGGTGGAGATATGGACTCAGGTCATTTCACTATGGACACATGAGATATAACTTAGCATTTTTCCTTACCAGGAAGGACTAAAATTTAAGAATAAAGTATTTTCAGAATTGGATGCAACAGACCAGAATACCGGAGATGAATTACAGATGCTGATATGATTAATGGACAAACTTTATAAAACTGATGACTTATTGGAAGCCCACAAGGCATGGCCAATATATGGCAAGTTTGAGAAGATTTAAGTATGTAACATGGTGTTTGAAAAGTTATAATAAAACGTAACAAATTTAATTCTGGAGTCTGCTGATGTTTCAGTTACTAGATTGTACAAAAAAAGGAGTCAATTTTGTAGTGATGATTCTTTTTTCCAACAAATGATTGCTGATCTAAAACAATTTTTTGGGGGGGAGATAATCATCACCTGCCACCTTGTTGGGAATTTTGAAGGAATATATGCCCTTCATAATTTTGTGTTCTTCCATCAGCTCCCCACTCAGCCTTACCTTCTTAAAGGACAACAACCTATGCTATCTAGTCTCCAGCCCAGGCAACATTCTTATCAATCTCCCTTGCACACTCTCTAGTGCAATCAAATACTGCCTATAGTGTGATGACCAGAACTGCATACAGTTATGACTGAACTAACATCTTGAACAGCTCCATCATATGTCTATGTCTCTGCATTCAATGTCTTGACTAAAAAGGCAAGTAACCCATCTGTTGTCTTTATCACTTTATCCAACTCTCCTTTTGCCTTCAAGGATCTGTGCATATGCACACTAAGGGTCTTCCGATCCTTTGTATTTCCTACGGTTCTACATTCATTGTGGATGTCCTTGTCATGTTAGTGTTCTCAAAATGCATTGTCTAATAGTTTTCAAGTTTAAGTTCCATTTACCGTTGATATACCCATTTGAACAGCCTGCATGCCCAGTGCTTGTGACAACTGGGATCTTATATCCAAGGTTGGTTTTGCTATGAATTATGTAAGTTCAAAAAGAAAGGAAACGGTAGGTTAGAAAGGCTAACTCAAGAAAGAGTTAAAACTTCAAATAAATCACCAAGGGTACAATTGAAGTTTCAAACTCAGAAAGATAGAGAAGCATGAGAGGAGAAAGTGAAGCACACAGATTTCCAGTTAAAGTAGTTGAAATCAGAGCTAGAAGCATGGAGAAATAGTCCAAAGGCTAAAGAAAATCTTGCGCTAGCTGATAGCAGGATAGCCTGGAATAGGCTTCAAAGCCAAATCATTTTCCAAATTCGTTCTCAAACTTGAAGAGAACGATGTAGAATCCTTTTTTTACTAATTACAAGGAAGTAGCAGCGCAGTGACATTATCTCAAGAGTTGTGAATACAGAGAATCTGAGGTCAGTTAATTGGAAAATCAATGCTTTTCTGAAGCCACTGCTAATTGTACAAAGATTAAACAGGCAAACTTTTGTGCCTATCAATTCAAATCAAATGAATATCATCAGAAATTTTAAAATTCATGGAAGAAACCCATGCAAGTCTAACTTTCAAATGATGGGTGTTTATCGCTAAAATTATACTTATGGTGTTATTAGGGAATTGAATTTGATAAGAGATTAAAGTTGTCTGCCCTACAATATAAAGATGCTCTTTGGGGAATACAAAGTTACCTTTGCACAGGCAGTGTCTTTGATAGAATAGTGTATCCTTTATTGTCCTGTGCAATCCGTTGTAAAGTCCAGTGAAAAGCTTTCACAATGGCTGTCTCTTATGGTGCCATCTTAGGTACAAGTACCAAGGTACAAATTTTGGATACAACAGGTAAATAAAAAGTAGTTCAAAAAATAGAACAGGAATAAGACTTTGGTAAAGGATTAACATTACAATATGTAAAAATTTTCAGATAAACATTACATTGTAGCAGCGTAGCATAGGCCTCTGACTGTGGTCTGACCGTCCACGCCAGACCCAGGTAAACAGCCTTCCCTGTTCCGCTCCAAGCTTCCAGTCTGCTCTATACTAGCACTCAGCTGCTCCAAGCTAAATCACAGGACTGCCTTCTTCACTCTGGTCTCCAACCGGGGCTCGCAGCCTGAGGATTATGAATTAATCCACAGAACATTGAATTGCACAGCAGGCCAAACAAATAGAGAGGATGCAGAGGGAAAAAGAACTAAGTCCAAAACAGAACAAGGAATAAGGAGAAATGGGAAGACCAAAGGGAAAAAGCAGAAAGCAGAGCTGCATGGCCATGGCCCATCTGCTTTCATTGTATCAAAGCAGCCCATATTCAAGAAGATCTTAGCAAAGAAAACCACTGGCTATATTTCTATGCAAACCATGTTACCCAAAAAAATCACCCTTTGTGTAAATATAAAAGACAAAAATCATATCAAGATTATGCTTGTGAAGGCACAATGATTCCTCATGATACTAAGGAACCAGTAAAGGAGATTAACACACTCTGAGGGACTAGTTGTTTAAAGACATTCCTTTTTGTAGCATGATGAACTGCAGACGATAAGTAGGGGAAGTGTTGAGGTGCCATTGGTGAGAATTAACTTAATAATTGCACTAGTTGATGGTGGATGGAATTTCCATTCTCCCCATGCAGGGCGATCTTTCACCCTAACACCACCATCAAAACAAATTCAGAGACAACCTGAGAGAGGTTGAACACATTGAACATTCTGGCAAGATTCTGCAGGTTTGTCGCCCAGATGAAAAAGGTACAAAAATAGTAAAGGGGACAATATAACTCAAGATGGCCAAAATCACTCAGTTGAATTATATAGTCTTAAAACGTAACCAGTGAATGTGCACAACAAATAAAGAATCATTGAGGTGGTACTCCTGTCTAGTTGCCAAACTTGAGGGAAGTCACTTCATAATTCAAAGGGCTAGAGATAAGCCATTTGAGCTGAAAAAAGGCAGACAAAGGATCCATGGAATTCCCAAAGCCAGATTCATTGCAGAAAGTCTTGGGATCTCAGTGTGACTCTGAAGGGTTAACAGCAGCTGACACTGGATCAAACCCCAGTGTCTGTGTTGAAGAACATCAGGAGTTAACTGTAGTCCTCAGTTTCAAAATACAGAAGGTAGTTAAGGAAATGATGGTCACTCATCTCAGCTCATGGCAAAATCTATATCTTGCAAGCTAGATGCCAGCTGTCAAAGGAAAACATAAAACATAGAGGCTATAACCCTTGCTTGAAGAATTTAACTAAAGTCTGATCTTGAAGGGATCAAGAAAACCAGATTTTAAAAAATACAGGGGCCAGACTAAAGAAGAACTTCAAACCTTGTAACAGCATAAGTGGCATCTTCATTCTGTTTCTTTCTCTATAAAAAAGGGCACTCGGCCAAACAAAAGGGATGAGTTACAGGGCCAGAGACAGGTCATTGATAATCTGCCGCCTCAAAATGGGAATCTAAAAGGTTTAATTCTGGAAAGGTACAAGAAATCTTTCCAAGTAAAGAAAGAGCTGTTGATATAGCTCCAGATATGCCTGGAATACTTTATTCTTGCCAATCTCACATGTGAGAATGTCACAGAAAGTGAGTTTATTAAAGATCCAGAGTTAAATGAAAATTCTCAAAACTGCAAAATTGAGAAGGAAGGTATTTTCCCAATAAAACATAACTTCATACTGTAAATATGAGCTGTGTTGCATCAGTTGTTTATGGGACCCTTGAAGGATGCAGCTGGAGAATTGATTACTGGGAACAAGGAAATGGCAATTAATTTATTCCAGTATTTTGCTCCAGATTGTGGAGCACATTATAAACAGATCAGAAAGCAGCTGAAGGGAGGCAAAGTTTTAAGATTGTCTCTATTCCAAGGGACAAAGCAATTGACGACTGAAGGTAAAAGAACAAAAAAACTGGAGGACTGCATCTGAGAGTTTTAATAGAAAACACTTCAAAAATAGTCTATTAATCAAAATATTCCAGGATTCACAGGATCTCCAGAGTGCTCCTGGGGATTGGAAAGCTATTACTGCAATGCCCCTGTCCATGAAAGGATGAAGACAGAAAGTAGGAAACTATAGGCCAGTTAGCCTACCAACTGTCATTGGGAAAATGCTACAGGCCATTATGAAGGAAGAAATAGCAAGATATTGAAAAAGTCCAATTCTATCAAATAGTCAACATGGTATTGTGAAGGCAAAAGCATGTTTGATACATTTATTAGGATTCTTTGAGGAAGTCCAAAGAGGGTTGATAAAGGGGGATGAGTAAATGCAGTGTATTTAGATTTTCAAAGGGCATTTGCTAAGCTGCAACATTCAATATTATTGCACAAGCTCGGATCTTGTCATCTTAGGGGTAATATATTGGCATGGATTGAGGGTAGTTTAACCAACAGAAAACAGAGTTAGGATTAATGGGTCCTTTCAAGTTGAAAAGACATAGCTAGTGGAGTTCCACAAGGAACAGTCTTAGTAAATAATTGAGATCCTATCTATATTAATGACTTAGATATGGGAGCAGAGGGTAATGTATGCAAATTTGCTGAGGATACAAAAAAAATAGGTGGGAGAGTAGGTTATAAAGAGGACATAAGGAATTTGCAAGTGAATGAGATTCTTATGAAATGTATAAGATTCTTATGGAACTTGACATGGTCGAAGCAGAGAAATAAAACCAGGAATTGCTGGAAAATTTCAGCAGATCCTGCAGCATCTGTGGAAGAGAGGAATACATTTTGGGTCGAGTTCAATACGACTTTTCAGTACATTTCGGATTTGGTGCATTCCTGGTATTTTGCTTTTTTAAAAAGTTGTTGAGAAGATGCCCCACTCATGGGTGGGGTGTGGGCTGTGGGGGTGGTGGGAGGTGAGTGGTGTCTCTCGAACAAGGTGACATAGTTGCATAATCAGAGTTCACTCATGTGAAACAGAACTGGAAAGTAAATTTCTTCTCCCATATGGAGGTTAATGCCTGGATCTGTGACCAGAGTTGTGAAGGTTGGATCACTGAATCTATTTAAAGAGGGCTTAGCTATATTTTTGAACTATTGAGGAGTTGAAGGCTATGAAGAGCCAATCTAAAAGAGAAGTTGAGTCCTGGAGCAAATCACCCATGATCCTTTAGAATGGTGTGGCAAGCTTGAGGGGCTCCTGTTCCTATTTCTTATATTCTTCTGCAACGTGAAGTGAGAATCAATATCTTTCAGCACATACCAAACATGGTGCCTCAGTGGTTAGCACTGCTGTCTTATAGCTCCAGGGACCTGGGCTCAATTATCACCTCGGGTGACTGTCCACATAGAGTTTGCACATTCTCCCCATGTCTGTGTTTCCTCCAGTTTCCTCCCACAATCTACAAGATATGCAGTTCAGGTGAATTAGCCATGCTAAATTGCCCATAGTGTCAGGTGCATTCGTTGGAGAATGGGTTTGGGTGGGTTACTCTTCAGAGACTTGTTGGTGCGAATGGCCTGTTTCCACACTGTAGGGAATCTAATCTAAATGTACCTGAGGCATGGTAAAACATTGGCGAGACGAAGCAGAGGCTACAGCAACAGATGAATGGAGACCGCACAACAATCAACAGACAGGAATTTTCCCTCCCAGTCAGAGAACACTTCAGTGGTCCGCGACATTTGACCCCGGACCTTTGGGTGACAGTCCTCCAAGGAGGACTTCGGGACAGGCAACAACGAAAAGCAGCCGAGCAGATGGCCTCAACCGGGACCATGCACACACATACACACACTCCTAAAAACACACACACAATCTTCCATAGACACATACACTCACGCAGACCCTCTCTCAGATGCTCACGCATACACTCCCATACTCACAAATGTACCCTCTCACAGACTTATACTCCTTTACACTCACATTCACACACATACACACACTCTCTCACAGACCTCTCATAAACACATACACACACACAATTCTAGCTCTTTTAACCCTCCTCCGCCTGTAGACCTGAGTTCAAGGTTACATGTTCCGTGACCTAAGTTTGCTTAAATTTATGACTTCAAGTCAAATCATTTGCACAAACTCAGTATTTTCACAATGCAGACCCATTGGCAGGGCATTCTGTCAAGTCAGAGAGAATACAGGTTATCTGAGGTTGCCACCTTTGGAACATTCTGGTTGTTCAAAAGCATTCAGAAGACTTCAAGTGCAAATCAACTTCATTGCTTTTAGAAGCAAAAAGCTGATTATATGTTGAGACACATACACACATAAGTTTGTGGGTTGAATTTGTACTTTCAGAATTACATTTTACTTTGGTCAAAAATTGCATGAATGCATGTAAGATTCTGTAAATCTGTCTTGTAGATTAGAATCAGTCTGGCCATTGTGGCACAGACAGTCTCACACAGGGCAGCTTATACCTTCAATCTATTATCTGGGCCGACATGACACCAATTGTTAAAGTTCGTTTGAGAATGTAACATTTAAAAAAATGTTTTGTGATTTACATATGAAAAAACTGAAACCAACATGGTCATTCTAAAAGATGAGAGACTGAACAAACAATCCAGGTCTTTTTCAATATATAATTTCAGTTACATCACGCTGTAAACTTTTGCTATAAATTCTGTGTCTTATAATCTTATACTCCACAACCACCTGATGGAGGAGCAGCGCTCCAAAAGCTAGTGTTTCCAAATAAACCTGTTGGCTTATAACCTGGTGTTTTGTGATTTTTAATTTTGTATACCCCAGTCCAACAGCAGCATCTTCAAATTTTGAATCCGAAACACTACTTGTGGCACTGCAAATATGGAACTATGCCTCCGTATTTTGCAGCTAAAGTTACATAATGTTTTAAATTTTATCTTCTATTGTAAAAATAAAAACAAACATAAATCAAACATCAATAAATATCAAGTTATTTTTGTGAATAAGATATTTTAATTAGAACCTTACGTTTCAGTCACTAAGTATTGTCTGCCATTTCTCATTTGAAAGAAGTTGTAGACATAATGAAATCATTTAATTCTAGCTTTTTTAATCCCCCTTCTCCTGTCGACCTGAGTTCAATGTTGCATGTTCCATGACCTACGTTTGTTCAAATTTATGACTTCAAGTCAAATCATGTGCACAAACTCAGTATTTTCACAATGCAGACCCATTGGCAAGCCACTCTGTCAAGTCAGAGAGAATACAGGTTATCTGAGGTTGCCACTTTTGGAACATTCTGGTTGTTCAAAAGCATTCGGAAGACTTCAAGCGCAAATCAACTTCATTGCCTTGAGAAGCAAAAAGCTGATTATACATTTTTATCTTCAATCTGCCTACTGTCATCTGATTCTCCAGTTTGAGCAGGATAATTGCATATAATACAACTGACTGTAGCTGCTACATTAAACCTACCCAAGCTGGAGTTGCAGAAAAATAAGGGCACTGGAAGCAATGAACAGCTTTGCTGTAGTACCATCTTATTATCAAACAAGTATTCCTCAGATATTTAATCCTGTCAAAAAAAGCTTTGAAATATCAGCAAAATAAATGCTTTGGGAATTTTGACTCAGCACTGGGAGCTAACACTCTGTATCCTTCTGCGTTGATCCTAAGAAGTAAACAAAAGAAAGGAAAATTAATTCCAAATTTAATGAAATTAAAATGGAAGGTGTTTTTTGAGTTATTTATCCACATTTGATATTGCCGTGACAATTTATTCCGGAAGGATAATGAACCTAACTGAGGTGTTAGCGTGATACTTACTTGTTATGATCTTGGTAATACATTAATAAAGGAGACATGCTGCATTTTGCAGCAGCAAAGTTAAATCAAAGCAAAGATTTCAGTTAAAATCAGAGCTGGATTGCATTGATTTAAAAATGGAAAGATTTTGAAGTATTACTACAAGCGCTAGACTCAAATGACATGGTTACAATCTCCATAGAGATCATTAATTTTTAAAATGAAATTCAAACTTCCAGTCAATAGCTGAAATGGTAACATCGTGTTTTTACATTTTAAGCTATTTACTGTAACAGACTAAAGCACTATTGATTAAACATTAATTTTGTATTTAACTTCGATGTGAAACTACAGAACACAACTTTTAAGCATACCGAAAATAAAACATGATCAAGTGTATGTTACAATGTCCTTTAAGTAGACATTCAATTTTCCTAGAATCAGTCCAAAATGATTCACTGCTCCAGAGGCCTTATTTCTGATCTTTCTAAATTTCTGCCTAGAAATTTTAAACTCCAGAAATATCTTTCAGTCGGTTTTCCTGGAAACATCATCCCTAAGATAAATTAAAGCAAATGTTTATTTCAGCTATGCTGGAATTTGTTTTTCTTTCCCTAATCCAAAAATACACTTTCAGTGACATTACTGCACAGTGAACCTCTGAGACTTTCAGTCTCCAGCAGTTTTCTCTTTTTCCCTGATCTTGGTAAACTAACTTGCCTTTGAGACTTCAGGGATTTCTTAGACATCCTGCACTTCCAAAAGCCTATTTTACGGCAATGTGAATCACATAGAACTTGTATCAAGGTAAACATGCTGATTATTTATTCTTGAGAACACAACTGTCTTTCATCTTGGAACTAAATGGACAGTTTAACGCACTACTGTTTACAACATAGTACTCTAAACACTTTTTTCTGTGACTTTGGAGAATCCAGTCAATCTACTATTAGCACACAGTTTATTTGCACCTTCTTCCTGGCAAAGGATTATGGGTTCATTTTGATCTAATGAATCCGACCATACAGATTTGTTGTTTGGCAGACTTCAGAATAGGTCACATAGTTTCCTTCATTTTTAATCCCCATTGAAGACAGTTCTAAAATGCAATAGGTGGCACGGTGGCTCAGCGGCTGGCACTGTTGCCTCACAGTGCCAGCAACCCGTGTCTGATTCCAGCCTCGGGTGACTGTGTGGAGTTTGCACCTTCTCCCCATGTCTGCGTGGGTTTCCTCTGACAATCCAAGATGTGCAGGTTAGGTGAATTGGCCATGCTAAATTGCGCATAGTGTTCAGGATGTGTAGGTTAGGTGCATTAATCAAGGATAAATAGAGTCATAGTCATAGAGATGTACAGCATGGAAACAGACCCTTCGGTCCAACCCATCCATGCCGACCAGATAACCCAACCCAATCTAGTCCCACCTGCCAGCACCCGGCCCATATCCTTCCTATCCAAACCCTTCCTATTCATATACCCATCCAGATGCCTTTTAAATATTGTAATTGTACTAGCCTCCACCACTTCCTCTGGCAGCTCATTCCATACACGTACCACCCTCTGCATGAAAACGTTGCCCCTTAGCACTCTTTTATATATTTCTCCTCTCACCCTAAATCTATGCCCTCTAGTTTTGGACTCCCCAACCCCAGGGAAAATACTTTGTCTACTTTTCCTAGCCATGCCCCTCATGATTTTATAAACCTCTATACGATCACCCCTCAGCATCCAACTCTCCAGGGAAAACAGCCCCAGCCTCTTCAGCCTCTCCCCAAAGCTCAAATCCTCCAACCCTGGCAACATCCTTTTAAACCTTTTCTGAACCCTTTCAAGTTTCACAACATCTTTCCGATAGGAAGGAGACCAGAATTGCATGCAATATTCCAACAGTGGCCTAACTAAAGTCCTGTACAGCTGCGACATGATCTTCCAACTCCACTACTCCATACTCTGACCAATAAAGGAAAGCATACCAAACACCTTCTTCACTATCCTATCTACCTGCAACTCCACTTTCAAGGAGCTATGTACCTGCACTCCAAGGTCTCTTTGTTCAGCAACACTCCCTAGCACCTTACCGTGAAATATATAAGTCCTGCTAATGCAGCACCTCGCATTTTCCTGAATTAAACTCCATCTGCCACTTCTCAGCCCATTGGCCCACCTGATCAAGATCCCATTGTAATCTGAGGTAACCTTCTTTGCTGTCCACTATACATCCAACTTTGGTGTCATCTGCAAACTTACTAACTGTACCTCTTATGCTCACATTCAAATCATTTCTATAAATGACAAAAAGTAGCGGACCTAGCACCAATTCTTCTGGCATTCCATTGGTCACAGAGGTCTAGTCTGAAAAACAACCCTCCACCACTACCCTCTGTCTTCTACCTTTGAGCCAGATCTGTATCCAAATAGCTAGTTCTCCCTGTATTTGTGAGATGTAACCTTGCTAACCAGTCTGCCATGGGGAACCTTGTCAAATGCCTTACTGAAGTCCATATTCATCACATCTACCACTCTGTCCTCATCAATCCTCTTTGTTACTTCTTCAAAAAACTCAATCAAGTTTGTCAAACATGATTGCCCATGAACAAAGCCATGTTGACTATCCCTAATTAGTCCTTGCCTTTCCAAATACATGTACGTCCTGTCCCTCAGGATTCCCTCCAACAACTTGCCCACTACCAATGTCAGGCTCACTGGTCTATAGTTCCCTGGGTTGTCCTTACCACCTTTCTTAAACACGTTAACCAACCTCCAGTTTTCTGGCACCTCACCTGTGACTATCAATGATACAAATATCTCAATAAGAGGCCCAGCAATCACTTCCTGAGCTTCCCACAGAGTTCTAGAGCACACTTGATCAGGTCTTGGGAATTTATCCACTTGTATGCATTTCAAGACATTCAGCACTTCCTCCTCTGTAATATGGATATTTTTCAAGACGTCACCATCTATTTCCCAACATTCTATATCTTCCATGTCCTTTTCCATCGTAAATACTGAAGCAAAATACTTCTTTGGTATCTCCCCCATTTTCTGCGGCTCCACACAAAGGCCGCCTTGCTGATCTTTGAGGGACCCTATTATTACCCTAATTATCCTTTTATCCTTAATGTATTTATAAAGTCCTTTTGGATTCTCCTTAACACCATTTGCCAAAGCTATCTTATGTCCCCTTTTTGCCCTCCTGATTTCCCTCTTCATTTTACTTCTACTGCCTTAATACTCTTCTAAGGATTCACTCGATCTATCCTGTCTATACCTGATATACATTTCCTTCTTTTTCTTAATCAAACCCTCAATTATTTTATTCATCCAGCATTCCTGATACCTACCAGCCTTGTCTTTCACCCTAACAGGAATACACTTTATCTGGACTCTCGTTATCTCATTTGTGAAGGCTTCCCATTTTCCAGCTGTCCCTTTACCTGCAAACATCTGCCCCCAATCCACTTTTGAAAGTTCTTGCCTAATACCATGAAAATTGGCCTTTCTTCAATTTAGAACATCAACTTTTAGATCTGGTCTATCCTTTTCCATCACTGTTTCAAAACTAATCGAATTATGGTCAGTGGTCTCGCCCACTGACACCTCAATCACCTGCCCTGCCTTATTTCCCAAGAGTAGGTCAAATTTTACACCTTCTCTGGTAGGTACATCCACATACTGAATCAGAAAGTTTTCTTGTACACACTTAACAAATTCCTCTCCATCTAAACCCTTAACACTATGGCAATCCCAGTCTATGTTTGGAAAGTTAAAATTCCGTATTATAACCACCCTATTATTCTTACAGATAGCTGAGACTTTCTTACAAATTTGTTTCTCAATTTCCCTCTGACAGTTAGGGTGTCTATAATACAAGAGATGGAAATGTGTTGCTGGAAAAGCGCAGCAGGTCAGGCAGCATCCAGGGAACAGGAGAATCGACGTTTCGGGCATTAGCCCTTCTTCAGGAATGAGGAAAGTTGGTCCAGCAGGCTAAGATAAAAGATAGGGAGGAGGGACTTGGAGGAGAGGCGTCGGAAATGTGATAGGTGGAAAGAGGTCAAGGTGAGGGTGATAGGTCAGACTGGGGTGGGAACCCTCCAACCACAAGGGATGAACTCAGATTTCACCAGTTTCCTCATTTCCCCTCCCCCCAGCCTGTCTCAGTCAAATCCATCAAATTCAGCACCGCCTTCCTAACCTGCAATCTTCTTCCCGACCTCCCCGCCCCCACCCCAGTCTGACCTATCACCCTCACCTTGACCTCTTTCCACCTATCACATTTCCGACGCCCCTCCCCCAAGTCCCACCTCCCTACCTTTTATCTTAGCCTGCTGGACAAACCTTCCTCATTCCTGAAGAAGGGCTTATGCCCGAAACGTCGATTCTCCTGTTCCCTGGA
>NC_057723.1:45053076-45086891 GCF_004010195.1 Chiloscyllium plagiosum
GGAACAGGAGAATCGACGTTTCGGGCATTAGCCCTTCTTCAGGAATGAGGACAGTTTGTCCAGCAGGCTAAGATAAAACCTCCTCCCTATCTTTTATCTTAGCCTGCTGGACCAACTTTCCTCATTCCTGAAGAAGGGCTAATGCCCGAAACGTCGATTCTCCTGTTCCCTAGATCCTGCCTGACCTGCTGCGCTTTTCCAGCAACACATTTCCATCTCTGATCTCCAGCATCTGCAGACCTCACTTTCTCCTGTCTATAATACAATCCCAATATGGTGATTATCTCTTTCTTATTTCTCAGTTCCACCCAAATAACTTCCCTGGATGTATTCCCAGGAATATCCTCCCTCAGTACAGTAGTAATGCTATCCCTGATCAAAAACATGGCTCCCCCTCCTCTCTTGTGCCCCTTTCTATCCTTCCTTTAGCATTTGTATCCTGGGATATCAAGCTGCCAGTCTTGTCCATCCCTGAGCCATGTTTCTGTAATTGCTATGATATCCCAGACCCATGTTCCTAACCATGCCCTAAGTTCATCTGCCTTCCCTGTTAGGCCCCTTGCATTGAAATAAATGCAGTTTAATTTATCAGTCCTTGTTCTCTGCTTTGTCCCTGCCTGCCCTGACTGTTTGACTCACTTCTGTTCTCAACTGTACCAGTCTCAGATTGATCTCTTTCCTCAACATCTCCCTGGGTAGCCCCCACCCCCCACACACACCTTACTAATTTAAATCCTCCTGAGCAGCTCTAGCAAATCTCCCTGCCTGTATATTAGTCCCCTTCCAATTTAGGTGTAATCCGTCCTTCTTTTGAGGGTCACTTCTACCTCAGAGGAGATTCCAATGAACCACTAATGTGAATCCTTCTCCCATACACCAGCTCCTCAGCCATGCATTCATCTGCTCTATCCTCCTATTCCTGCCCTCACTAGCTCATAACACTGGGAGTAATCCAGATACTACTACTCTCGAGGACCTCCTTTTTAAGAACCGGCCTAACTGTCTGTAATCTCCCTTCAGAATCTCAAACTTTTCCCTTCCTATCATTGGTTCCAATGTGTACAATGACCTCCTCTGGCCCCTCTCCCCCTTGAGAACATTCTGCATCCTCTCTGAGACATCATTGATCCTGGCATCAGAGAAGCAGCACACTATTCTGATTTTTCATTGCTGGCCACAGAAACGTCTGTCTATACCTCAGACTAGAGAGACCCCTAACACAAATGTAGGGTAATGGGGAATTGGTTTGGGTGGGATACTCTCCAGAGGGTCAGTGTAGACCTGTTGGGCCAAAGGGCCTGTATCCACACTGTAGAGATTCTTGAGAAACTGTCGAGATTCTTATAAATGTCATACTTGAGATATATAGTGGCATTAAATTCATACCCAAATAATGCCCTGAGAAATGTAAATCCAAAAACAACTCACATTATTTTTTAAATATGATCACAATTTTATAAGGGATGAAATTTATTTTAAATAGAAGCAGAATATCCCCTAGTATTGCTCATAGGTTGTTGCTGGAGCTGTTATGACCACCAGGCATGTGAACAATTCAGTGATCTAAATTAATGTACCTCATTTAGACCTCTTTTTGATTTTGTGTGTAATTCTTCAAGTTAATTTTGCCAGCAGTGAAGTTTGATGTTTAAAAAGGGTAAAGGTTATCTTATTATAAGTTATTGCTGAAGGTTCCTTATAATTAAAGTTATTAACTAGAGTCAAACATTTAAAAGGTACTAATATGACAAATAATACTTAAGAAAAATGTTGAAATACATATCTTGGTGCTTGTGTTCTACGTTGCTGAAGCATTCAGCTGCTGTACCTGCAATGGTTTCTGTAATGGAATAATTGGTGTTTACTTGTATCAGTGGACCACAGGAAACAGATTTTGGAGGAAGAGAAGGTTTTGTGTTCTTCAGCATTCTGTGCTTTCAGCATTTCCACACTGCTTGATTTTCCTTCATCTGGAGGTGCCGGTGTTGGACTGGGGTGGACCAAGTTAAAAATCACATAGCGCCAGGTTATAGTCCAATAGGTTTATTTGGATGTACAAGCTTTCGGAGTGTTGCTCCTTCATCAGATAGCTAGTGGAGCAGGATCATGGGATATAGAATTAATAGCACTAACCCATAACAATTACAGTGACCTTTATTTCCCTATATTTATATTTTGTCCCACAGTGAGTAAGTCTTCAGGGTCTATAAACAACACCCACCCATGACTTCTTTTCCTTGCTATTTCTTATTCCATGCCCCTCCCACACCCTCCCCAAACTGATTCCACTTGATGATCGATTGCACCCAGATCACTACTCACCATTGCACCTTTCTTAATTAACAAAGCCAACCCACATCCTTCTCCTTTTTGGTTACTTTTTTTCCTGAACATTAGTCAGAATTTAATTCCCAGCTGAGATATTCAGCCATTCAACCATATGTTATCAGCCGGTTACACAGCATGAGCACACTGCCTGTATTTGAATGAACATGTGTAGGTTTATCATGCATTGTAATCCCTTTGATCATGTTATTCCTTATGTTCTTACCCTCCAGAAGTAAGTTGATTGTGAATAATTTAATGGAACATGAAAGTGCATTAAGCATTGCTTTAAAAATGCCATTACCAGCTGATTTTATGAACAAAAATATAATGCTGCCATTGTGTTGTGATCTATAGTTGGTTCAGTACTAAAATCCATAGAAAAACTACTTAAAGTGAAACAAAAATAAAGAAATGATGCAAGTGTTTGTTACATTATGGAATGCGTTTACTTTACTGAATTAATAATATGTGACATTACAAAATGAAGATAAGAATGCAAATAATAAGAGCAGGAGTATACCATATAACTGCGCTAGCATTCAGTACCAAGACAGCTGATCTTAGGCTTCAACTCCACTTCCTCACCCACTCCACATATCCCTTTACTAAGAGGCAGACATGCGATTTGTTCTTCATCATGACTTGCTATACATGCTTGCTAACTCTCTCAGTTCCTTGTGTAAGCACACCCAAATCTCTCCAAACATATTAATTTTGCAGCTTTGATACTTCCTTGTCAGAGGGTAAATATGATGAGAGAGGTGCCTTACAAATCGGTGTGGAAGTAATAGATTCCGATTTATGAGGCACTGGCACCAGTACTAGGGAAAGACAGAACTGTTCCATTGTGATGTGCTTGGCTTGAACCATGCTGGGAGAAGTGGCCTGGTAAATTGTATAATTTGGGTTGTAGTCAGGGTTTTAAACAAATTAAAGAGGGGTTAATTATCAATTGAAAGAAAGTATAAAAATCAAAAAGAAATGAGAGAGAAGAGCAGTGTTGTGAAGAGTCAAATGAAGTGTTACAGAAAGGGGCAGAAAATATGTGCAAGAGAAGACGGAGTCACAGTTAGATAGGATAGTGAAGAAGATGTTTGGTATGCTTGCCTTTATTTGGTCAGTGCATTGAGTATAATAGTTGGGAGGTCATATTATGACTGTACAGAGCATTGGTGAGGCCAGTTTTGGAATACTGTGTGTAAGTCTGGACTCCCTGCTATAGGAAGGATGTTGTGAAACTTGAAATAGTACAAAAAAGGATTACAAGGATGTTGCCAGGGTTTGAGTTATCAGGAGAGGCTGAATAGGCTGGGGCTTTTTACCCTGGAGGGTCAGAGGCTGAAGTGTGACCTTATAGAGGTTTGTGAAATCATAAGAGGCATGGATAGGATAAATAGACAAGGTCTTTTCCTAGGGTGGGAGAGTCCAGAATGAGAAGGCATAGGTTTAGGATGAGAGGGGAAAGATTGAAAGGGACCTAAGGAGCAACATTTTCATGCGTGAATGGAATGAGCTGCCAGAAGAAGTGGTGGAGGCTAGTACAAATACAACATTCAAAAGGCATCTGGATGGGTATATGAATAGGAAGGGTACAGAAGAATATGGGCCAAGTGCTAGTGAATGGGAAATAGATTAATTCAGGATAGCTGCTTGGCATGGATATGTTGGATTGAAGGGTCTGTTTCTGTGTTGTGCATTGCAATGACTCTGAGGTCGAACCAAAATAAGTAAAATAGTGATAAAAAAATCAAAGCTATGTGCATTCAGATAACAAGATACATGATTTGACAGCACAAATAGAAAAAAATGAATATGACACTTATAGCTATAATAGAGATGTGACAGAATGATGGATGCTGGATACTCAAATTCATGGGTATTCAAAGTAAATTGGCTTCTGGAAGTAAATAGGGTAAAAGAAAAATAAGATGTGGTATCTTTGATAATACAAGAAATGCAGTGGCAAGTAATAATAAACGTGCAATAAATTATGACATGGAATTAATTTTGGGTGGAAATAAGGAATAGGAGGGGAAAGAACTCATGAACAGGAGTCACCTGTAGGCCCATGTCGCAAAACTGTCAGACATAGTACAAATCAAAAAATATTAAACATTTAGGAAGGGAACTACAGTTGTCCTGGTTAATTATAATCTACATGGGTCATGCATTTTTTAGGAGAAAGTGAGGACGGCAGATGCTGGAGATCAGAGCTGAAAAATGTGTTGCTGGAAAAGCGCAGCAGGGCTTATGCCCGAAACGTCGATTCTCCTGCTCCTTGGATGCTGCCTGACTTGCTGCACTTTTCCAGCAACACATTTTTCAGCTCATGCATATTTTGAGTGTTTTAGGGATTGTTTCTTAGAGTAGTACATTTCACAGCCTACACAGGATCTGACTACTTTGGCTCTAGTAATGCCTAATGAAGGATATTCGATGACTGATCTAGTAGCTAAAGATCTTCTACAATTTGGCATTTAAATATGGTAGAATTTCCATTAAAATCTGAGGGATAGCAATTCAGATCTCAACCAATGTCCTCAACTCAAAGGATAATTACTGTTAAGAAAGTTTATCTAAAGCAGACTGGGGGTAATAAAAAAAGACGAAGGTTAGGAAATGAGTAGCAGCAGACATTTAAGCAAATATTTTATAAAGCTCCAAAAAAGTTTATTTTGCACTCGATAGGAACTATGAATTCCTGTGGTTAAAAGAAGTGTTCAGAGAAAGTGTCCAATTGAAAAGTAAGGCATAACAAACAGACAAATATAGTGGTGTTAGAGGAATAGGACAACTTTTTAGGTCCCAGCAACAGCTGACTAAAAAGGAAGATTGATTTTTCAAAGTATATTTGCAAGGAATGCAAGAAATGTAAACAGAAGCAGCAAAAGGTTCTCTGGATATACTCAAAGGAAGAGTGGCTAAAGTGAGTGTGGGACCGTTAAAGGATATGACTGAGCAATTCATAATGAGGAATATGGAAATGGCAAATAATTTACACAAATTCATTGCTTTATTTGTTATGGTGGAGAACACTGCAAACATCTCAAATCTATCAGAGCAGCAAGATGCTAATAGGAAGGAATTTCTGAGTTAATCACACAACAGCAGGTTATAGTCCAACAGGTTTATTTGGAAGCACTAGATTTCGGAGCGCTGCTCCTTCATCAGGTGGTTGTGGTGTATAAGACCATAAGACATAGAATTTATAGCAGAAGACTACAGAGTCAAACAGTGATATATTGAACATGGTATTGAACATATTGTCACTGTATGACACTGTAATCCTTTGCTATAAATTCTGTGTCTTATGATGTTATACCCCACAGCCACCTGATGAAAGAACAGCTCTCCGAAAGCTAGTGCTTCCAAATAAACCAGTTGGACTGTAACCTCGTGTTGTGTGATTTTTAACTTTGTCCTGCCCAGTCCAACACCGGCTCCTCCATGTCATGAAATTTCTGTTAAGAGTCTCTATGACCAGGGTCAAAGTATTTGACAAACTAATGAGACAAATTTGTCAGGACCTGATGGTCTTCATCCAAGGGTTTTAATGGAAGGGGCTGCAGAGATAGTGAAGGATTGGTCAAAATTTTCCAGAATTCATTAGATTTCAGAAGCATTCCAGCAGATTCAAACACTATTGTTTCATTGTTCCTGTCTGTGAAGGGAGGGAGACAGAAAGCAGGAAACTATAGGCCAGTTAGCCTAACAATTGTCATCTTAAAAATGCTTGGGTCCATTATTAAGTTTGAAACAACAGGACATTTGGATAAGTTTAACCCAATCACAGTCCACATGGTTTTGTAAAAGGAAAAATATGTTTGATAAACTCAAAGTTCTTAGGAGTGTGGCAAGCAGAGTTGATTATGGAAACTGGTAGATGTAGTGCATTTGGATTTCCAGAAAATATTTGCTTGAAGTGTTACATGAAAGATTTTATACAAGACAAGAACTCACTGTATGTGGTGTAATACTATGGTTTGTAAATTTGTTAACATGCACAAAACAGAGATTTGAGATTACTGTTTCCATACAAATTTTGAGGGTGCAGAGTGTAACATATCCAAAGTTGCTGGTGTACAAAAGCAGGTGCAGATTATGTTGTGATGAGAACATAAGGAATTGCAAGAGGATACATATAAATTGAGTGAATGGGCAAAAATGTGGCTGATGGAGCTTAATATTAGAGAGTGTGAGGCCTTGCACTTTAATAGACAGAATTGAAAGGCAGACTTTTCTTTAAATGGAAAGAGACTCCAAAAAACGTGGGATCTGGGTATTCTTGTGCATAAAACAAAAAAGGTTAGAATGCAGGTGTAGTAAGTAATGGAGAAGGCAAATGGAATATTGGCCTTTATAGGGAGGGAGTTAGGATTTAAAAATGAGCAAATCTCATTCCAACAGTATTAGGGTGTTGTTGAGACTGCACTTGGTGTACTATGTCTAATTTTGGTTCTGGTCTTTGAGGAAGGGTATACTGGCAGTTGGAGGCAGTTCAACTGACATCTACTCGGCTGATTCTGGAATGAAGGAGTAGAGTAGTTTTATTATTTGTCATTTCTACCGTACAAAACTGATACAGTAAAAATGAGACAGCATTCCTCCAGGACCAAGGGTGCTACATGGACACCATAAACTACACACTTATACATGACATAAAATGCATAAGAAGTGCAAAACACGCAAGTTACAATGTAATAGAAGAATAATAAATAATAGACATTTTTCTAGCAGCAATTTGAAGTTGTGCAATGAATTTCAGATGGGAAAGAGTGCAATTATACTGTGTAAAGGAGCCTGATGGCTTGGGGGAAGAAACCAACAGTCTGGTCTGAGAGACCGAGTACTCCAGTATCTTCTGCCAGATGGCAGGAGGGAGAAGAGTTTGAGTGAGAGGTGCATGGGGTCTTCTGCAATGCTCTCAGTCTTTCGAATGCAGCATGTGGTGTAAATGTTTGTAATGGATGGGAGAGAGACCTCGATCTTCTCAGCTGTCCTCACTGTCCTCACTATTGACTTGTGAAGAATAATACCAGAATTTATCCAGGAAAGTTTAGTACAATGAGAAATGATCTTCATAAAATATGCAAGATTCTGCGGCACAAAAACAGAAATTGATGGAAAAGCTCAGCAGGTCTGGTCATATCAATGCAGAAAATGAAAATTAATGTTTCGGGTCCAGTAACTCTTCCTTAGAACTGTGGATTATTTGTCCTATCAGTTGTCAAATAATTTGTCCCCAGAGTTAGAAATTAACAGAAATTTTCTCTTATTAGCACCCTGCTGCTCTCATAGATTTGAGATGTTTGCAAAGTTCTCCACCGTGACAAATAATGAAATGTATTTGTTTAAGTTATTTCCATTTCCCATATTCATCAGAAGATTGAGGCAGGTTGACAAGGTAGATATTGAAAAGGGGTTACTACGAGTGACCAAATTTCAAAACATGGTACATAGTTACAGAATAAGGGAATGATCATTTAAAACTGAGAGGTAAAGCAATTTTTTCTCCCAGAGGCGAGTGATGATCTAAACCTTTCTATTTCAGAGTAGGCTAGATCAATGATACTGTTTAAAAATAATGTAGATAGATTTGTGAAATATCAAGGAGTTGTGATTAATCAGGAGTTGGCATGAAAGAAGATTTGCGATCTGGGGCAGTTTAAGAGTAATCTTGCAGAATTGCAGGGCAAGTTCTTATTTTTTGTGTTCTTAACCACAGAAATCAGCATTTTCCTAAAGACTCATGTCAAGTTAACATGCTTGTAATTCCCCATTTTCTCTCTCTGTCCTTTCTTGATTAGTAGTGTGATATTGTTAACTTCCAATTTTGCTTTGACTATTCCAGAATCTGGGAAGCTCTGGAAAATCACAACAGAACATCCAGTAACTCTGAAGCTATTTCCTTTGGAGCCTGAGGATGTAAGCCATCAGGTACCTGAGATTATCAGATTTTAATCTTTCATTATCCAGTACCTTTTCTCTTTCACTAATTTTCTCATTGTTTTTAGCACCTAGATTATCATTATTACTACCATTCAAAGTCTATTGGAAAAACAGACATAAAACATTTCTTCATTATCTCTGCTACTTTTCTACAGGTCTCCTGTCTCTGTTTCAAAGGAATATTTATTTTGCCTATTCTCTTCCTTTTTATCTACTTGTACAGACTCTTGTGATTTTTTTTTTTAATATTCCTGGCCAGCTTCTCTCGTATTTTCTCTTTTGCCTTTTTAATATTATTTTTTGTGGCTTTTAGAACATTCCAAATCCTCAGACTTGGTATGATCTTTGCAACCTTACACGTCACTTATTTAAATCCAACAATATCCTTAACTTCCTGCATGACAATTGATGGATCTTAATTGCTGAGCTTCTGTTTCTCAATAGGACGTATTCTTGATGAAAGTATAGATTTAAAAACAAATTGCCATTATTTATTGGTGGCCATATATTTTAATGTATTTAACCATCAATATTTCTGCATAATTGGCTTCATTTAAGTTTGAGATCCTTATTTGTATTGAGTATGTTACTTTCAAATTTAACAAGGAATTCAACTATATTCTGATCATTAATTCCCATTGATCTTTTACTTCTAGATGACCAATTAAGCCAAACCCATTAAACAATACACAATCTAAAATAGTTTTATACCTAATTATTTTCACAATATATTGATCAAGGAACTTGTCATAAAAATATTCCACAAACATACGTATTGGGGCACCCTTGCCATTATGATTTGCCCAGGCTACGTGAATATTAAAGTCTTCACAGTTATTGTATTGCCCCTGTGACATGCTCAGATAATTTTTGGTTTAGTATTCTAGCTATTCACATAACTATTGTTATAAATTGTTCTCTGGTAATTTAGATAAATGCAAGGTGTTGCATTTTGGGAAAGCAAATCTTAGCAGGACTTTTACACTTAATGGCAAGGTCTTTAGGGAGTGTTGCTGAACAAAGAGACCTTGGAGTACAAGTTCATAGATCCTTGAAAGTAGAAACAGGTAGATAAGATAGTGAAGAAGTTATTTGGTATGCTTTCCTTTATTGGTCAGAGTACTGAGTATAGGAGTTGGGAAGTCATGATGCGGCTGTACAGGACGTTGGTTAGGCCAGTTTTGGAATATTGCATGCGATTCTGGTCTCCTTCCTATTGGAAGGCTGTTGTGAAACTTGAAAGGGTTCAGAAAAGATTTACAAGGATGTTGCCAGGGTTGGAGGAGTTGAGCTATAGGAAGAGGCTGAATAGGCTGGGGCTGTTTTCCCTGGAGCGTCAGAGGCTGAGGGATGAATTTATAGAGGTTTATAAAATCATGAGGGGCATGGTTAGGGTAAATAGACAAGATTTTTACTCTGGGGTCAGGGAGTCCAGAACTAGAGGGCATGGGTTTAGGTTGAGAGGGGAAAGATATAAAGTGACCTAAGGTGCAACATTTTCATGCAGAGGTGGTGTGTGTATGGAATGAGCTGCCAGAGGAAGTGGTGGGGGCTGGTACAATTGCATTATTTAAAAGGCATCTGGATGGGTATATGAACAGGAAGAGTTTGGAAGGATAATGGCCAGGTGCTGGTAAGTGGGACTAGATTAGGTTGGGATATCTGGTCGGTATGGACGAGTTGGACCGAAGGGTCTGTTTCCATCCTGTACATCTCTATGATTTAATGACTCGATGGCTCTTGCTATTCCTAATCTTCATCCTTAATAATTCTACTTCATGACATTTTTATTCAAGAACCCTCCTCAGTCCTATCCTAAGTCATCTGTTCCCCTCAGGTATATCCCTCCTCTCTCATTCTGTCTTTTTGAATTATTATATGCCTGAAATATTTATTTATACATCTTGGCCAACTTATAACCATGCCTCTATGTTGGTGATTAAATTTACTCTATATAACACTATTTTTATACCACAAGTTCATTTATTTCATTGCAGATACCTCACAGATTCATATAATGGGACTTTATGTTAATTCATGTATGACTATTTTCTGGGGGGACTATACTTACTGATGCACAACTATTTTTAAACTTTCTAATTGTTCTTATTCCACTCTGCTTGACTTTATCCATTTTGCTATACTTTGATTGGCTTCAACATTTCTTTTAGCATTTCTACTAACCCCACTACCTGAACCCATCCCTTTCTGCACTCTGTCTTGGTTTAAAGCCCTGTCCACAATACATTCAGCAGGTGTGTGGTCTCAGCCTGGCTTAAGCGTTGCTCATCCTGAGACAAACAGTTTTTTTCTCTCTTTCCTAATTACATGGTATATGTATTGAAACATTGTCTTCCAACATCAACCTTTAAATGGCAAACTTATGTCTCCAATCTGCTTTCCTCTATGTCAACTCGGATGTGACTCAGGTAACAATCTAGACATGGTAACCTTTGACATTGTGTTTTAATTTTGGCCTAACTCTTTGAGCAGAACATTACTCCAAGATTCTAAGATGCTGGTTCCTAATTGGATCATTATGATTGGATTCTCTCCCTCCCAGTCCAGACACAATGAAATGCCCTTCACCCTAACAACTAGGCAAACAACACAATCAGGCGACTGACTGTGTGGAGTTTGCACGTTCTCCCCGTGTCTGCGTGGGTTTCCTCCGGGTGCTCTGGTTTCCTCCCACAGTCCAAAGATGTGCAGGTCAGGTGAATTGGCCATGCTAAATTGCCCGTAGTGTTAGGTAAGGGGTAAATGTAGGGGTATGGATGGGTTGCGCTTCGGCGGGGCGGTGTGGACATGTTGGGCCGAAGGGCCTGTTTCCACACTGTAAGTAATCTAATCTAATCTAATCTAATCTAATCTTTGGTCGTTCTGCATATAACTACAGGGAACTTTGAGATGCCTATGCATCTGACTGCACTAGTCATTCTTTCCACATTTCTTTCACTTCCCCTCTCTTAAATTACATTTTGTTGTATGTTTCTCTGGTCATTTACTCAGCAACCCTGCAATCCTTCTCATAATGCAGACAAGAAAAAAATACTTAAAACTGGTTGGTCAAAATCAAGACTGAGATTCCTCCATCACTAACTGCCATATTCCCAAAGCCACATTGTGCTGTGTGTTCCCAGTCAAAGCAGTATAAGAAGTTAAAGAGAATACTAAGAAATCATGTGAGATGTTGCGTTTGAAAAGGTTATATGATAATTTTCACATTCTGTGAAATGAAAAACTGATAAATCCTTAGAAAACAACAGCAAAAGCTACAAGTGACAATCAGTGCCAATATACTGGACCTGTGGTCACCCAAATAATTACAACATGAGAAAGGTAACGGGCGACTATAATACCTTTGATAATCAAAAACACTTTTCAAATATAGGCATTGTGCGCAATTCACATGAAAATACAACACTGTGACATTTATGATATGCTTTTCTCTTCAGCAATAAATTATGTACAGTTGTCAAAAGTTATTTTATTTCATTTCAATTTGATTTGCTTTTCAAGAGCTGGATGTTTACTCCAGGGATAGAATCCCGGCTCTGGAATGACTTCATCACAACTTGGCAGCAGGGAAACTGCAATCAATTTTTAAGGAGATAGAAAACTAACTAACACGTACCAATTGGTAAAGTATGATAAGAAAGGGAAGTTGCAATAAGAAAGCGCCACTTCCTGCAGATATTTCACAAAGTTATAATTTCAAAAATGTCAAAGTTTCCAGATCACCATTGTTTAGAGGCTAGTGGAAACTGAAGCTGTAGTGTGATGGAAATATTAAGCTTGAGGTTGGTTGTGGTCTCAATGTTTCCTTGAAGAATGAAATACTTGCCCCTCTCCTGAAGAAAGGCCCACTCTCTCAATCATGTTTCAGCCCCCCAGTGATAGGTTCACATGTAGATTGGAAAATTTCTGTTTGTGTCAGCATTACAACAGCTAATTAATTGGCCTAAGTGGCTCCTTATTTCTTTGAGGCATACAGCTTTTCTCCTCATCACTACTTGGTCCAGCTTCTTCCAAAGTGTCCTGAAGATCGAGACATTTTGGCAAATTGACACACCGGCTGGTAGAAGGAAATTGTCTCGCCACCTGCCTTCAGTCCCACCTTCATAGCCAAATTAAATTTTTTCCTATTTTCTTTCATAGCAAACTGTGGTACTGAATGCATACTACAAACTGATCCTGCATCTGACACTTCACACAAAAGTCATGAAATGGGGTAAGTATGAAAAAGTCACATTCTGCAACAAGTAATTAACATTTTATGCTGTGATGAGGCACATCATTGGGGCAGAGTGCAGGCAGCTTGGTTCTGCATATTGTAGTGCCAAATTGATTTGGCAGCACATAACTCCATTACTGAGAGCTTGAAAGCTTTCACTTTCATTTTTGAGTCTATTACTTCAATGATCACAAAAATCTATATTTTCCAACTACTTTAGAAGGACAATCAACGATGTATGTGTTGACAGATATTGCAGCTGTTCTGTATGTATTCAAAAGCTTGTAAAATATTCACCCATTGCAGCATTGTTTAAAGTACATGTTTTGCCAGTTTCACTTTCTATGTTTCTGAGTTTCTAATCTCTTTCCAAAGTTGCTGAAGCATCATTCTACAATCAACCAACTCCGATTTGAACAGATTAGGACAGTCATAATTAAAAATTCTAAACAACTGAACAATATGGAGCCTCAGGGCAGAATTTCTCTCATTCCTAGTATGGTGAGAGTAATGACAAGGAGGATGATAAAATAAAGTGAAAATGAGATATCAGATTCTTGATATTACAAAAAAAAATCCTCTTTTCCTTTCAAGTCTTTAATGATGACTTCTGATTCACACACTTGAGTGATGATTGTCTTATTTCAATGTATTTGCATCTCATTCAAGCCCCAACTCCCCTAATCTCCTCTGTTCTACTCTATCAAGATATTGTTTGGTGGAAATTACCAACAAATAATATAGAGCAAGTACCTGTCAGCTGCATCTCAGCAAGTACATGTCCAAACTATTGTGCAGGAGAGATGGTGTTACGTTATCCCTGGATGGTCCATGGCATTGATCCTTTATGACCTTTCATCCACACAGCTGCATGTTGACAAAACACCAGCTTCATCATATCATCATGCTACTTTTGGACCAAAAGAGTTAGGACTTCAGGCCTTCAACAGTTTTGACTTGATGGACACTTATGACTTGCATTCTTCTGCCAGATTGTGTTGACGGCTGAATTAACCACACATTTCATGCAACTGCACAGGATGTTTTTGCACTGTCTGAAATAGACACTAGCATCTTATGGCTTTTAGCTTGTTTTCATAACATTCACTCACTTAATCACTTACTTAGAAACTTCCAATCTTTTCCTGATTTGCATTGCTTTCTTAGCCCATATTGACTTTAGTACTATATTACAAGCTGCCAGATTCTGTTGTTTGGTAGACAAGCAAGAGGTTGGAAAACACGGCAAGCCAGGCCACATCAGGAGGTGGACAAGTCAATGTTTCAGGTGTAGCCCTTTCTCCACCCCCTGATGCTGCCTGGCTGGCTGTGTTCGTCCAGCCTCTTGCTTGTCTATTTTGGATTCCAGAATCTGCAGTTTGTTTTTGTCTCTAACCTTAGATTCTGCTGTTCAGCTTCTTTTTGTCTCAATCTGCTTGCCTCTCCTTCTGCACCATGTGGTGGAGGACTGAACTGTAAATGTTTTAGTCATACAGGAGTAGACATGCTACTGCATAGCACCGTACTGCACCTTCTTCATAGCTGCAGCATGTGCCAGCAGCTTACACAACAAATGCAATGCATGTGCTTCAAGCAAACGACAATGTGTGAAAGTTAAAGAAGAGTCCATAGTACGGTGAAGGGAGATTATAGTCAGTTAGGAGTCATGTGGTTCATCTGATTACTCCACAAGAGGTTGGCCACATCTGTCCTCCAGGTCAAATGCAAGCAGTCTGGGGAATAAAGCTCTGTCATTTGGAATTTTATAGATGTGTCATTCTGGGATGTGGGCGTTAATTCTTGCATTGAGATAAAAGGAGGAATTAAGCATGATGAAAGAGCATTTAATGAAAGTGCTGATGTCGGAATTGGTTAATAGTTCAGAAGAATGAAAGGGAGAACTAAAGATTGAGAACTGTTAACTGGATGTGATGCACACTAAACTGAGACTTGTCATATATGAGCTTTGGAGAGGTGTATGTGACATAGCAGATTTATGGTAAGTAGTGGTCTTATGAGTATGAAATAACAGATAGAAGATAGCAGCATTTACTTATGTAGAGCATAGAAGATCTTTGAACTTCTTGTGGCATTGCTGGATCTCTCTTTTGATATTGGACAAAGCATTAACTGCAGTTTCAACGTCTGCCCAGAAGCTGATATGGTCTCCTTTGGTACTCAGCATGGAAAAAGGACTGTTCTTCTCACCGCCATCCCAACCATAAGCACCCCCAGATCCCAGTCCTCAAAGTGAGAAGCTCGTTTTCCTTTTCTCTTAGACATTTTCAGTGCTGAGCACCACAGTTTGAGAGACAGTTCCTGGCTTGTGGTGTCTGAATTTATGTGCAGCTGGATTTTAAATACGCTGCTAAAGGCATGGAAGCAGAAAGGTCCTAGAAGTGGTGAGCACTGACCGCACCCAGAGAATTAATCACAGACAATAGTGGACCAATGTGGACTGTGTTATGAGGATGGATCAGAGCACTGAAATATTATAGGCATTGCCAAATATTAATTCCAAAATGTGTTTTTTTTAAAGAGGATTACTACAGAAACACAATAACTGGAGGTGTAAATTCTGGCAAGGATTCTGAGTGGGGGCTGATTGGACATAACAACTAAAGATGTCAAACAAACCTCAGGCAATCTGGATTGTAATGTCTTATGATTACAATGATAACCAAACTCCTATGGATTTTGTGTTTTTCCTTTGAATAATACTCAAGGATAGAGTTTAAAAAATGAACTTCAACTCTACTGATGTGTGTTAACGGGATTGAATATTTGTGAGTATACCAATCTGGATTCAGTCAGTAGCATGCTGTGAATGCCACAGTGAAAGAACTAACCCCTCGTCACCCCCACTCTTCAGGTAAAGAACTTCCCTACTTTGAATGCTATAAGTCAGTTAGCCACAAGGCCAATAGGACAACAAATGAATTCTCCCTCACATGCAGAATGTTGGAATTCAATCAAGGTCGACAGAAATCAAAACTGCAGAATCTGAACCAATCTGCCAAACTAAGGATCATGAAATCAATAATTCAGTTATCAATGTTAGTGTTACTGTGACCTCCACTGCAACTTTCAACTCATCACTGCTCATGAACAATTCAAAGATTAATCGAACCTATTTTTAAACTTTGTTGGACTCGCCTCTTATTTCTAATCTGTCTGTCTCTGTATGTTGTATTACCATTTTTGGCATGTAGTAATTAGGAAACAACACACTTCTGTTTGTTAATTCAAGAAGTCTTAGTAAAACCTTTCTCCTTTTAAAGTATAAGATCATTTAATTCTTGGAGGAAGATATCAGAAAGAAAATATCTTTTTTAAATTGAACTTGTTTTTGCTAATTAAGGGATGGGTGAATAAACAAGGGAGACCAGTTTATTCTCTCTCACCTAGGAGTTTAATAGTCTGTGATATCTCATCTGGAACCATTGCAAATTAAGGAACCTTGTCTAGGGTCTGGTCATATCACTTATTATCACACTTTAATTGAAAGTGGGAAAATTCAGCTCTATGAAAAGCAGATGATCATTTCTAAGCTGGAGAATGCTTAATTGTGATTTTAAGTATGTTGCATTTTACTTATTTCTAAGGATAAAATTTCAAAATAATGAAGGCCTAAGTAACATTACATTTTTAAACAAGTTATTGTGGATGAGATTAGGAGAATATGTTTGTAATCTATTTATTTAACAAGATCAGCATAGAACAGGTAAACAATTGCATTACACTTAAATGAAAATTTTCCTCTGTGGTTTATAAATGTATTTAAAAGATTCTGCCATCAACTTAATTTACAATGTCAATGTAATCAACATTTCTGATACTTTCTTAATGTTGTTTGAATTAGAGTTATGATTTGTTTTCTCATTGCAGAATTTACCGATGCAAATTAGCTTTTATTTACATATGGTTAGATATTCTATTTGATATTTTATCTTTCGGCTTTAAAAAATAGTTAGCAATACTATTTTCCTTGCTACTTTAATAAAGCTTATTTCTTTCTTATTGACAGGGTTAATGCCACCATTGAAATAGAAGAATATTATGCAAGCTTGTTAAAAACTTTCCACCGGTATTGACAATCAAACTTTCTTGTCCTTGCCTTCTCTTGTCAAACTAGGGAGACTTTGAATGATTTACAAATCTGTGTGGTGAAACATGTAGAATCGAAAGGTGATAAAGCACAGAAGACAGCTGCTTGGCTTACTACATCTCTGCAAGAGCAACTCATCTAGTCTCACTCACCTTTGCCATGTAGCCCAGCAAATATTTTCTTGTCAGATAATTATTCAATTTTCATACAAAACACTGGATTGAATCTTCCTCACTTTCCTCTCAGGCATCGGATTCCAGATCCCAACTACTTACTATGTGTAAAAAGTTTTACTTTGCTTTGCTATTGCTTCTTTTGCTACTCAATCTTAGTTCTGCTGATCCTAATCCCAGATAAGAGTTGGGGTTAGAGTTCAGGAGAGTCACTTAGTGCTATGCCTTCTAACGTGTCCATTCATCTGCTCCCTGCTCAGTTGCAAACGCACCCCCCTGGTGAAGTAGTGATCCACATGTTCTTCTTTTAATCTCTATTAACTTTTTAACTGCTCACAATATGGTGCCCTTAAACAATGGTAAGACTGAACGCAAAGTGGTGACTGCTTTGCAGATCACCCCCACTCTATCTGCAGGAATCACCTTGTCCATCCATTTGCTGGTCATTTCAATAACTCACCTTTGCTCCCATGCTAACATTATTCCCTGAGCCGGTTACAGTGTTCCAATAAAGCACAATATAAGCTTGAGGAATAACACCTCATTTCTCACTTAATTACTTTACAGCCGGCAGGACTCAGTAGTGAGTTCCACAACATCAGAGTATGACTGTCTGATGCCTATCTTCCATTTTTTTCTTATATTTCTCCTTTTCCACCCCTCTCTCCCCAGCCTTGTTCTGTTTGAGGCTTCTTCACTTTGTTCTCAGCAGAGGACCCTTTCGCACTTTAATTTACAAAAACTTATATTCCACTTTCGCAACAAGTAGCAACTCTTCTGTCTTTGCCACCAAACTTCCACACTATCTGTTCCCTTGGTTCTTCTGTGACTCTGTCAAAAATATAAACATTGCCTTTTTCAGTTCCGAAGAAATATCATATCGGACTCGAAAAATTAACTGTGTTTATCTCTCCACAGAGTGTATCCTGTATTTGCTATATGATGTATGCATTTGCAATGGGCTGAGAACTGTGTGATTGTGTGAGAAAAGGTGACCTGCCTCTGAGTGCAGATGATGTTCACTTCCACACCCACCACTGAATTTAGACTGCACTACTGAAGTCATGATTCAGAGTTGCCAGTGTTGGACTGGGGTGTACAAAGTTAAAAATCACACAACACCAGGTTATAGTCCGACAGGTTTAATTGGAAGCACACTAGCTTTCAGAGCAACACTCCTTCATCAGGTGACAATCACCTGATGCAGGACCGTCGCTCCGAAAGCTAGTGTGCTTCCAATTAAACCTGTTGGACTATAACCTGGTGTTGTGTGATTTTTAACTTTGCACTATTGAAGGTTATGAAAAATATGTATGTGGAATAAATCTTTTTTTTAAGTACACTTTTCAGAGGTAAGTTTTAAGCTTTTGTAGACTATGATGACATTATATAGATGGCAGTAAGATTGTCAATAAGATTGCAAAGCCCGATTTGGGTTATGATTTAGAAAACTCACCAGCCTAACAATTCAGGATTCTATTATAACTTAAACTCTCCCCAATCTTTAAAATTGTACAACCTGTTTCTCTCTTTAAAGGTTTTCTTTTTAGAAGTCAATCACAGTTTTCTCATTTATTTTACTTAAAATCTAATTTCCAATGATGGTGCTGTCAAGCAGCTGGATCTTCATTCGTTCTTTACTTTCTTCATTTCAAAAGAAGTGAACTTGTAGTTAGTTTGTTATCAATTTCTAACCATATGTTTTATATAATCACCAACAGAATCCCCAGAAAGTACAGTGGATAGAAACAAATGTTTGCCAATGCTTGCCTGCAACATGGTTGCAGACTGAATATGACTATTGATTGGAAAATTACAGGCAGTGTACCTGCAATTTTCCAATCCATCAGAGCTGCCTGTTACCTCAACTGAGATGAGAGCACAGAAAATCTATCCTCCATTCTCCTTATCTTTTGATGTCTATCATTTGTATTCAGATGGTAGTTACTTGCTGTTAGGTATGGCTCTTAGCAGAATTCAAATTATGTGATAATGCAGCCACTGTGCTGAAACAAATTTTGATTTTAGTTGTAAAATATTGCAGTCCTGTGAGCCTTGTTCCAGTATTCTTTAACTTACCCGTTCATTTGTGCAAACAATACCTGTCTAAGATAATAAAATGCTTTCACTGATAATTGTAAAAGAATATTACTTTCTATTGTCCTTTTAATCATAGGAACTCCACACACCATTAGTGGAAGGTAATGGCCACAAAGCTATAAAGCCATGCCTGCAGTTACAGCAGTCGTTTTTTTCTCTAAAATAACAAACACAAGAGGCAAACCCACGCAGTAAAATACATTTTTCTTGAGGAAATCAAATGCTCTTATTGACACAGAAGATGCAAAAGATCTGCTCACACAACAGGGCAGCACCGTGGCTCAGTGGTTGGCATCTGCTGCCTCACAGCACCAGGGTCCCAGGTTCAATTCCAGCCTCGGGTGACTGTCTGTGTGGAGTTTGCACATTCTCCCCTTGTCTGTGTGGGGTTTTCTCTGGGTGCTCCAGTTTCCTCCCACAGTCCAAAGAGGTCAGGTGAATTGGCCATACTAAATTGCCCATAGTGTTAGGTGCAGGGCAAATACGTCTGGGTGCGTTACTCTTTGGAGGGCTGGTTGGGCCGAAGGGCCTGTTTCCACATTGTAGGTAATGTAATGTAAACTTGAGGCTATAAGACCAAAGGAAGTAGGAACAGCAGTAAGCCATTAGGCCCTTTAATGATGCTCTGCCATTCAAAAGTGTTATGAATGATCTCAAACTCCTCACTTCCAGTTTTCTGCCCCTAACTCATAACCCTTGATTTCCCTGTTGATCAAGGATCTATTTTACCCTTAAATGTCCAGAAGGACTTTGCCCCCACAGCTCTCTGTGGCAGGGAGCTCCAAAGTTCAGGGCTCAACTCTCTGAGAAAAGAAATTCTTCCCCATCTCAGTCTTAAAGCAATGCTCCTTAATTCTGAGGCAATGTCCTCTGGTCTTGGACCTTCCGATGAGAGGAAACATCATCTCAACATTTACCTATCAAGCCATTTAAGAATGCTATATGTCTCAATGAGATCATCTTTCATTCTTCTAAACTCCAATGAGTAAGATTCCAACCTGTTGAACTTTTGCTCACAAAACAATCCCTGCGCATTGGGCATTGTCTTTGTAAATCTTCTTTGAATTGCCTCCAATGAAATAATATCCTTTCTTAAATAAGGGGATCAAATCTGCCCACAGTGCTCCAGATGTAGTCTCAGCACACTGTACAGTTGAGACGTTCTCTGACTACATCTTAAATGTTTCACCAGTTTCCTCATTTCCCCTCCCACCACCTTATCCCAGTTCTAAACTGAAAATGTGTTGCTGGAAAAGCGCAGCAGGTCAGGCAGCATCCAAGGAAAAGGAGAATCGATATTTCGGGCATAAGCCAAAGAAGGGCTTATGCCCGAAACGTCGATTCTCCTCGCAGCTACCTTATCCCCAGCCCCACCCCCTCTCATTTATCTCTCCAACCGCTTGGCTCACAGCATCATTCCTGGTGAAGGGCTTTTGCCTGAAATGTCAATTCTCCTGCTTCTTAATGCTGTCTGACCTGCTGCGCTTTTCCAGCATCACACCCTCGACCTTAGATGGTCCTTAGATGTACTGTTTTAAAACTGAAACTGACCACAAACTATTGGTAACTTTATTGAACACAAAGTCGCTAAACAGCTTGCAGAGATACCAACCAGAATCTAGAGATTTACATTGTGGTGTATGCGATATGAGGGTAATGGAATATTTTTAAAGTGAAACATCAGACTACTGATGGCACTCTATTGAGGATAGCCTTCAACTTGCTACTGTAGCAAGAGAAAAGATTTCTTTTAAGAAGTTGAGGCCCTCACAACATTAACCATGCACTATTTCCCAGTCACAGTGGAGAGCTTTTAGGAAAATTGTGTAGCTCGATCGCAGGCTACACATCCTCCTGTCCTCAGTAACTCTGTCCTGCAGCAGTACATTGAATAATACCATCACATCTGTACTATTAATAGGCTTTTGATCAATGATGTGACGTTAGTGATTTCTCAAGCTTTCCATTTGCTGATTCTCAGAAGGTCCACTCAGGGCATTTGATTATCTAGAAGGACAAGGACAGCAGATATATGGGAGCACCATCACCTGCAAACTCCCCTCCAAGCCACTCACCACCCTGACTTGGAAATACATTGCCATCCCTTCAGTGTCCATCGTCAAAATCCTGGAACTCACTTCCTAATGGGATTCAGGGTCAACCTACATTAAATAGACTGCAGTGGCCCAAGAAAGCAGGACACTGTCACTTCCTCAACAGCAACTATGAATGGGCACAAGTGCTGGTCCAGCTAGCAGTGCCCACATTTCCATGATTTTTTTTTTAAATTTCCAAGTGTTGGGCCAGAGTTCAGCAATTGGAATGGTTGCCAAGTATCACACTTTACCTTGAGGCATGATCTTTAACTATACTATCTATGCTACTTACAGATTGGAATAGATGAGAATCACTTCTACTCTCCTCTATTTCATTCAGGCCAGAAGAATATCCTGCCATTGATCTATTTGTATTTAAAGGGATGACCTTTGCCTGGTGAACTATTATTCCTACTGGATTGAAGTCCAGAAGCTCAATTAGATCATCCTAGAAGCCATTGCAACCTCTTTCAAGATTATATTTCTCATACATTGATTTCCAGTTTCACTTGCTTCTGACAATGGTAACAATTTGCCAATGAGTATTTCTGACTCTTTGCTCTTTCATATGTTATTTTCTCACGTTGCACAAACACAGTGTTTCCATCCAGCCATTGGCAAAATCAAGTGATGGGTATATACCATAAAACCACCAAAGAAATAATGAAGATTTTCATTTAGCCCTGTTCAACTACCAGTCTATACCATTCCAGAATACTTTCACCCTTAGCAACTTTTGAAGGCTGCAGGCTATAAATCAATTTTCCTCCCTTACCCATGCATTAATTTCAACTATTATAGTGTAGGACAGAAAGAAAAACCATTAGCACAGAGGCATAGCATTCATGAACTGCCCATACTTGGTTAAGGAACCAGTCACGCAACAGCATTATAGTGGCAAGGCTCCAACAATCAATATCGTACCTTGTCCAAAATCTAAATGGTATTTTTCAATAAACATGAATGTCTCACTTTTGTGAGAATATAAGACAGTAGCTGAATGTATTGTGTATCCTCATCCTGAGGAGAAAACTGCATAACACTGTTATTCATTAGAAACAGTGAGAATGGACAAATAGCCTCAGAGATGTACATTCAAGGTGATTGATGAAACCATCCCCACTGACTTTCCCCATAAAACACAGAGAATTTGTTGGGAAGATGTGCAGTGTAAACAGTCAATCAGATAAAGACTTATGAGAAGGTTTGGAGTAACATGTTAACTATACCTTTACTCAAAGAATAGCTGCTGAGTATGTACATAATAAGCTATGTCATAGCAGGTGTTAGATCACGTAAAACCAAAAGAAATCAGAGCAGAAGTGGAACTATGACCTGAGTCTGCATGGTTCCGGAGCTGTCTGGGGACACATAGGAAGAGAGTCTCCTGGATCAATCTTGTGCGTCCCTTGATATACTGCCCTCCACAACTCCTCAAAATCTCCCAGGGCCTTCGGTCCTCTTCCCTTCTCACTCAGGGGGATTTGCCCTCCCCTCATCGCATGTCCCGGCACCACCACTGAAGCCCAGTTCAAAATCACACTGCATGCGCAGGACTGCTTTTGTATATGGTATCACATATAAAGCCTGCAGAATGATGTATTGTGCTCAAAACCATATGTAGTCTGACTACTTTGCAATGACTACTCTCCTGAAATGCAATCAAACTTCAGATACTGAAAAAGAAGAGGTTACAGAAGATTTCCAAAAACCTTGCTGAGACAGTTAATATTCCCATGCAACCGATACAACAGAGTCATGTATAGATGTCAGGAAAAGAAATATCCTTTACAAAAATATTCTGAGCTACAAGATTATTATGAACGTTCTGTAACAGTTCTTGAGTGATGTCCTTGGGTTTTAAAACTAAACTCTTGAGAGAGAGATCAATATTTGTTTAAATTAATTGTCATGGATAAACAAGACTTACTTGGGGATGACAAACATCTGCGTAAGTAGGATGATCCTAAAAAAAGGCTTAGAAATGCAAGGGGAAGTAAACCAATTTGCCATTCTTCCCGGAGACCACTGTGTTGTGCAAGAAGTACTTGTAGGTCCTGGTCCAGAAATCTATTTCTTTATCAATAATGATGCATTTCTACTTCTTGATGAAGATCTAGGAAGGTTCTTGTTTGCAGAGAAGCTGCCATCACATTTCATTCCTGTGACTACCTTCTTGGACCATGATAAGGAAGCACGTATGTCATCTAATAAAGCAGAGAATGCAGATGAACATGAATCCCTCAAGCAAAAGAGACTTATGGCAGGGTGAAAGAGGTATTTGGAAAGCTGAATGAAAGAGTTGAATGTTCATGGTTTTGTGCTAATGGTTAAAAGGGATACTGCTAAAAAAAATCTTAGTGGGAAATATGGTATAATGGGTTAGTTTTATGGTAAGAATAGCTTCTAAGCAAGTGTATTAGGAGCCATGATGTGAGATGCCAGATCACATGGAACTGGACACTGAGTTTGTAAAGGTTCAGAAAATGCCTTCACTTCCTATCATATGTGCAGTAACAATTATTAATGTTCACTTACAACAGTATAGAACTGGTCTTACTGTAGGCTACATTTAATGTCTCATTTGAAAGATGTTACCTTCAACATTGCAATATTCCTTCAAGAATGTACTGATGGTTTTCTTTCATTTCAGCATTTTGCCAGCTGTGTGTTTCCTATAAGTTATGAATGATAAACCCAGCTGATTTCCCAATGTTATAATTTTAGCTCTGTAACTAGCTTGGAGTGGCCTCTAAAACATGATAAAAACCAAGAGACTAAGTATGTGTAGAACATGTGAGCTAGTTGTCTTGAGCCGGGCATTTACAAATGAATGAGAAAATAAGTTCTGGCTAATAGTTCAGGAGTTCCATAAATGTAAGCGAGACAAGAATTATTTGAATTAGAGAGCTATTAGCCTAGCATTCACAGTAGGGAAGATACTTCACTGCTCCTTATTAAATACTATTGATGTCTGAAAGACAGAGTCTGAAAGGAGCACTAGTTATCAGAACTGCTGGAAGTCTTTGAGTAAATAGAATAATAAAAGGATTCAGGCAGAAGTAAAAGAAAGATACACTCAGAAATGGTCTCTATAATTTTCACAAATTCGTTTCATTCTTATACTTTTGTGGCTAACTTTGAGTTGTGTTCTTTGCAGGGATTCTAGCCATGAGACCTATCGGGATTTCTCACTGTACCTTACCAAACTCACCGCATTATAATTCCTAAAGAAGAGCTTATGCTGGAAACGTCGATTCTCCTGCTCCTCGGTTGCTGCCTGACCGGCTGTGCTTTTTCAGCACCACACTCTCGACTCACTTCATTAAATGCCTATTTCACATCTCTCACATATGATTCCATCCCCATCTTATCATGCATCGATCCCAGAACAACTTGTGACTCGATCGATATCCACCAAACAACCTGCATCCCTTGTACGGCAGCTATTTTTAAAACATCACTGTCTATTCAGATAACTGTTAGCAATCTGGCTTTATCCCCCAAGACAGTATGCAATGGCGCTGTGGGCACAAAGCGCCATTGGCACATACAGGCATGGTTAATATTCGCCCGCATGTATAACCCCATTATTTTACACTAGTCACCATTTAAACACTATCCCCTATAATTTATCTGTCCTTAGCTACAGCCCATCTAAGTAGCCCTTTCTAGATCATTGCTACACTTTCCTCAATGTCCATTGTCATTGCCCTGTAAGGGGACATCCTATTCAGGAAAACAATCATACGATTTCTGACATGAGTTTTAACTAACAGTCCCAAAAGCAAACACAAACAGAAGGAAAAGAGGCTGCAGGTCACTACGATAATGCAAATATTGGCATCATGAGTAAAAACTATTAAATATTCACGATGCAAAACCAGAAATTGTTGGAAATGCTCATTAGGTCTGGCAGCATCTGTGAAGACAAATCAGAGTTAATATTTCATGTCCAGAGACCCTTCCTCAGAACTTCCAGTCACTGGATCCAACACTCATTTCTCTTCATAGATGCTGCCGGACCTAGTGAGAGCTTCCAGCTAATTCCTGGTTTTGTTTCTGATTTACAGTATCTGCAGTTCTTTCAGTTTTTATTAAATATTCATGATGATTGACTGCTTCCAAATGTCATGTGTGGGAACCAGGTATCTATTGGGTCCTGTCTTGGCAGCAGCATGTTGTGCAACTGAGCTCAGTCATGAAAAAGGACAACTCCCTCTTCCCCAAAGTCCTTGTCCTCCTGTTGCTCCTGTTTTCCAGCTCCTCAGCACATTGTTTCATTGCTTGCTTCAATTGTGCAGGGCACAGCACAACAGGAAAATGTATTACACTGTTTCTGGACTATACTAGCGTTTATAGCCCCACAGGCAGGTCTAAGCAGTGGAACCACATCTTCAGCAGTCCTATCATCTGCTCCACCATGGCCTTGATCAAAATACGGGCAGCATTGTATCTGGGCTCTCTATCAGTTTATAGGGCTGAGCAATGCTGTGAAGTACCAAAACCATAATGGATAAATCTTGTCCTTCAATAACTAGCTTTGTAAGGCATTCAGAATCACAAACACACCAGATACACAAAATGCTCAATAATGGAGGAGCCATAGCAGCTACCATGTTCGTGTGAACATGCTCCAGAAAGTGGTACTGGTGATCACAGACAGCCGAAACACCAATGAAATGATAAACTTCTCATTGATGAATTCTGTAGTGTTGTGATTTGGCTTCTCAGTACCACGTGTGTGCAGTTAATGATACTCTGTAGCTAGAGGCAGCCAGGTATGTTTCCACATTTTACTGCCTCCTGCAGCACTGACCTTGCCATCAGGAAATAACATGTGCCAGTGTGGTCTTGCACAAATGGCATTGGTCACTGTCCTGATGCACAACCAATAGATCTCACACAGGTTACCCATTGTTCCCTGGACAGAGACAATAGGACACAACCTCCACAGCTATGTGAGAGGATGGTGTCTCACTCTTGCCACCCTATGGTCCTACTCTAGCAGCTGGCACAGTCTCATGACAGTGTCCTGGAACGTAAATAGACTGTGCCAATATTGTGCCTTCTCTTTTACAGGGAATAGAGTTGAGGACAAAAACTCAGGTCCTCCTGCAGACCCCACAAATCCTCAGAGGCCCTATGGCTGAGATGTCTCGCTGACTCAGGTGATCCTCATCCTCCATGACAGCCTGCCACTACTTGTGAACTTACATCACGACATAAAAAGGGAGTGACCTTCCCATCCATGTTCATCATTCGACTTTTCATATCAATCTGTATAGACCATCATCAAATTTACATGACAGATAATGAAGGGTGGTCTCTGCTCCCCACAGCATCCTTTTTCATGAGAATGGCTTGACTTTGGCCAGTATTTGCCTCTTGAGCATCACTGAGAAGCCAATGTTCAATTTGCAAGGACCAATGGGCAGGGGGGGGGGTTAGTACAAATCACTAGTGTTTGTATGTTCACACTGCATACATTACAAAAGAACAATGAAATGATTACAAATTAAATGTAGTTGGTGTATGCAAGTTCCTCCTAATAGTTGCCCCATCAATGACATTAGTCTGGCAGCCCTGAATAGCAGGCTTTTGCCCATCACATTGACCCTGACTGCACCCATCTTGGGCATTGTCCCAGACATTTTCCAGTTGCATTTTGTATCTAGAGAATGGCAAGTGATGACAGGAAATGTAGTTCATGATTAAAAAACACCAGCACCCGAAGCCAGCTTGTCACCAGTTATCCCCCTACAATCTCCATTGCCTTTTACCTCAAGCAACCCTGACAGTCCATTTCTACTTATAACCTTCATGTGGAGACACATTAAGTTGATCTTTGCCTCCAGCTGTGCTTCCACTAACTGAGTCCTGCCATTACACCTTAACAATGTCCATTCTGGTCCTGATGGTGGACACTGCCAATAACACTTCCTCCCAAAGCCTACCATGTCCTTTGAAACTGTTCCATCATTAATACACCTTGAGCTTTCCCTGTTACAGTCTTGTCTCCACCTCTACACATGTCATTTCTTTACCCCACCCCCACCCCCATCCACCCTACAGCATTGATTGCCCTACAGGACCTCCTTGTATCTTCCAGATTGATCAATCGTCCAACCTCCAGGACTGTATTCATCTAGACTATTGCCGAGTTCAATAAACAGAGTTCACTACACATAATTGACCAGAGGCTGACCTCTATGTTTGCAACTCTCTGACAGATTATATGCAATTTCCATGCCCGTTGGTACTGACCCTTTAGGACTAACATTGTCCACCCTCCAGACTGTATTAGGACAGATCCCCTGACCGTGACCTGAGGTGATTAGCCTCAGTGAATGAATGACCATGGTTAAGTCACTATGTGAACTATGTCACTGATTGATCGTACTCGAACTCACTAATGAACAACACTACCAGCCCCCAACTGGATTGAATTCTAGATTCTAGCCACTTTCTGATATCATAATTTGGTTGAATAAGTGTGCATAGGTGGCTGGCACATACTTTAGGTGTAAGATAGTCATCTCAGTGTACCATACAGAAAGACATCTCACCCCACACCAGATAGATCCCTAATGACAGGCATGACAAGCAGCCTGTCTGTGTGGATGCACAAAAAAGTATGTCAGTGCGGCAGTACTGGTAGCATTTGGTTCAGGCTGAATTTTCAATGCCCTAACTGGCAGGGCATGATAAACCACGGATGCTGCGAGCATTCAGGTAGATGCTAAATAAGCAAGCAAGCCTGAGATGTGGAGAGATGCCATTATGATAATTACGAATTGACAAATGGTTGATTCCTGTGTCCATGAACAAGGAGTATTTGTTGCTGCTACCCACGGACCATACCCTGAGATAATTTTAGGTGCTGAGCAACATGGTAGCTGTTCACAATCGACAGTGATTGGAAGACCCCAGGTACTTGCTATGACATCTATTTCAAGAATTCTTAATGTGTAGCTTGTTCACCAAGTTTATTAAAGAACAAGATGGATATGATTGAGGCAGGTTGTGGTACTAACAAGGTGTTAACAAGCTCTAATCTCTTATAATTGATAATTCGCTGTGCCAAATTGCTTCATTGTTCAACAAATATGGAAACAATCCAACATATTGCATCTGACATAGAAAAAGGTCTTGCTGGATTTTTGCACAATTCTGCCATAAACCTTGTGAGAACCCGTGTAATTTAGGTCCCTGTAAGGTTCCACCCAATGCTTCAACAATCCAACTTCTTAAGGAATGAAACATAGAACTGCGGATGTTGGAAATCTGAAATAAAAAGAAAATTGCTGGAGAAACACAGCAGGTTTGGCATAGAGAAAGCATCAATAATGTTTCGGGTCAACTGACCTTTCTTCAGAACACTGTTTTTCTGTTTTGTATCTGCTTAAGGAGCCTAATTAAGGTATAAAACTAATGCAGCATTTTCTGCTGCAATAGTTGGTATTGTGCTTTATTTCACAGAAAGGCAAATGTCTCTTTTATGCCATAGCATGTCGATGTTTTATATTCACTTCTGTCAAAACTTTTCAAAGGAGTGTATTACTGACAATAAACCCTTTGTAAATCAAAGTGACTTAAACTGGATGTTGGCAACAGGATGGAACAGTATGTTGATGGAGCACACACTGTGCAATAGAGTAATGTGGTATGGATTTGTATTCACTTGCATCATTGTAGCAACTTGACTTTACTATCAGAGGTTTGTGAAAGAGAATTCTTCTAATTTGGATCACGTCAATTCCGATTGCTCATATTATCGCCAGTATTCGATCAAGAACAATAACCTGAGAATAAATCATCAATTTGTGTTTTCCACTCAAGAATGGTGCACAATATATCATATAGAAATGTAAAGGATATACTTTTTAAAAGAGAACAATTTGAATGTGATGGATTTTGTTGAGTAGAGGAGATTTGATAGATAATACTGCATGTGTCAGCATTATGTTGTGTCCAAGGTTCTAGCACTGTTATGGGACGGGATAATTGGTCCCAGTGTATTAGACTGGAGGAATATAGACACAAAAAAGAATCACAAACAAACAAATCATTTTTAACAGCCAGACCGCCAAAGAGCACTCATTTTCTATTCAATAGTCCATAAAGGCTGCACTGCACATGCTTCAAATAAGGGATTGAATCCACATCTATAGACAAAAGTAATTCCATTTCTTTTATATTTCAAGTGAAAATTCTAAGTTTATGTTGGTTCAAAATAATGATTATGTCCCAAGAATCTCTAACTGGGTTGTGCATATGTGTCTAAACCTCCAGTTAACCAACCTATTCAGAAACGTGTATCTTTACCTCTATTTCTTCAATTAATGTAATTCCCTCTTGTTCAAGCAAACAGTTGGTTTGTTAATAGTCCATGATCTTTTGCATGAGCTGCTTCCAATCGCTTTTGTGAATACATTTCTCCATGCCCTTCCTCGTATAGTGTGAATGGTAATAGTCATTTTCTGGTCTAATGAGAAGTAATTTTTGAAATAAAAAAAATTACATTTGTTTATTCATCTCTGCAACTATTTACATATTATACAAGGATATGGTATACATGTTTACAGGAGCTGTTAGAAGGACATGGTTTTCTGCATAACAAAGAAGAATCATACTGGACTCAATATTAACTGTTTCCTTCTCCACAAATGCTACTAGACTTTCTGTGTTTCTCCAGCATTTTCTGTATTTCTTTCACGGTATTTTGAATTTATTTGGGTTTATGTATGACTCCTTCACAATCCTTTTTTACTTTCCTTCCCTGTCCACATGACATTGTTGATGCTTCGGGCACTTAGTCAGAACTAAACTATTCAGAACCTTTCAGACCCATATAAAACATCCTATTGCCAACGTTTCTTTTATTCTTCTTACCTTATCATTATATATTTGTTTATGTAATTATATTTACCAATATCAATACCACAATCTCACCACAAGTCTTTGACTTGACAAATTCAAGCAATTTTCAGACTTCACAATTCTCAAACCTAATGAATTCTCTTTGGACTTGTAAGACTGGCAATTTATTTGGTAGAAGGTAGTTATCTTGGACTGTCTTTCTGATGGTTTTCGATCAATAGTTCTCTCTGAACTGGAGGATCCTTGATCTTTCATATTAATTTCACAAGGGTTATTGTCCCAGCTGGAGTGGTTAATTTCTCTTCACAGCATAGCATTTTGATAATATATAATAATACTACAAATTTTTATGTCATCACATTGGTTTGAAGAAATGTTTCAAATTTTGACCTTAGCTATCAGCATTTAAACAGACTAAACTTTGGTTTCTGACAAAATGTACACGGCAGATGGGGCGGCACAGTGGGTGGGGCAGCATGGTGGGTGGGGTGGCCCGTTGGATGGGGATGCACGGTGGCTCAGTGATTAGCACTGCTGCCTCACAGCATCAGGAACCTGGGTTTGATTCCTGCCTCAGGCAACTGTCTGTGTGGAGTTTGCACATTTGCACATTCTCCCCGTGTCTGTGTGGGCTTTCTCCGGGTGCTCCGGTTTCCTCCCACAGTCCAAAGATGTGAAGATTAGTGGATTGGCCATGCTAAATTGCCCAGAGTGTTCAGGCATGTGTAGGTTAGATGAAATAGACAGAGATAAATGTAGAGTAATGGGGCATGGGTTTAGGTGGGATGTTCTTAGGAGGCCAGTGTGGACTTTGTTGGGCCAAAGGGTCTGTTTCCACACTGTAAGGATTCTAATTCAGATGCACGGGGGGTATGTGGTCTTCCCAGCTAGAAGACGCAAACGGTGCCTTTGGGTCTGGGTTAAATAATTATGCCTGTTTAATTAAACTGTGTGCAATCCAACCCTTGTGCATCAGCTTCAAATAAATAAGTAAAAATTTTGAAACCAGTAGCTTGAACCTAACATGACATCTTGTCTTTCAACAAAAGCCACACATTATTGCTGCATTGTTAATTATTAGTTGCTTTGATCTATCAACTCCCAACAAACAGACATCCATATTTTTTAAAAGAACATCCTGATACTCTGCTAGAAATGTTTGATTTTAATTGCATGTTATTCTTGAGAATATTAGGTGAATGGTTTATGACAGTTGTAATAGTATTAAGAAGAGGATAATAACATTATTTGCCAACTGTTTTGTGACTCAAAGTATATGCCATTTTTTCATGAAACGAAACATTAATTCATGGGATTTAGAAAACAGAAGTAGACATGTGTGGTAGCCAATAAGATTTTATAGATACAAAGTGGGGTGACACCTGATAACTTAATAGCTTTAAAATAATGGAAAGGGTTCATTTAAACCATTTCTGAATAAGGAATGGACAACACTTGGGATAAGAGTAAGAGATTGGGATTTAGTGGGTAGAATCTGTGCAGTCTCTGAATGACAGGGGAATTGGAGAGAAAGTTAACAACATACGGTGAGATTGGCAGTAAGGACATTCTCAATCTTAAAAGCAACAGGTCTCATTTTCCAACCAGCTAAAACTTGGTTTTCAAAAATGTTCTTACTTCTGAGATTGAAATAGTTTTCCAAGGCTTTCCATGCCACTTTTGAATATATTTTACCTGCTTTTACCTGTTCCTGAGCTGTAGCATTATCTGCTGCACCACCAGTTGTGCATAAAAGATATTTACTTGTTCAACATATGTCTTAGTATCCAGGTGAAAGTTATTCTATTCTCACAATTAGTTTTCTGTAGGATGCCCAAATTTGAATTATATTTGGTTCACCTCTGAATTTTTTTTTCAATACTGATGGCATGTCTGATTATTGTACTAAGGTATTTTGGGCTGAATCTGTCCATATTTTGACTGCATTGCTTTCAGGGGATTTCATGGGGGTGTTTCCATTTGTTGGTTATGCAGACTTCTGCTACCAACCTTATTCGTTATGTATCCAGTCTCCTCAGTGATCTTTACATTGAATTGCACAGTCACAGATACAGAACAGCTCATTGTTGTGGGCGCCATATTTAAATTCCAGATGTGCACCAGTTCAAATAAAGCAAACCTGGAACTGCTATTCCAAGTCAGCAACTTGAACACTATTCTTGAGGAAATCACCAAGAAAGGGAAGATGGTGTTTAGTTTTGTAAGCTGGGTCCTTGAGATTCTGATTGATGACGTGATAGAGAGGAATATCTTTTTTCCTCAGAACTGCCACAATGGGCCACAGTGCTTGACGCCATCAGCATGGAATCAGATAACCACCCATGTAGTGATCACAGTGAGAAGAAATACCCAGCAATGTTGTAAGAAGGTCAAGGACCACGGGTATAGATATGTGCAAGTGCCACTATCTTCTCTCTGTTACTTCATGTTCATTCTAACTCTGCCATTGCAGGCACCTTTCACTAAGACTAGTGGACTATTACATTCACTACTGCACACCATACCTTCCCTTGATAGCTTCCATCTACCTCTTTCTAACAAACCCCTGAGTCACTCTGTCCTCTACACTTCCTATTCACTCGCTAGAGAAATATCACCTTTCTCTGCTCCTGCACTGCCACTAATGGTTTCTCCATCCATTCTTATTGCACTCACTATCTACCTTTGTCTCATTGCAGGAGAAAATGTTGCAAAATAGGGTTGAAAAGGCAAAGACAGATTGAGTGAATCTTTATCTCCTCATGCCTATAAGGATAAAATGCTTGAATATGTCAGAGAGGATCAGGGTTGCTCATAGAGAGATGCCAAAACATGTGAAGACAAGAAATGAGCATTGTTCTCTCCAATTATGAAAGTGTACTTAATATGCTCAAGCTTCTACCCCTATTGCACAGCTAGTTCCCTCTGTGACCTGTTCAGCTTGACCCTCAGCCCATCAGGTCTTCCTCCACTTCTGAGAAAGAAGCTAGAGACCCCTTTAAAGATGAAATAGCAATGTTTCCTTTTCACCCTTCATCAGCTCCAAGACTTTCACCACAAAAAGGAAGGATAACTTAGGACATCTTATGACTTCCAATATCTCTAATGATAAGAAAGTTAGCATTAAGGCACTTTACCTGAATGCTCGTAGCATTCGTAACAAAGTAGATGAACTAACGGCACATAATCATCAAATGATTATGATGTGGTGGGCATCACAGAGACATGGCTGCAGGGGGTTCAGGACTGGCAATTAAACATCTAAGGATTTACAACTTATCGAAAAGACAGGGAGGTAGGCAGAGGGGGCAGGGTGGCCTTATTAGTTAAGAACAAAATTAAATCTATTGAGCTGTACGACATAAGGTCGGATGATGTGGAGTCTGTGTGGGTGGATTTGAGGAACCACAAAGGCAAAAAAATCATAATGGGAGTTATGTACAGATCTCCTAACAGTGGTCAGGACCAGGGGCGCAACATGTACTGGGAAATGGAAAAGGCATGTTAGAAAGGCAAGGTCACGGTGATCATGGGGGACTTCAATATGCAGGTGGACTGGGTAAATAATGTAGCCAGTGGATCCAAAGAAAAGGAATTAATGGAATGCTTACAGGATGGCTTTTTGGAACAGCTTATCATGTAGCCCACAAGGGAGCAGGCTATTCTGGACGTAGTGCTATAAAATGAACCAGACTTTATAAAAGATCTTAAAGTAAGGGAACACTTAGGAAGCAGCAATCATATATGGTAGAGTTCAGTCTGCAGTTTGAAAGAAAGAAGGCAAAATCGGATGTAATGGTGTTACGGTTAAATAAAGGTAATTACGAGGGCATGAGAGAGGAACTGACGAAAATAGACTGGAAGCGGAGCCTAGCGGGGAAGACAGGAGAGCAAAAATGGCAGGAGTTTGTAGGTATAATTGAGGACACTGTACAGAGGTT
>NC_057723.1:45086973-45087311 GCF_004010195.1 Chiloscyllium plagiosum
GTTGCCATTACAAAAGAGATAGTGCTAGAAAAGCTAAAAGATCTTAAAATTGACAAATCTCCTGGCTACATCCTAGAGTTCTGAGGGAGGTGGCTGAGGAAATAGCTGAGGCATTGGTTGAGATCTTTCAAAAGTCACTGGAGTCAGGGAAAGTCCCGGATGATTGTAAGATCGCTGTTGTAACCCCCTTATTCAAGAAAGGATCAAGACAAAAGATGGAAAATTATAGGCCAATTAGCCTAACCTTGGTTGTTGGTAAAATTCTAGAATCCTTCGTTAAGAATGAGGTTTCTAAATTCTTGGAAGAGCAGGGTCAGATTAGAACAAGTCAACATGGA
>NC_057723.1:45087318-45087860 GCF_004010195.1 Chiloscyllium plagiosum
AGTAGGTTAGACCAGGGAAACCCAGTGGATGTGGTATATCTAGACTTCCAAAAGCCCTTTGATAAGGTGCCACACGGGAGGCTGCTGAGTAAGGTGAGGGCCCATGGTGTTCGAGGTGAGCTACTGGCATGGATTGAGGATTGGCTGTCTGACAGAAGGCAGAGAGTTGGGATAAAAGGTTTTTTTTTGGAATGGTAGCCGGTGACAAGCGGTGTCCCACAGTGTTCAGTGTTGGGGCCGCAGCTGTTCACGTTATATATTAATGATCTGGATGAAGAGACTGGGGGCATTCTAGTGAAGTTTGCCAATGATATGAAGTTAGATGGACAGGCAGATAGTACTGATGAAGTGGGGAGGCTGCAGAAGGATCTAGACAGTTTGGGAGAGTGGTCCAGGAAATGGCTGATGAAATTCAACGTGAGCAAATGTGAGGTCTTGCACTTTGGAAAAAAGAATGCAAGCATGGGCTACTTTCTAAACGGTGAGAAAATTAGTAAAGCCAAAGTACAGAGGGATCTGGGAGTGCTAGTCGAGGATTCTCT
>NC_057723.1:45087868-45156649 GCF_004010195.1 Chiloscyllium plagiosum
GCCTGTGCCCGAAACGTCGAATCTCCTATTCCCTGGATGCTGCCTGACCTGCTGTGCTGTTCCAGCAATAAAGTTTCAACGTTGTCAATTATCTCAAGAGGGTTGGAATATAAAAGCAGCGATGTGCTACTGAGCCTTTATAAAGCCTAGTTAGGCCCCATTTGGAGTACTGTGTCCAGTTTTGGGCCCCACATCTCAGGACGGACATACTGGCACTGGAGCGTGTCCAGCGGAGATTCACCCGGATGATCCCTGGAATAACATACGAGGAACGGCTGAGGATCATGGGATTGTATTCATTGGAGTTTAGAAGGTTAAGGGGAGATCTAATAGAAACTTACAAGATAATACATGGCTCGGAAAAGGTGGACGTTACGAAATTGTTTTCGTTAAGCGAGGAGACTAAGACCCATGGGCACAGCCTTAGAATTAGAGGGGGTAAATTCAGAACAGAAATGCGGAGACATTTCTTCAGCCAGAGAGTGGTGGGCCTGTGGAATTCATTGCCGCAGAGTGCAGTGGAAGCCGAGATGCTAAATGGCTTCAAGGCCGAGATTGATAAATTCTTGATGTCACAAGGAATTAAGGGCTACGGGGAGAATGCTGGTAAGTGGAGTTGAAATGCCCATCATCCATGATTAAATGGCGGAATGGTCTCGATGGGCAGAATAGCCTTACTTCCACTCCTATGTCTTATGGTCTTATGGTCTTAATGGGTTCCCTTTCTAGATTAGGCTCAAGAACACAATCATGTGAGCACATCACTTGCACATCTTTGAAACTAGTTGAGAAAGAAATTTCCCAGATCACTGGCAATCAGAGGACTGCTAGAGACCAAGCAACAACTCAGCCTAGTCAGAAGAGATCCATTAACAATGTTTTTTCCAAATGGACAGTCAGAGGAACAGAAGACAAGTTTGTGTGAGACTCTTCATAAACTTGCTCTAGGGTTGGAGGAGCTCAACAACATTATCTGTACAGTGCTGGCTCTGGAATGCATGAATCTGACTGTCTCCATGGAGATGTTGGCAACCGTCATGGAAAGCCAGGACACTCAGTGGCTGCAGGAATACATGCAAATCTGCACTTCATTGGGGACCTCACTCCAGGTGCCCATTCCACTGATGGAGACAGGGTGATACCAGCAGCGACCTAGATGGAAGTGGAACCAAACACAGACCCTGAGAAATCTTCTCATGACACCCTAGAAGTGCCTCACCCCTCACCAGCTCACTGTCTGCTCTCTCCAACCCTGTGGATGTTGCAGCTAAGTAGGGAATACCTGCATCTGAGCAGGACATTCAGAACATGCCTGGGCTCTCTATACACAAATATCTCCAATATCATCCACCCAAATCTCCCACGGCAAAAGTGTCACTATAGAACAGGCTGTCTTCACCCTCGCTCTGGACCCCAGAGCTGTGTTTAGATGTAGTGGAAGGGAAATAAAGAAAAACCTCTGATGGTACTTTGGTGGCATAGTTAACACTTCATTGTAAATAAAATCTCTTTGATTTATTTTTGTCATGTGTATGGAGATACAGGGAAAAGTATTGTTTTGCATGCTAAACAGACAAATTAGACCTTACATAAGTCCATCAGGGTAATAGAACAGAATGTGGAATATAGTGTTACAGTTACAGAGAAGGTGCAGAAAAATATAAAATCTAATGTATGAGAAGTCCATTAATAGGTCTGATAACACTGGGCTAGAAGTTTACAACTAATCATATTTGTTTTCAAACTTTTAAATCTTCTGCCTGATGAAAGAGGATGAAAGAGAATACAGCTGGGGTGGAAGAGGTCTTTTGATTATATTGACTGCCTTCCTGAGGCAGTGGGAAGTGTAGAAGGAGTCAATGGAAGGAGGATTGGTTTTTGTGATGGTCTGGGCTGTGTTCATGACTCTCAGTAATTTCTTGTAGTCTTGGGTGCAGTTGCCATACCAAGCTGTGATACATCTGTAAAGTTAAAAATCACACAACACCAGGTTATAGTCCAACAGGTTTAATTGGATGCACTAGTTTTCAGAGTGTGGCTCCTTCAGCAGGTCATTGTGGAGTACAGTTGTAAGACACAGAATTTATAGCTATAAATTATGTGTCTTACAACTGTGTACTCCACAATGACCTGATGAATGAGCAGCGCTCCAAAAATTAGTGCTTCCAATTAAACCTGTTGGACTATAACCTGATGTTGTGCGATTTTTAACTTTGTATACCCCAGTCCAACACCGGCATCTCCAAATCATGACTATATTTGTAAAAGATGCCTCTGTGGTATATCTATAAAAATTGGTAAGAGTCGATGTGGACATGCCAAACTCCTTATCTTTCTGAGGACGTTGAGACATTGATGTGCTTTCTTGACTGTACTGTCGACATGGATGGAACTGGACAGATCGTTGGTGATATTTACTCCCTAAACTTGAAGCTCTTGACCATCTCAACCTCAGCACCATTGATTCAGACAGGGGCATGTCCACCAGCCACTTCCTGAAATTGATGATCAGCTCCTTCATTTTTCTGACATTGAAGTCGAGATTGTTGCTGTTACACCATGCCACTAAACTGTCTTTCCCATACTCTATCTCGAGAGTCAGCGGACTCCTTTTTGCAGCAGCTGCGGGAGCAGTGAGAGCAAGGACCAGGGGCTGCCAGGAAGGTAATTTTCCCTCTAAAAGGACTTATCTCATGTATAGGCAGAGCGCACGGGATGGCTGAGTAAGTGAGGTAATACATTTGGGTGATTGCTTTCCCCAAAACACTACTTAGGTAGTGTCTCCCACTCATCCTCCTCGTTGAATCAAAAACAAAGGTTTTCTGCGCCAGATTGGTAAGGTTACTAGTTTTCTTTTCAACAGTCTCTTTGGGAATTCAGATAAGTGGAATGGATGTTAGGGCAGTTGAATGCTCCTCCTGTAAGATGTGGGAGGTAAGGGCCACCACTAGTGTCCCCACTGACTTCATCTGCAGGACGTGAACCCAACCCCAGTTCTTCAGAAGACAGGAGAATTGACGTTTCGGGCATAAGCCCTTCTTCAGGAATTAGGGTTTATGAAGAAGGGCTTATGCCCGAAACGTCGATTCTCCTGTTCTCTGGATGCTGCCTGACCTGCTGCGTTTTTTCAGCAACACATGTTCAGCTCTGATCTCCAGCATCTGCAGACCTCACTTTCTCCCCAGTTCTTCAAAAACCATGTTAGGGAATTGCAGCTGGAGCTGGAGTTGGATGAACTTTGGATCATTCGGGAGGTTGGTGGGGGGGTAATTGAAAGGAGTTACAGTTAGGTAGTCACACTTCAGGTACAAGAAAAAGGTAAATGGATTACAATCAGGAGATGGTAAGGGAATAGGCAGACTGTGCAGGCATCTCCTGTGGCTGTTCCCCTCAATAACAAATATACTGCTTTGAATACTTTTAGGGGGAGGAATTACCAGGAGTAAGCCATGGGTACAGGTCTCTGGCACCAAGTCTGTACCTGTTGCTCAGAAGGGAAGAGGGGAGAGGAGTAGAGCATTAGTCATTGGGGACTCCATAGTTAGGGGTACAGATAAGAGGTTCTGTGGAAACAAGATAGGCTCACGTTTAATGTGTTTCCTCCCAGGTGCCAGGGTCTGTGATATCTCAGATCATGTTTTCAGGATTCTTAAGGGAGAGGAGGAGCAGCCCCAAGTCATGGTGCACATAGGCACCAATGACATAGATAGGAAAGGGGATGGGGATGTAAGACAGAAATTCAGGGAACCCAGGTGGAAGCTTAGTGATAGAACAAACAGAGTTGTTATCTCTGATTTGTGACCCGTGCCACGTGCTAGTAAGGCGAAGAATAGGGAGAGACAGCAGGTGAACACATGGCTACAGGGATGGTGCAGGGGGAAGGGTTGCAGATACCTGGATAAATGGAGCACATTCTGGGAGATGGTCTACACCTGAACCAGAGGAATACCAACATCCTGGGGAGGGGACATTTGCTAATGCTCTTTGGGAGGGTTTAAACTAATTCAGCAGGGGGCTGGTAACCTTAATTGTAGCTCCAGTGTACAGTGAGGTCATAAATAAAGCTTCAAGGTTGCGGGAGTGTATCAGCAGGCAGGAAGGTGGTTTGAAGTGTGTCTACTTCAATGCCAGGAACATCCGGAATAAGGTGGGTGAACTTGCAGCATAGGTTGGTACCTGCGACTTCGATCTTATGCCCATTTTGGAGACATGGATAGAGCAGCGACAGGATTGGTTGTTGCAGGTTCCAGAGTTTAGATATTTCAGTAAGAACAGGGAAGGTGGTAAAAGAGGGTGAGGAGTGGCATTGTTAGTCAAGGACAGTATTACGGTGACAAAAAGCATGTTTAATGAGGACTCATCTACTGAGGTAGTATGGGCTGAGGCTAGAAACAGGAAAGGAGAGGTCACTCATTTGGGAGTTTTCTATAAGCCTCCAAAAAGTTCCAGAGATGTAGAGGAAAGGATTGCAAAGATGATTTTGGATGGGAGCAAAAGTAACAGGGTAGTTGTTATGGGGGACTTTAACTTTCCAAATATTGACTGGAACTCGATAGTTGGAGTACTTTAGATGGGTCAGTTTTTGTCCATTGTGTGCAGGAGGGTTTCCTGGCACAGCATTTAGATAGGCCAACAAGACATGGGGTCACATTGGATTTCGTACTGGCCAGGCCAGGTGTTAGATTTGGAGGTAGATGAGCACTTTGGTGATAGTGACGACAATTCAATTACGTTTACTTTAGAGATGGAAAGGGATATGTATAAACTGCAGGACAATAGTTATAGCTGGGGGAAAGGCAATTACAATGTAATTAGGCAAGATTTAGATGCATCGGATAGGGAAGGAAACTTCAGGGGATGGGCACATTTAAAATGTGGAGCTTATTCAAGGGACAGCTACTGCATGTCCGTGATAAGTATGTCCCTGTTAGGTAGGAAGGAAGTGTTCGAGCAAGGAAATCGTGGTTTTCTAAAGAAGTTGAATCTCTTGTCAAGAGGAAAAAGAAGCCTTATGTAAAGATGAGACGTGAAGCCTCAGTTAGGGCCCTTGAGAGTTACAGGTTAGCCAGGAAGGGCTTGAAGAGAGAGCTAAGAAGAGCCAGGAGGGGACATGAGAAGACTTTGGCAGATAGGATCAAAGTGAACCCTAAAGTTTTCAATAGGTATATTGGGAATAAAAGAATGACTAGAATAAGATTAGGGCCAGTCAAGGACAGTAGTGGGAAGTTGTGCGTGGAATCTGAGGAGGTAGATGAAGCATTAAATGAATATTTTTTGTCAGTATTCACACAGGAAAAAGACAATGATGTTGAAGAGAATACTGAGATACAGGCTACTAGACAAATGGGATTGAGGTGTATAAGGAGGAGGTGTTAGCAATTCTGGAAAGTGTGAAAATAAATAAGTCCCCTGGGCCAAATGGGATTTATCCATGGATTCTCTGGGAAGCTAGGGAGGAGATTGCATGGTCTTTGGCTTTGATCTTTATGTCGTCATTATCTACGGGAATAGTGCCAGAAGACTGGAGGATAGCAGATATTGTCCCCTTGTTCAAGAAGGAGAGTAGAGACAACCCTGGTAATTATAGACCAGTGAGCCTTACTTTGGTTATGGGTATAGTGTTTGAAAAGATAGTAAGAGATAGGATTTCTAATCATCTAGAATGGAATCATTTGATTAGGTTTTGTGAGGGGTAGGTCGTGCCTCACAAACCTTACAAAACTATTTGAGATGGAGACCAAACAGTTGGATGAGGGTAAAGCAGTTGATGTGGTGTATATAGATTTTAGTAAAGCGTTTGATAATGTTCCCCATGGTAGGCTACTGCAGAAAGCATGGAGGCATGCAATTGAGGGTGATTTATCGGTTTGGATCAGAAATTTGGCTAGCTGTAAGAAGATAGAGGGTGGTGGTTGATGAGAAATGTTCATCCTGGAGTTCAGTTACAAATGGTGGACCACAAGGATATGTTCTGAGGCCACTGCTGATTGTCATTTTTCTAAATGAACTGGATGAGGATGCAAAAGGATGGGTTAGTAAATATGTGGATGCCACTAAAGTAGGTGGAGTTGTGGACAGTGCAGAAGGATGTTGCAGGTTACAGAAGGATGTAGATAAGCTGCAGAATTGGGCTGAGAGGTGGCAAATGGAGATTAATGTGGAAAAGTGTGAGCTGATTCACTTTGGAAGGAGTAATAGGAAAACAGAGTACTGGGCTAATGGTAAGATTCTTGGGAGTGTGGATGAGCAGAGAGATCTCTGTGTCCAGGTACATAGATCCCTGAAAGTAGCCAATCAGATTGATAGGGTTGTTAAGAACCCATATGGTGTGTTAACTTTTATTGCTAGAGGGATTGAGTTTCGGAGCCATGAGGTCATGCTGCAGCTGTACAAAACACTGGTGCAGCTGCACTTGGAGTGTTGCAAGTAGTTCTAGTCACCGCATTATAGGAAGGATTTGGAAACATTGGAGGGGACGCAGAGGTTTACCCCAGGATGTCGCCTGGTTAGGAGGGAAGGTCCTATGAGAAAGGTCTGAGGGACTTGAGGCTTTTTTCATTAGAGAGAAGAAGGTTGAAAGGTGAATTCATTGAGACATACAAGATAATCAGAGGATTGGATAGGGTGGAGAGTGAGAGCTTTTTTCCTTGGATGGTGATAGCTTGCACAAGGGGACATAGCTTTAAATTGAGGGGTGATAGATACCGGACAAATGTCAGAGGTAGGTTCTTTACTCAAAGAATAGTAAGAGGGTGGAATGCACTGCCTGCAACAATAGTAAATTCACCAACTTTAATGGTATTTAAATGGTCATTGGATAAACATATGGTGGATAGTGGAATGGTGTAGGTTTGATGGGCTTCAGATTTGTTTCACAGGTCAGCGCAACATCGAGGGCCAAAGGGGCTGTACTGTTCTGTAATGTTCTATGTTCTATGCCCCATTGTTGTTTGAGATCCGACCCTCTACGGTGTGTCATCAGTAAATTTGAAAATGGAGTTAGAGCTCAATTTGACCACACAGTCGTGAGTGCATAATTAGTACAGTAAGGGGCTGAGTGCATGGCCTTGAGGGGCACAGGTGCTGAGGATTATTGTGGAGGAGCTTTTGTCGCCTATCCTTACTGATTGTAGACTGTGGGTCAGGTAGTCAAGGGAGGAGTTGCAGAGGAGGGAATCCTAGGTCTCGGAGTGTGGACATGAGTTTTGTTGGAATTATGGTGTTGAATCTAATGTCAATAAATGGGAGCCTGACATGGATGCCCTTGTTAGCCATATGTTCCAGGGATCAGTGTGGGACCAGGGAGATGGAAGGTGAATTGTAGTGGATCAAGGATGTCTGGGAGGCCAGAGTTGATGTGTGCCATTACAATACTCTCAAAGCACTTCATAACGATGAATGTCAGAGCCATTGGGAGGCAGTCATTATGACATGTTGCCTGATTTTTCTTTGTCACAAGGATGATGGAGGTCTTCTTGAAGAATTTTAGAACCTTACATTGTAGTAAGGAGAGGTTAAAGATGTTTGTAAGTACTCCTGCCAGGTGGTTATGTAGGATATGAGAGCACAGCTGGGGACTCCATCAGGCCATATTTCTGTAAATATATATGAATTTTAACTAATCACATGCCTGATCTACTGTCATTTTAGCTGCAGGATTGAGTTACATTTCTACTTCGTCACAGTTGAGCAGTCTCTTTCTCATTTCTGAGAAACATCTTGGATAGCCACAGATTTCAAACATTCTTCAACTCTCATTGAATATAGCCAAGAATTTATTCATTGACGACATCACTGGGTGGCTTAGTGGCTCAGTGGTTAGCTCTGCTGTCACAGCGCCAGGGATCCAGGTTTGATTTCACCTTCAGGCAACTGTCTGTGTGAAGTTTGCACATTCCTCCAGGTGCTCCGGTTTCCTCCCAAAGATGTGCAGGTTGGGTGGATTGGCTGTGCTAAATTGCCCATCGCTCCTAAGGATATGCAGGGTAGGTGGGTTAGCCATGGGAAATGCAGAGTTACAGGGATAGAGTGGGGCTGGGTCTGGGTGGGCTGCTCTTCAGAGCGTCAGTGTGGGTTCAAGAGGCTGAATGGCTTGCTTCCACTCTGTAGGGATTCATTGATTCTATGATTCACTGAGCGTAAAGGTAAGAGAATACCGTGTGTCTGTGTGTGTGTGTGAGAGAGAGAGATCATTCATGACTGCATTGTTCTGTGGAGGAAAATTTCATTTGGTCTGTGTCTTACAAGGGGATATACTCATTTAAGTTTGGATGATGTTCAAGACTCCCTTCACATCCAAATTCCACCTCATAGCACATTGTTTTGATAGGAAATATGGTTTAAATGCACCTTCTGTCATCTTAGATATTGGAGTGAACCTTGTTATACATTACTGTCTTTTTCCAAACTGTCTGCATGTTACTGAAACTGATAAGCGGGTCAAAATGGTTTGTGTCAGATTGCCTCTCAAACTGATAATAATCAGAGAACTCTACACAACGCTTGGACACATCATTAAGATTGAAGCTTGGCTTACCATCATATGATATTATAATTTGTCTTAATTATGGCTGCCCTTTCCCAAACACCAATCAGAGCATACAATGTTCTCATTCTTGAATATGAGACCAGAAGTGTTCATTGTGTGTTTAGTAGCAACTTTTATCGCACAACAGGGAGAAAAGCCACATAGTAATTATGAGCAAAAGAGATGAAGCAGTATGATTTGGCACAAATTAAACATATTTAATGTCTCCCTTTTTTAACAGAAATTTTTATTTTGACTCATTCATTCTCTAATATCTGTTAATTTGACAACTGAACTCAGATAAGGAACTACTACCACAGACCACTGTCTGGCAACACAGATTTTACTTTTCCCTGAGAACTGCAGATGTGTTCTGTTCCAGTGTGTCTCTTGCCAGGTCTGATATTTTTACTGCTGTTCTTTGAAGTATTCCTCAGTATTCAGTATTGCCAAGAGATTTTTTTTTTCTCTCAGTTCCATCACATCTTTCGATCTCTTAATGATGGTTATCACTGCATTGCTCACATGTATGAGTAAGCAAATCAGTTTTCATATCCCATTAAGGTCACATTGCTGATCACCATGTTGTGTTGGTTGCCAATGATACCTAAGAGTTATATATTTCTCCAGGGCCCACATAATATTGTATGGGTGAGGATGGTCACCTTCTGGGATGAGTTTGTGGAATAAACAAGGAATGTTTTTTTTGTATCTCTGCAACTATTTACATGTAACAAGGATATACTCTACATTATTACAGTTTTGTTAGAATGATATGCTCTTTAGGTATGATTCCTTCAAGATCTTTACTTACTTTTGTATTCAGTCTTCATGATATCATCACGGTGGTTGAATCATATGGCACTCAATCAGTCATTAACACTTTCAAACCCATAAAAATAAAATTAGAACACACAATTCAAGTATTCCTGACTGGTGTGCCAAGGTTACATTAGAAGCTATTGAATTGACTGTTGAAAGTTAAAAAAAGGAATTAGATGTAATTTTAAACATAGTCATTTTGGATAACTGCATATTTGCATTTTTCCCATTTAATCTATTGAGAATTTTTAGTTTCATACCTGGAAAATGGACTTGCATTAACAGGGGACTCATTGGTAAATGGATTCTAATGCTTCTGCCCCTTGGGTTCAGAAGTGATTTATTATTGGTTGAATGGAGACAAATTCTATTTAACAGAGATCAGTGGTAATTCACAGGAAGACTAGTTGGCTAACAATATGCGGAGGTCTGCTGCTGAAGTGTGTTTGAGAAAAAATTAGGGAAATCATCATCACAAAGCAATTAAGTGGTGAAGCTCATGAATAAATCGCCTTATACATGTTCAAGGTCATTTAAAAAAACACACATCAGAACTAAATTTCCAAAATGAGTATTCTTTTCAATGCCATTGAAGTGAAATCTCACTTGCTGTTTCATTCCATTGTCATAGTCTTTCTTACTATTTGTTCACAATGTGAAATATGAAAAAAAAATCCTCCCTAACATTGGTTAAATCAGATTACCTACAGTGTGGAAACAGGCCCTTCTGCCCAACAAGTCCACACCGACCCTCCAAAGAGCAACGCACACCCCCCTACATTTGCCCCTTCAACTAACACTACAGGCAATTTAGCATGGCCAATTCACCTAACCTGCACATCTTTGGACTGTGGGAGGAAACCAGAGAACACCCACACAGACATGGGGAGAATGTGCAATCTCCGGACAGACAGTTGCCTGAGGCGGGAATTGAACCCGCGTCTCTGGCACTGTGAGGCAGCAGGGCTAACCACTGTGGCACCATGCGGTTTCCTCCCACAGACCAAATCAGTGCAGGCTAAGTGAATTGGCCATGCTAAATTGCCCATAGTGTTAGTGTATTAGTAAGAGGGAAATGTATCTGGTTGGGTTACTCTTCGGAGGGTCAGTGTGGACTGGTTGGGCTGAAAGGCCTGTCCCTACGCTGCAGGGAATCTAATCTAAAAGTAGGAATTTATAAAATCATTTGGGGTGTGATTGTGAAATATTTGACATTTACTATGTTAAACAAAATAAATAAGTAATTGCTATTTCTTGCCTTGCTGTTCCACCTACACGATAAGTTTTGTAAAGAGAACTAAGTAAACATCTCAATCAAAATGCTAAACAAAATAAAATAGATGATTTGACATTTGGTGGCGAGTCAGACTTTGCTTCCAATTGCAAAAAGAAAAGGGAAATAAAGTGCAGGAAAATATCCCAAATGGCATACAAACCACAGATTACTTGATGAAAATTAAACAGAAAGCTGAAAAGCTATAAAAATGTGAAGCGAAAATAAATGCAATGGACAGAAGTAAACAATTTGCCTCCTGAACTGGATAAATAGCTCAAAATTGGCTGCAATTCCCACAAAACTGTTCTAACTGTGAGATGAGCATCATTCCTCTTGTTAAGTATTGTGTTTACTTCTTTTAATTTGAGTATTTCCTTTTAAAGGTTCATACAAAACTTAAATAGTTTCCAGAAATACATAATTAAGACAACAAATCCTCTTGTAGATTGTTATAAATATCAATTTTAAGGCACTTGCACTCAGGCAGATCACTAAAGAACAAAATGCCATGGATGTGGAACTGTCCTTTAGCACTATTTTTAATCACCTGTGTCTCTGTAATCATATGCAGGCCAGATGGTAAGGAGAGCAGATTTCCTTCCCTAAAAGACACTAGTGATGGATTTTTACTGCAATACAGTTATTTAATCTTCATCATTAGTGATATGCCTTTTTATTCCAGATTTATTGGAATTCATTAACTGCATTTATGTGCACTAGATGTAAAGGTGGAATTTAAGTTCTAGTCATAGAGTCATAATCATAGAGATAACAGCATGGAGACAGACCCTTCAGTCCAACTCATTCATGCCAACCAGATATCCTAAATTAATCTTGTCCTATTTGCCAGCAGTTGGCCCATATCCCTCTAAACCTTTCCTATTCATATACCCACGAAGTCTTTGGATAATTGGTATATGCCTCAGTCCAGTACCCTAACCATTAGGTTACTCCACCAATAAGAGTCACGTTCACCTTCTTGGTTTCTTTGTCAAATCAGAGTTAATGATCTCAGTTGCATTAAAAGTGACGCAGTGAGAAAAACAATTCAGTGAAAGTGTAAAAACAGATGTTTGACTGAGCTCACAAACCGGCACCATTTACCTGCCTCCAAGCAGGCAAAGATAAATATGTTAGCTGGTTGTCCTTTCAACTGAAAAATCAAAAAATGGGAACTTAAGAGGAGGAAATTGAAGCAAATTTTCTTGTAAAAGTGTTTAAAATTTACAGTGATGTAAAAACATTTTAGCCTAGGAACATCACATGTCGATATTTCCTTTGGGATACCTGTGACTACTTGCAAAGATTCATGCAGATATCAGCTAAATGTGTTTTCCCAGTGATGCAAGTTCTTGTAATTATAGCGCCCCACATGCCTGACTGTCTGACAGGTTGTCTTGTGCTTTAGTAGTTCCTTCTTAATTATATTTTCATTTTTATGAGCAAATGGTATGAAGAAGCATGGTTCTCTGTATTACAGGGCAACAACATTGAAACATGGAATTGTCTGAGCACAGAAAGAAGTCATTGGCTTATCATGTTACTATACCTTATGAGTTAGTTCTACTCCCCTCCTTCTTTCCCCTCAGCTCTGATTTGTTTTAAACAATGGTCTAAATAAGACTCCTGGGGAATCCTACTGTTTACCTTTTGCTGAAAAAAACAACCATTTGCCACTGTTTCTTGTCAATCAATAAAGATTGTGTCCGTGTTGACATTGTCTTTTTTATTCCCTATATTCCATGGGCTTCAACTTTGTTGATGAATCTATTATATGGCACTTTATCAACTTGCCTTTTGGAAATCCATATATACCATATCAACCATAGTATGGAGCCTTCATCCTTAACAATCATTAATTAATTCACATTTATCCAATTGAGAATTAATTTTGTTCCATCATTTAGAGGTCTCTGGTTTTGTTACCATTATACCCTTTTCCATTGTAGGAATGTATCTATAGTGCACCTAAAACATCTCCTCCATGAAGGCAACTCTTTGATGTCAGCTGTGGCTCAGCTTTACTTTTCACGTCTCTGATGTATGAAGTGTTAGGTTCAAGTCCCATGTCAGGATATGAGTACACAAATTGAGGATACTGTCAGGATATGAGTACACATGATACTAGAATGTCATGTTGAAAGGGCTTTATAGTTGAAGATATTGCATTTAAGAAGAGATGCTAGCCCAAGGCTCCATTTGTATGCTTGGTGGGCACAGAAGATCTCAGTTAATTATCTTGGAGAACAGCAGAAGAGATTTTCCTAGAATCCTGACCAATACCTATCCCTTCATTAACATAACAAAACAGATTATCCAGTCATCATCATATTTCTGTTAGCTGTTATGTTTCCTACATTACAAAAGCAACTCCACTTCAAAAAGTACTTTCTTGGCTGGAGAACATTTAAGACATCCATCAATTATGATAAATGCTATAGTTTTGACTGTCAATTATTATTTCCAATTTTCCTAGTCCAGATCTATTCTCACCTGACTAAATTTGGCCATCTCTAATAATTATTCTTACACTAGATTGACCCTTGACTTTTTTCCATAGCCAGTATAAACCTTATGATACTTTTGTTAACCATTGCCTAAACATTCCCCTATTGATACTTCATCTGCTTTTAACCCACTTCATTCCCTTGAAACAGATTCTCCAACTGTTCTTTTCTCATGGAAAAGTCTAGAAAGTTCCTCTGAACACATTTCAGAAATCCTAACCCCCTTTCTGCCCTTCACATTATTACTATCACTATGATCTGCACCGTCTTGCTTGCAACTTTGTTTCTGTATTTTTTTCTCCACATCTCCATTTAAAAAAATGCTCTTCTAATTCAGAGATGAGAAAAGGAAAGGAAAGCTACCTCCTCCAGGAAAATTAGCAAGCAAGAGCCAAGAAATTCCTTGGAGCTACATTTGATTTGACAGTGTTATTTGACATGTGTAAGCCGGGTTCCTACCACATTCCTGAACACTGGCAGAGCGGAGACAGCTTGGAGGAATTTCCTGGTCATGGAATTGGATGAATTGGGGAAAATCTTTATGTTTCTGAAAGTTGACTTTATTTTTGATCTGCGTCAGATAAATATCATCTAGGGATAGCCAGTATTCTTTCACAATGCAGAGAATTGAATGGGATCAGATAATGTATTGAACTATCCTATAAACAAAGTAGAATCACATCAGTGAAAACCAAAACAACTGTAGATGCTATAAATCAGAAACAAAGACAGAAATTGCTGGAAAAGTTCAGCAGGTCTGGCAGCATTTGTGGAGAGAAATCAGAATTAACATTTCTGGTCAGTTCTGAGGAAGGGTCACTCGACTCAAAACATTAACTCTAATTTCTCTCCACAGATGCTGCTAGACACGCTGAACTTTTCCAGCAATTTCTGTTTACCTTTTAGAATCACATCAGTACATAGAAAAGAAAGACAGAAACCTCCCAAAAGTGTCATTAGGGCGGATTATTAAGCAAATTTTATTTAAAATAAAAGATTAAATAGATTCAAGCACATATAAAAATATGAAAGTATAGTCTGCTCATTAAAGACAGAAACGCAAAAATTATGTCCTCTTCATTTATTTAACAAACTTTTGGAAAGTAAAGTTGTTTCATATTGCACCAAAATATAATTGTCAAGAAAGCAAAATATATTCAAAAAAAAAGAAGAAATGGAATTTGGAGGCAATTTTGTCACAGCCTCGTGTCACTTAGCAAACCACTGTGAAGATGATTACATCGTAGCTGGTTTGCAACATGAAAGACTGCTGGAAAGATGTCAGCTTAGCCCTGACCGTACACTTGAGAGAGCAAGAAAACAGGCAAGACAGATTGATGCTGTTAAACGGCAATAGCAAACCAGCTTGATGGGAAAACAAATGTAAATTTACAGAAGGCATAAGGAAAATCTCAGCAGTCTACAAAGTATCCTTGCTAAATTATTCTCTGGAGCTAAACTATAACTGAAAAGAAGACATCACCGAATAAATACATTTCTTTGACCAAGGATGGAATTCATCACTGTACCCCCAAAATGCATTTTATCAGAGATATGGTGGCAAATGTTCCATAGGCATTTTTAAAGTATGTGCTTGAAACAAAAAAAAATAACCATTTGGAAAGATATGGTCCATTTTCTCATTACTCTCCAGGAGAAAAGACTTCCAGTTTCCTTCTTTCTGTTCTCATGGTAAGTAAAAGTTAACTCCACCAATTGGAAACCTGATGACAATCATTCACCATTTATCCTCTCAAAATCTCACATAAGTAGTTAAATGAAAAAAATGTATTTAGCAGATTTTTTTCAAAGCTGTATGGCTTAATTTTCTCAAATTTTAGCAAAATGTTTTTCTGGTGTCCATTCAACCATAGCCAATGATAACTTTCTCACGTAATTTTCTGCTCTCCATCACAATAGTAATGCAACTGATTTGTCTGTCAACCATCTTGTCAAATTGTGATTGGAGGTGCTACTTACACACCCCAGTCATATCAGGAGACCTTATACACTGAGGATCAGGATCTTATACACTCCAATCAAATCTCCTCTGACTCCAGAGAATACATCCCTAGCCTGTGCAAGCTTTCCTTATAAAATAAAATCTACCACCCCCATCCCAGATAATTGTTTGGCCAACCTTCTCTCAACTGCCTCCAAAGCATGATATCCTTCCTTAAATAAGGTGACCAACATGACCAAAGCAGTGCCTGTTAATGGAACATTGAAGAAGAAGCAGATGTGATGATTGGCATGCCACAGGGATCAGTGCTGCGAACTGTTCATGATTCCTCTTACGAGAGAATCTAAATCTAGGGGTCACTCATCTTCAGAAGAAGATTTATACAGATGTCAAACATTGACTCTGTTCCTCTCTACACAAATGCTGCCACACTTACTGAGTCCCTCTCTACACAAATGCTGCCACATCTGCTGAGTTCCTCTAACATTGTGCGTGTTTGTTTCAGATATACAGAAACCACAGTACTTTGCTTTTATTTCAGGGCAGAATAGTCCAGATGAGGTGCCATCAGTCCCCTGCGTAACTGAAACACATCTTCCTCACTTTCAATTCCCTTTCGACGAAATGATACCATTCTATTAGCTTCCCCAAATACTTACTGTGCCTGCACGCTAAACTTACACAATGCATGCATAAGGTCTCACAAATTCCTTTGTATCTCAGAGCTCTGAAATTTCTCATTGTTCAGATAATTTTTTTTCATGATTTGTGCCATTTGCCACATATTTGCCCACTCACTTACTGAATGCCTTTTCGTAGTTTTCTATATAGCTTACTTTGTTACCCATCTTTGTATTGATAACAAATTGAGCAATAATACAGTTGAATGTCCCTTCATCTCAGAGGTCTAAGTAAATTGTGAACATTTGAGGTCCCAGCACTTATCCCTGGAGCACACCACTCACCACATTTTGCCAAACTGAGAAAAGACTTTTTATGTCTAAACTGTGCTTCCTGTTAACCAGCTAACCTTCTGTCCATGCCATATGCTACCCCCATACTATGAGCTTTCATTTTCTGCAATAATCTTTGATGTGGCAACTTATTCAATGCCTTCTGTAAACTAACAACAATACACCATAACCAAACCTACTAATCAGGCCACCTACATTCTCCTCCAAGGCCTTTAAATATATTACAAACAACAGGGGTCCTAGCACAGATCCCTGTAAAACTCTGATGGTCACCGATCTCCAATCAGAAAAATATTTTTCCACGACTAGTTTCTATCTTCTATGACTAAGCCAGTTCTGTATTCATCTTACCAGCTCACCACAGATTCCATGTGACTTTACCATTTGTATCAGCTTGCCATGAGGAACCTTGTGAAAAGCCTGGCTAAAGTCAATATACACAACATCTACCACCTTGCCCTCATCAATCATCTTTATCACTTCCTCGAAAAGTCCAATCAAATTTGTGACACATGACATTTTCTGTACAAAGCCATGCTGCCTATTGCTAATCAGTCCATTTTTTTCCCCAAATGTGAGTAAATCCTATCCCTCAGAATCTTCTCCTTACTCAATGACATAAAACTTAGTGGCCTGTAAATTCTCAGATTATCCCTGTTGCCTTCTTAAATAAAGGAACAATGTTGGCTATTCTCTAGACTTTTGGAACCTCTCCTGTGATTAAGGAGGATATAATGATTTCCTACAAATCCACAACAATTTCCTTTACCTGACTGCCTCAGCATTCTGCAATAGATCCCATCACGTCCTGGGAACTTGTCTACCTTAATATTGTTCAAAGCACCCAATACTTCCTCCATTTTTATATTGGCATGCCCAAGAATATCAATATACCCATCACCATTCACCATGTACTTTTCTTTGTGAATATCAATGCAAAGGTCCTCACCCACTTCCTCCAGCTCCTTCCTTTGTCCTTGGGTAGACCTACCCATTGCTTATCCATCCTCTTACTGCTTATATATGTTTAAATTGCCTTTGGACTTTTCGTAATTCTGTTTGTAAAAGACATTTCATGGCTCCGCTTAGTTTTCCTAGTTCCTTGTTTGAGTTCGTTTCTGCCATCTTTGTGTCGTTTGAGGGCTCTGTCTTTCTTTAGTTGCCTAAACCTTAGGTATTCCTCTTTTTCTTTTTGACTAAGTTTTCAATTTGTCTTGTCATCCCAAGGTTCCTAAATCTTGCCTTCCTTATCCTTCATTTTCACAGAAACATGCTGGTCCTGAACTCTAATCAACAGGCCTTTAAAAGGTTCCCATGTGCTAGATGTGGAGTTACCCTCAAACAGTTGACCCAGTCTACATTTCCCAGTTCTTTCCTAATATTATGGTATTAGTTTGCCCCCAATTTAATACATTCACCTAATACTCTTATCCTTATTCATAAGTAACTTAAGACTTACAGAAATATGGTCACTGTTCCTGAAATGCACCCCCACAAAACATTCAATCAGTTGGCTGGGCTCATTCCCCACAACCATGTCTAATATGACCTCTTTCCTAATTGGACTATTTGAATTTTGCTTCAAGAAACCCTCCTGGACACTCCTAACAAATTCCCCCTCCGCAAGCCCCTGGCACTAAGTGAGTCCCAATCAATATAGGTGAAGTTAAAATCGCCCAACCACAGCAACCCTGTTTTTATATTTTTTCTATAATCTGTCCACATATCTGGTCCCCTATCACCTGTTGACTGTTGGGAAGCCTATAGTACAATCCCATCAAACATCTAAATCCTAGAACAGTCAGCTGCCAGTCTTGACGCTCTCTCAATCATGTTTGTGTTATAGCTACAAAATCATAATTATATGTATTAACCCAATTCTAATTTCTTCTGCCTTATCTGTCATTCTCCTCACATTAAAGCAAATGCATTTTAGACCGCTGGTCCCAATGTATTCAATAATCTCTCCCTTTTTATTATTCTTCTTAGTCCTTCTGGCTTTAGTCTCTGACTCCTCCTTAATCATTTTAATTGCTGACTTACCGTCCTGGTTACAGTTCCCATGCCACACCAGTTTGAACTGTCCTGATTGGCACTAGCAAACCTTCCTGCCAGGATATTGGAACACCACCAATTTAGGTGCAGCCATTCTTCTTGTACCAACTGCTCCAGAGGTCACCTCAATGATCATTTCTCATTGCAACCAAATCTCCTATTTCTACAAAAGCCCCGATGAAGAGTTTTTGCATGAAACGTTGACTTTCCTGCTCCTCAGATGCTGTCTGACCTGCTGTGCTTTTCCAGCACCACTCTAACCCAGTTCTTCATGCTGACTGTGTAGAACCCCCTCCTTTGTCTTGTCGATGTTATTAGCACCGACACGGACTATGATGACTTGTTGCAAAAATCCTCACATTCCACTCCTTTGCGGCCTGATGTTCCAACTTAATCCATAATGGAACAGCCCAGAAAGGAAGATAGCTCCTTGACATGCTGAGATAAGATGCTGGTAGAATGGGTGATGGAGATGTGTTGATGGAAAAGCTCAGCAGGTCAGGCAGCATCCAAGGAGCAGGAGAATCGACGTTTCGGGCATGAGCCCTTCTTCAGGAATGAGGAGAGTGTGGACACACTTTCCTCATTCCTGAAGAAGGGCTCATGCCCGAAACGTCGATTCTCCTGCTCCTTGGATGCTGCCTGACCTGCTGCGCTTTTCCAGCAACACATTTTCGGCTCTGATCTCTAGCATCTGCAGTCCTCACTTTCTCCTCTGATGGAGATGAGGGCAGTACAATTTCTTACTGACCAGTAAAGGATGTGATCAAGATTCGGGCAGCCTGAACTGAGGTAACGGTCCAGATTAGTGCAGTATGCCAGATGGAATGCAAGAAACAATTGTACAGAGTGTTCTGCAAGAATAAGTATCTCAAGCTACTGAAGTACCACACAATCTACATTGCCACGACACATGCATCATAAAAATCTCATGGATTGGGCATCACGGCGATTCAAAACTCTCACCCACCCCGTTCTCCCAAACGTCTAACCCTTCCTACCCTTTGCACTTCCTTTTCACTCACTGAGGATATCTCACCACTTCTGCTGCTTCTGCATCACCACACATTGCTCTTCTGTCCACTGTTATCATAATCAGTCCCTTCCTTTACCCTGCCTTTCAGACTAATACTTTCAAAGCACCCTGACTGATGTCCTTACAATCCTGAGACTAATTGTGTCTGATCAGCATGGCCAAACCCCCGGATTCTAATTAGATAAAGTCCCTTGACTGACTGTGAAGGTATCCCTGATTTGACCGTAATTCCCCTCAGCTCCCAGTAAGGACTGCTGCCCTTTGACATTCACACAAACAGCTATTAGTTGAAACTTATGTCGTGTGTTTGCCATCAGCTTCTGGCACTTTCTGTGGGGTTGACATTGATGTAACGTTGTGATGTACAGCAATAGGTACATCCCTTTGATTGCTGAGAGCCTTGAGCTGTGACAAGCTGCCTGCCCTCTCCCTGTGTGTTAATAAATAATGTACCCACAAAAACTTGTAACTCCAAGTAAGTGGAAATTGAATGAAAATAACACAATCAAGCTAAGAACCTTAACATGTATCTTGTGTACAGTACATACATGAGCTGCACGTGTGTTTCTGCTTGGAAATTGGCTTGCAGAAGCATGTAAGTCATAAGTGCCTCCAAGCTCCTAAATGAAGTCCTCAAGGGCTCAAGCATTGTTTAAGATTGTCCAATTGCAGACATGATGTTGTTGTAAAGTTACTGGTTTGCAGTTGCTGAATTTCATGGATGAAGGGTTGAAGAGGCCAATATCAATAGAACATGGAGGGATGAAGGTCTGGAGAAGCGAGTGATGAGCTGTTGTCGGGTGTCTACTCTGATGAGTTGAGCATTGTACCCCATTCTTGTCAACCTCATTGACCACCAGTTCCGACGTGCCATAGCAAGAAACCTCCTCAGGAGACAGATAAGAGTTGCAACCGACAGTGTACCCTTCATTGTCCAGTACTTCCCAGGGGCCAAAAAACAATGCCATGGTCTTCTCAGCCTGCAACACTTTATCGATGAGGTTGAGCACCTTGCCAAGACCTTCCCCATGTCTTCACTTCTCGCTTTTAAACAATCACCAAACCTCAAACAGATCATTATTCGCAGCAAACTGCCAGCCTTCAGGACAACATCAACCACAACACCGTACAACCTTGTCACACATATGCGAAAGGTACTCAGGTGAGTAGGTCAACGTTGTCAATCTCATAAGCTGCTTGCAGCTTCAGGACAGGCAACAATGCAAAGTGGCCGAGCAGAGGCTGATAGCCAAGTTCAGTATCCATGGGGATGGCCTCAACTACAGGTGACCCCACTGTACTACACACTTGCGCATAAACACACACACAAACACACACACACCTACAGACTCATACACTCACGCAGATCTTCTCTCATACACAAGCTCCCACTCATACACACATACATACACACCCCCACACTCATACCCACATATGCACCCTCTCACAAACTTATATCCCTTTACACTCACACGCATACACATACACATGCTCTCTCACAGACACTCACAATTCTGGGATTTACATATGAAAGAACTGAAACCAACATGGTCATCCCAAAAGTTGAGAAACTTAACAAACAATCCAGGTCTTTTTCAATATACCATCTCAGTTGCATCACACTGTAAACCTTTGCTTTAAATTCTGTGTCTTACGATATTATACTCCACAACCACCTGATGAAGGAGCAATGCTCTGAAAGTTAGTGCTTCCAAAATAAACCCATTGGACTATTACCTGGTGTTGTGTGATTCTTAGCTTTGTACACACCAGTCTAACATCGGCACTTCCAATTCATTTGTGAAATTAGTAAGGAGATTTTGGGTTGAATCTGATGAGGTTTTTAGGGTAGGTACAAATTGTATTGAGTTTGATGGAGATATCCCAGAATTGTCCAGCATACCTGGTACTCATGCTATCTGTAAACTGCCATTGTGCACCCTGACTAGCTGTAAGTATGGAACTGTCCTGCATTATTTCTGCCATTTGCAGTGAATGTGGCAAACTGGGGAAAATTGGCGCCCTAACATTTGGGCCAGGTCTTAAGGGTCCTGCAGAACAGCTGGGCACACAGGAAGTTCTTCCTCTTCTCCCACTAGTCACTCCCATAGTCATGACACTAGTCTATGCCAGTCTCAACTTTAAACATTCTCTTCCATCTGGAAGAATGCCTAGCATTGTAGGAAGACAGTCAATGATATTTCCAACATAAGTATCATCATTATCTCTCTGAAACCTCCACTCAGTCTAAATGTGCTATTGGGCCAAGTTACCAAGGCTCTTTATCCTGACCCTTTAACCATGCCCACTCAAGTGACTGTCTCCACCCCCACATCCAACTCCTGCCCCACCACAGGTCCCAGCTCCCAGCCCTGCCATGTGTTTAACATTCCCCCAGATCTCTCCCTCACTAAGGACAAATGTTTAGTTCTTAGCAAAGACCTCGCTTTCATCCTTCTATACTCCCAGATAAATGAGCTTGACACATGCTGAACCTTTCTTCTGCTGCCACCGTCTACGGGCACACTTTTTCAACAAAGACTCCCACCTACCGAAGACCCTTTCTCCCATCTCCAACACACCCCATCCACTTGGACACCCCGTACTGGCCTGTTACCGGCTCTTGACCTCTTCATTTCTAACTGCCATCATGATATCAACCATCTCAACCTGTTCACCCCCCACCCACTCCAGCCTCCCACCCTCACAACATGCAGCCCTCCACTCCCTCCCTCCAACCCAAACCTCACCATCAAAGCTGCAGACATTTGAGGGGGGGGGGCGCAGTGGTAGTTTAGTGCACCGACCTCTACACTGCTGAAGCACTACTGCCCCCTCGAGCATGACCTCACTTCCGATCACCAAACCATCATCTTACAGATTATCCACAACCTCATCACATCTGGGGATCTCCCATCCTCAGCCTCCAATCTCATTGTCTGTGAACCCCGCACTGCCCAATTCTACCTCCAACCAAAGATTCACAAACCTGACTTCCCCAGTCGGCCCATTGTCTTAGTCTGTGCCTGTCCCACTGAACTCATCTCTGAATACATTGACGCCGTCCTGTCCACCTTAGGCCAGGAACACCTCACCTACATTCGGGACACCATCCACGCACTTCACCTCCTCCAAGACTTTTGTTTCCTTGGCCCCAAATGCCTTATCCTCACCATGGACATCCAGTCCCTGTACACATTGATCCGCCATGATGAAGGTCTCCTAGCCTTCCATTTCTTCCTCTCCCACTGGCCCAACCAGTAACCTTCCACCGATACCCTCATCCGCCTGGCTGACCTGGTCTTCACACTAAACAACTTCTACTTCCAATTCTCTCACTTCCTCCAAAACAAAGCGGTAACCATTGGCACCTGCATGGGACCCAGCTATGCCTGTCTTTTTGTTGGGTACATGGAACAGTCCATCTTCTGCTTTTACACCAGCACCACACCCCCACCCCCCAACCACCTGTTTCTCCGTTATATGGATTACTGTATTGGCGCAGTGGAGGTTGAAAGATTCATCAACTTTCCCAAGACCTTCCACCCTGACCTCAAATTCACCTGGATCATCTCAGACACCTCCCTCTCCTTGCTGGATCTCTCCATCTCCATCTCTGGCAACTGACTAACCACAGACATCTTCTACAAGCCCACTGATTCCCACAGCTACCTAGATTACACCTCCTCCCAACCTACCTCTTGTAAAAACACCATCCCTTATTCCCAAATCGTCCGCCTCTGCCACATCTGTTCCCAGATGACCAATTCCACCTTAGAAAATCCCAGATGGCCTCCTTCTTCCAAGATCGCAATTTCTTTCCCTAAGTGGGTGACGATGCCCTCCAGCGTATCTCCTCCACTTTCTGCAACACTGCCCTTGAACCCCACGCCATCCAATGCAACAAGGACAAAATCCCCCTGGTTCTCATCTTCCATCCCACCATCCTCCACATAGATCGCATCATCCTCTGCCACTTCCGCCACCTACAAATGGACTTCACTACCAGAATTGCATTTCCCTTCCCACCCCTATCAGAATTCTGGAGAGATCATTTGCTCCGCAATTCCCTCGTCAGGTCCACGCTCCCCGCCCCTCCCCCCACCAGCTTACACCCCACTCCTGGCATCTTTATCTGCCACCACAGGAGTGCAAAAATGCGTCCATCCTACTTCCCTCACCTCCATCCAAGGCCCCAAAGGATCCTTCCACATTGAACAAAAATCAGGGAGACAGAACACCTATTTGTGGATCGTTTCAGACACATCTATGGGACACTCGCACCAACCAACCCTACCACCCCGTGGCTGAACACTTAAACTCCGCCTCCAACTCGGTCAAGTAAATGCAGGTCCTGGGCCTCCTCCACTGCTAAACTGCTACCACCTGACACCTCGAGGCAGAACACCGCATTTTCCACCTTGGGACCCTGCTACCATATGTGGTAAATATGGATAAATGTGGATTTCAACAGTTTCCTCATTTCCCCTCCCTCCGCATTATCCCAGTCCCAAGCCTCCAACTCAGCACTGCCTCATGACCTGTCCATCATCTTTCCCATCTATCCACTTCACCGTTCTCTCCAACCTATCACCTTCTCCCTCACCTTCATCTACCTATCATATTCTCAGCTACCTTTCCCCGCCAACCCCACACCCTCCCATTTATCTCTCAGTCCCCTGGCCCACAAGTCTCATTCCTGATGAAGGGCTAATCCCAAAACGTCAATTCTCCTGCTCTTCGGATGCTGCCTAACCTGCTGTGTTTTTCCAGCACAACACTCTCGCCTCTTGCTCTATTATTGCCTTCTCACTATTGCCTTCAGCATCTTCTTCACTAGTACTCACCTACCCCAATATGTGACACCACTCACCTTAGATGGCTTCTACACTGCCTACTCAGTGGCCCGGAGGTGCAACATTGGTAGGTAGAACCATCCTGCATGTGGATTGTAAATGTGCCATGAGGATTCTGAGAGGCCAGCAAATGTTGGAAGGTAATGTCCATGGATGTGGAGTGGATATGGCTAGTGCCCATGGAGTATGCTTTGAGATGTTGATACCCATGTCCAACTTGGCGGTCATTTGAAATAGGCAGCAAGTTAAGTTTGGCAAGCACCCATTCTGGTTTTCATTACAAGTCTTCCTGACAGCTAGTTTATTGTGTGAGTTTGGTAAGATCACAACTGGGGTGAGTAGGGCTATCAACAATGATGATAACAAGCTTTAACTGGTTCATTGGCAACTTGTCATTGCCAGGTAATCTCACTTTTTGGAAAAGTGTAAATGATGGGATGAGATTATCTTGAAGTCTTAATGATGTGCCTTGTCAGACTTATTGCCCAACTCTGCCACAAATCTCATCATTGTCCATGTTGCTCAGACCTTCATAAGATTCTCTCCTTTAACTCCCTCAGCCTAATGAAAATGAGACAGATTTGAAATGACGTAGGCATTGGGAATCAGACATACACCACTTTTATATCAGCCCTGAATTCAGTTTCCACTGCCCAGGCTATTCGAGGGGCTCACCTGGACCAGACAAGAAAATAATTCATTTATGTTAAGTAGGATTCAAAAAATGTTCACAAAGTCTCTTTACGATTAACTACCTGCTGGCATGTGTCCAGTCATGAGGGTTCCTAACAGAAATCTTTGGCACTGCAAGAGAAGAGGCTTGAAAAGATAAGTGGTATGTCCATTTGTTTTACAGAAGGTTTAGAGGCTCCAAAACAATATTGTGAGCTGCTGCCTTCCTTCATTCCACTATTCACAACCTCTCTGCACAACATTGTCCCCTCATTTCACAATCACAAGGGGAAATATGGCAGTCCAATGGGCTTAGCATGATCCCACAATTGGCAAGTTATTTTGATGAAGTTAGTAGAGAGATAGATGTTGGCCAGAACCCTGGGGTGAATGAACCTACTCTTCTTTGAATTAGTTCTGTATAATTTTTCACATCTACCTATGAGGCAGGCATTTTAATGGAAGTAGCTCCGGTAATGTAGCACCGAATGAGGTATCAGCTTTGACTTTGTGACTCATGTCTCGAGAATATAATTTGAACCCACATCCAAATGACATGGCAAAATTCCAATAAGTGATCCAAAGCTGACAGATTAGACTGAAAAGAGTGACGAATAGAAGCTTGAGTCATACTATAGACTGAATGGAAACCTTCTTGAAGTGCTTCTATATTTGTTTCCTGCGCTGCAATTATATGTTGTATAAACTGACTGTCAATATTCAACTTTAATACAAAACAGAAGATTTTTTTGGATTAGGTATGAATATTTATAATAAAATAGTCTTGATGTTAGATCAGTACAGTTAAAACCTATTATGATTGGGCTGCATACACACCATGGGATGCATGATTTAAGTTGGTGACAAGCAAGCTGTTTGGCACAAGTTAGTTTCTAATCATGTTTCAGTCTCTGGCACTTGTGCTGTCAAATTGTTGTTCTGTGTAATAAATACATTAATTTCATGAAATAATTTTCCATATTTATTATCTGCAATAATCCAACATCTAAGGTCTTTAAGCAGAACTTAAGCCACTCACAGAAAAAAAGATTTGAAGCATTTTAATGTGATACCCTTGAGCTAAATTTTAAGATGCTTATTCAGAGCTGAGTAATTACGTTTATTTCTTGTCTGGTTCTGAAGATGTCTTCAGAAATGCAAAAACACCAAAATACATCTCATATTGCTGAAGGACACATTTCAAATAACTGTAGCAAGAGCTCTTCGGATAAACAGATGATGCGGTGTAGAATTTTGAAAATTAACTAAAATTAGATCCAATATGCACACAGGAGTTATTACCATCAGTTTCCCAAATGTGTTCACTCATGTTCTTCTGGAAAGGAAATCTGCCATCCTCACCTGGTCTGACCTTCATGTGACTACAGAGTCACAGCAATGTGGTTGACTCTCAACTGCACTCAGAAATGGCATAGCAAGTCACTCACTATGAAGTCTCAAGAAAGAAATGAAACTGGATGAATCACCTAGCATTGACCTAGGCACCAGAAATGAGAATGGCAAAATCCTCCTTACTAACGCCTGAGAGTTAGTGTCAAAATTGGGACAGCTATTTCACAGATTAGTCAAGCAACAGCCTAACATAGTCATATTCATGGAATCATACAATACAAACAATATCCCAGACATCACAATCACTACCCTAGGATATGACTTGTTCCATTAAGAAGAAGAGCCAACAGAGGTAACAGCAAAGTGCTATACAGTCGGGAGGGAATAACCTTGGATTTCCTCAACAATGACTTGAGGAGTCTAATGTACAAGGAAACCTCCATCTGTTCAACACATACCATCCTCTTTCGGTTGATGAACTAATACTTGGAGAAAGTACTGAAGGTGGCAAAGGTACAAAATGCATTCTGGTTGGGTAATTTCAATGGCCACCACTAAGTGTGGCTCAGTAACAATACTTTTGATTGAACTGGTTGGTTTCTAAAGGACATAGCTGCTAGACTGGGTCTGCAGCAGGTGGTACAGGAACCAACAAGAGGGAAAAACATACTTCAAGTCATCCTTACCAAATTGCTAGCTGCAGATACATCTGTCTATGACAGTAACAATAAACGTGCCCACTGCACAGTCCTTGTGGAGATGAAGTTCCATCTTCGCCCTGAGAATACTGTTGATCATGTTGTGTGGCACTGTCACTGTGTTAAATGAGACAGACTTCAAAAAGATCTAGAAACTCAAGACTGAGCATCCATGAAGCACCATGGGTTACCAACAGCAAAGAGATTTGTACTCCAGTTCAATCTGCAACCTCATGTCCTGGCATATCCCACACAGAACTATTGCCATCAAACCAGTGTATCACCCCTGGATCAATGGAGAGTTCAGACGAGAAGGCCAGGAGCAGTACCAGGTTTACCTAAAGTGAGATGTCAACCTAATGAAGCTACCAGACAGGACTACTTATGTGGCAAACAGCATAAGTAGCAAGTGATATGGAGTTAAGTGATTTCACAACCAACAGATCAGATCTAAGCTCTGAAGTCCTACTGCATCCAGTTTGTGAATCGTAGTGGACAATTAAGCAACTTACTGGAGGAAGACGCTCCATAAATATCCCCATCTTCAATAGTGGAAGAACCCAATATGACAGTGCAAATGAATAGGCTGAAGCATTTGCAACAATCTTCAGCCAGAAGTGCGGAGTGGATGATACATTTCAGTTTTTTCCAGTAGTCCCCAGCAATACAGTTACCAGTATTTAGCCAAATTAATTCACTTAATGTAACATCATGAAATCGTTGAAGGCTTTGAATACTGCAAAGTCTGTGGGCCCTAACAACAAGTTCTGCAGTAAAGTCTTCAATACATTTGTTGAACTGGGTGCTGGTCAAGTTGCAAAGCCTCTTGAGTGTAATTGGAATTATGTTCATTGAGGTAAGTGGAGAGTAACACATCTCATTAATGAATTGCACCTTAAAGATGGTGGACAGGCTTTAATTTACGAGATGAGTTATTTGCTACAGAGTTCCCAGTCTTCAACTAGCTCTTTAGCCATATAATTCATATGGTTTATCCAGTTAGCTTTTGGTCAGTGGTAATTCCAGAATTAATCCCAAATAATTATAAGCCAATCTGTTTGTTTTTGATGGCATACAAATTATTAGAATCAATTCTGAGAAACAGGATAAGTTATCACTTAAAAAGACATGGATTAATCAAGGACAGTCAGCATGGTTTTGTTAAGAGAAGGCCATGTCTGCATTGATTTTGTTTTGAGGAAGTGCATTGGAATGTGTGTACATGGATTTCATTAAGGAGCATGTCAGAGAAGAACTCAGAAACACACAATTAGTAAAACTTAGGGAAATGAGCAAGAGGTGGACCCAGGACAGGCAGTGAGCATCAAGGTCTCTGTAGCAAGGTCTATCATATTAAGCTGACCTGTAAATAGTTGCTAAAATGCAACTATATCTTGATTAGAACAAAAGGTTCTTCTCGTTAAACCAGAATGTGATTTTCTTTCCCACACTCGATAAAGTGGGTGCTGTAGTTTTCACTATTTAAAAAGGATCATGCCTGCAGCCTACATAAGACTCCATAGCCCATTCAGCGTAGTAAACTGGCATGGTCATGCGACAATCTAAAAGAGATTTTAACATATTTAATTGACCTCGATGATGTGGAGTGTTGTGAAGGGGAGAGGACATCTGAATTCCTGTTGCATAGAACCAGAGAAAATCTACAACGTGGAAAGGGACTATCCAGCCCATTGTGGATGCGTCAGCTAAGCAATAAACTTAATTTCCCCTACATTTGTGCCTGGAACATGCTGCCAGAGTGAATGGTGGAAGCAGACACAATAGCAGCATTCAAGAAACACCTGGATTATTACATGAATAGGAAGGAAATAGAGGGATAGGGATCCTGTAAGTGAACACAGTTTTATTATGGAAGGGCAAAATGTGTCAGCGCAAGCTTGAAGGGCCAAAGGGTCTGTTCCTATGCTGTATTGTTCTTGTTCTTTGTCCTTCCATCACCTAGTCCATAGCCTTGTAGCTTACAGCACTACAAGTGCAAATCCAGATACCTTTTAAATATTGTCTGTTTTTGTCTCTCTTCTAATGTGGATTTAGTGTCACTGGAAGATTACCCTGTGCAGAGAGCTGTCCTTGCTGGATGTCAAAATGCTTTCGTTTATGTCCCTTATTGCCTCAGTGGTAGCTTAATTGAGGTATCTAAATCAGTCCAATCCTTTATCTGACAAACCTCCATTCCTCTGGCTCTAAGTGGACAGGAAGCCCATCTCCAGATAATTCATCCTTATGAAAATCTGACCTTTAATCAGTTGCCCAGCAAAGGTGGGTTTCTGACCCCAAAAAAAACTCGGCTTCTGTTTTCTGTCTCCCAGGTGAAATTCAAGTTTATGTATAAGTCAAAGGAGCTGAGCGTGTCAAGAATGCATTAATGTCACCTAGATAGACAGCCAATATTATTAATATATCAAACACTGAATCTTAAACTAAAATTATAAATAAAACTTGACTGTCTCAATGAATGTTTCTATGCATGAATTTTATTGCAACATACTTCATATCTATAGTGATTCCACTTTGATTTTAGAGAATGAGATGACAGCTGGAGTTTATTTGAAGATTGTTCTGATTTATTACAGAATTTTCAATGGAGAAAATGATGTATTTTTTTAGTGGCTTTACATGTATTAGTAACCATGGATTGCATATTCATACTGTTCAAATAAAATGTCGTAGTTCAAATACTACATGCCTTCCTATTCATTTTATATACATTACTATCCCATGGATAGACGAATTAATTATTAAAATTATGATAAAGACAAAAACAAATTTAAAGAAGTTCAAACAATGATAGCTTAATTTCAGAATACATTTTTACCATAGAAAACAAGCTAAAAAGTAAAATACAACAATAAAGAAAATGTTAGAAATTCTCATCAGGTCTAGCAGCATCTGTGAAAAGTGAAACAAGATTAATGAATATGACTTTCTTCACAGACATCAGGACACAACTGGGAGCCTCACTTAGTCACCAGGAAACAGCATGATATGAATGAGAGTCACTCATCTATGATTTTGCCTGAACTGGCCAATTAATGGGCAGAGGACATTTATCTATGGTCATCTGACTAAGTTAAAAATCACACAACAGCAGGTTTATTAGATTACCTGTTGGACTATAACCTTGTGCTGTGTGATTTTTAACTTTGTCCATCCCAGTCCAACACTGGTATCCCCACATCATCTAACTAAGGTCATCTAATTATAATAAACAAGTTAAGGTCAGTCAGGTCTTAAAGCTGAAGAATTAATCTCCAGTTTGGAAACAAACACAGGATGTCTTTGGACAGAAGTGAGGGAAAGGATATGCCAAGATGAAGATACTCTTTCTCAAATTTTCTAAAAATCTTGAATATCAGAGGCCTTAATGGCCAAGACATTGCTACATAAGCTATTCTGCAGCTACAACAGAGACAGTCAGAAAGGGCTTCCAGGTCTACCTTGACAGCATTGCCTAATTCTTCACTTCCCATCCCCAGCCACTCTGGGCCAGTGGCTAGGAAGCCAGCTCCAGATGTTTACTCTGTTCCCCTTTCAGGCTGCAGGAACCTAGAGTCAACTGGAAAATCCCAGTTGCTTCCAAAAAAATCCTTGACAGATATTTTCAACAAGTTGTATTAGGTATCCAATGCTTGCAAACTCGTAGCCCTGCCTTATTCCAGATAATAATCTTGGAAATGGTGGAATTGGTGAACTGGTGAACTAGAACATGGATCATGTTCTAAATTAAATTAATCTTAGTGTTTCAGGAGAGATACATTTTCATCAGAATTGGATGAACTTGATGGAAGGCAATTGGTCAGAAAAGTTGCATTGTATTTCCTTAGTGCTTTGGCAGGCTGACATTGAGACCAAATGGATTGTCCCAAACTCACAGTTACTACCAACATGCCCAACAGCGATGTCATACCAGATGTGTTCTTTTCATTTTCTACCACCATGCTCAACATTCTTATGGTCTCTCGATGCTGCTTAATCCAATCGAAGCACTGGTTCTATAGAGTTTCTGCCAGATCTGGACTCTGGAGTCAGTTGACATGAAGGTTATAAATGTGTTATTATCCAGCATTGTTGTGTTGTTTTATTTGTATCAAATATTCTTGATATTTCCTCATATTATTCTACAAAACCACAGACACAATAATATTTGTAAAATACATGATGTTCTAGCGAATGGTTCTCTTAATATAATTGCCAAGTATGTATAAATCAGGAGAGTGCTTGTTCCTCATGCTACCTTATTCCTCAACAATGGAAATATTCACATAAGATACCATGGCCTATTAGGGACTCGACTGCTGTGAGCTCTATTACAGATGTCTTTTGCCATAAAAGATGCAGTGAATTCAGTCCTGCAAATCTACTTTATTCCACAGTTCATTCATTCACATGTTATCTTCTTGCTTATTGTAATGTCATGAATATAAATTGTACTTTTCTTTATTTTCTCTGGACTGTCCCTATTCTACAAGCAATACCACATTTAAATTGTTATGCTATCTTTGTACAAAAACTACATACAATTATTTTAACCGCGGTAAGCAGTCATACTTATAAAGGATTACACTTTGACCAACAAAAATGTGCTAAAATTATTCATGAAAAAAAGCTCATTGAATATAGAAGAACTCAAGTCAGTTGTGTACTTGTGGAAACAAGCTCAACTCAACCAATTGTTCACATTTTAATAATGGAAAACATACCCATTAATTCTGCTCCTGTGATTTCTGCAGCAAAATATATAAAGCTGCTTTCTACGTGCAAAGCAACATCCACTCTTGTTTCATGAAGTGAAGGAAGACCACAAAAAAGACATTTACAAAAATACATGCCTTATGTAAATCCTTTATTACATATTCTCCATTAAGATTGTCATGGTATTCCTGTATTAAAAGAAACACATGAATTACATTTACTCTTGCTTTAGTAATAGCTCTGATTTTGTCATGGTATTACTAAATGATATTATCTGTAACTATGGGGTGTATTTAATAATCTCTGAACAAAATGCGCAATGGTGATTCAGTTGGGAAAATATGACAAGACTGTAAAACTAAGGGGCCAAATCTTATTTTTAGGTTAAATATCAGCCTCGTTTGCTCCACTATGGCCTTGGTTAAAACATGGGCAGCTCTGCATCAGTCAGGGATTGCGCAATGGTGCCACCATTGCTTGCAGTGGGTCACTCTTAACTGCTAGTATCCAGCCTTGCAAGGATTCGGCATCCTCAAAATACCAGTACACAAGAGTGCTTCAATAAGTGGGTCCATTGCACTTGCCAAGGTAGCAAACACACACTTCCAGGAAGTGATAGCAGTGATTGCAGACTGTATGAAACCCTTTGCTATTGATAAATTTTGCAGTGTTATGATATGGTCCTGTCAGTGTACATGAATAAAGTCAATGGTACCTTGCACCTGAGACAGGCCAATTACGTTCTTGAATTCCACTGCCTGGGCAGCTTAGCTGGTAGTGAGAAGAGGAGGGAAGGGACTGTTACACACTTCCTTCAGGAATGTGGCTCTACAAAGAAGAGAGATGCATGGTTTTTGTCAAGGTTTGTCCCAAGCAGCTCCATAATGTGGGACTCTACGAGCTGTTGCTTGGCATGCAATCTGAGACAAACATTGACAGCACCTGGAAGACCATTATCTCAGTGAAAGATGCTCTTTGGTCTGCCCGAAACTTATTGGTCTTCCAGTGTAAAGAGTTGAAAATGACCGAGTGTTGCTGCCAAGGCTTAATGGGAAAACATCACCATCTAAGCTCTTTCTGCCAAAGTATAGCAAGGGTCCTTTCAGTTGTCAGACTCTCAGCGCCTCAAAATGAACATAATAGTTACCTGGGTTCTGAGGAAGTGTCACTCAACACGAAATGTTAACTCTGATTTCTCTCCAAAGATGCTATCAGACCTGCTGAACTTTTCCAGCAATTTCTATTTTTGTTTCTGATTTATAGCATTCACAGTTCTTTTGTATTTTATAATAGTTACCTGCATGAATAGGAAATGCCTTTGTTTTTTGCAACTATTGAGAAACTCTGAAAAATGTCAACATTCAAAACTTTTATTTGTTCTTTTTTGTCTGCAAAGACTGTACAGATATAATTTAGAACTTTTTTGTGCACTTGAATGAGGGTGCAGCAACTTCAGGAAAAGTACAAGAGAAAAAGGGTCATTGGACTTGAAATGCTAGCACTATTTTCTCTTCACAAATGGTGCCAGACCTGCTGAGCTTCTATCGCAATTTCAGTTTATGTTTATCAAAATATGGGAGAGTGTGGAGTCAACAGTTTCTGAAGCAAAGGAAGAGAGAGTGAGGTCAACAGCTCCTGAAACAGTGCAAGACAGCGGGGGTTAGTAACTTCAGACAGCGTGAAGCAGATCTGCGTGAGAATGACAGCAGTGATGGGAGGTCTAAACCTAGTGACAGAGAGCCCCTTCAACCTGTATCTATATACCTGGGCCAAAGTCTGCTATCACAGGAATACAGGTAGGACACTGATTGTCATTTGTTCCATGTTTATTTTGGCCAAGTGGGTTAAATCAGGAGACAATATGGGAGCTGAAGAGTGCAGTTAAGAAATTCCCTTTTAAATTGCTTAATATCCAAATGAAAGGGGAACAGGAGTTGAAGTGGTGGGGAATGGGGAATTAGGTTTTTGCGGGAGCAGGTGGAAGAGGGGAGCGGGGAAACTGAGGACAAAAGGGTAAGTGCAGGTGTTTGGAGATTGAAAAGCATTGGTGGTGATGTAGGGGAGTTGTGCTAGAGGATACAAGCTGAGGGAGGGGTCAGAATGGGAGAGGGTGATGTGCAGAGACCAAGGTAAAGTGGAATGGGATGGAGGAGAGTAGAATAGGGTGATATGGGGGCGGGATCACGGAGGAGAAACATAGAAAATAGGAGAAAGAGTAGGCCAATTGGCCTTTCAAGCCCTGCTTGCCATTCAGTACGATCATGACTGACCCTGTTCCTTCTTTCTCCCCATACCCTTTGGTCACTTCAGCCCTAAGAACTAAAGCTAACTCTCCTTGAAAACATGTAGGCCTCAACTGCTTTCTGTGATTTCCAGAGAATTCCATAGGCTCATCACTCTCCGAGTGAAGAAAGTTCTCCTCATCTCAGTCCTAAATGCTCTAATCTGTACCCTTAGACTGTTACCCCCTTGTCTGTACTCTCTGGTCATCAGTCACATCCTTGCTTTGTGTACCCTATCTAGTGCTGCCAGAATTCTGTCTATGAGATACTTCTTTATTTTTCTAAACTTCAGTGAATATAGTCCTAACTGATCCAGTCTTTCTCCATATATTGTACTGCCATCCTAGGGATCAGTCTGGTAACCCTTCATTTATTTTCTTCATAGCTTCATAGCCATAACATCCTTTCTCAGATAAGGAGAACAGAACTGCACATACAACTCCAGGTGTGGTCTCACCAGTACCCTGTACTTTTGCAGCAAGACATCCCTTCTCTTCTCCTCAAATCCTTTTGCTTCAAAGTCCAAAATAGTCTTTATCATTTAAGAGGGGAGAGCATATTCTTGAATCTAAGAGACAGCACCCGCATTCCACCCTATTATCTCTAAACGTTAAAGATCACAGTTGTAGCTACTGGCTATTTCATGAAGGGTCTAACTCTCCAACATCACAGCCACAGTTGCAGCCACTTTTTTTTAAAAAACAGTCATTAGACTCAAAATGTTAACTCTGTTACTCTCCCCTCAGATGCTTCCACACCAGCTGAGTTTCTCCAACATTTTCTATGTTACTTCAGATCTGTAGTATTTTGCAATTTTTAAAATATAAAAAGACTCAGTTGATTTTTCACTCCCCTTTTCCCTCTATATTAAGAATGCAGATCCCATTTTAGCTTTTGAGGCTGTTGATCTGTGACTGTGGAGAGACTTTCATTGGTCATTTAATCACCAATCCATCTACCATTGCTAATTGGATAATGAGTCTGATCCCTAGCATGTGTTTGGTATTTCTTTAAAAATATAGCGGAACGTTTTGGGTTGGGATTCAGAACTAATCCTAACAATGGATTTGCACCGAGGTTTAAAATTCAACAAATTGTTTCTAAAATGCTGTCACCTTGATTGTACACACTATGCCAAATATAGTTAAACAAGAACTTTGTTTATCTACAGATACATATCATCCCCTTTTCATTCCAGCCTCTAAATGTACAAGCTATCATCCTGTTTGCCTTTTAGTTTAATTTTTATACTTAACCATTACATTTTTTAGTGATCTAGGTTCAAGGATTCCTATTTTTTTTTGTACATCAATTGTTCCTAGATTTTCACCATTTTTAAAAATATTCTCCGATCAGTCTCGAAATGGATCATGTGGTGCTTTATGCATCAGAGTCCATTTTCCCCAGTTTTGTTGACCCCTTTGAATCTGTTTATGATGTTTTGCAAGGTAATGTTCCTATATACACTATTTATTAACATTTTATCTTTTTTTTTCACTGCCATATATGGATAAATGACTCGCTATTCTCTATTCCCAGTCATTAATAACTATAGTGAAAATTTGAAAAACCTGTATATCTTATTATCGACACTACCAAACATTTCCTTCTTATTCAAGTGCATGCCCATTTTATCTACTTTCTGTCTTTGTTTGCCTAATCAAATCTCCTTGCCATGTCAATATTTCACTTCAATTCAATGAGTAATAACAATCATTTATGTGAGACCTTACTGAATGCGAACATTAACAAATTAATGGAAATTCTTCATTTACTTTTAGAAATTTATCTTTTTTTTTGCTTAGCTCACTGGGAAATTACATAAATACTTACTTTGCTGTGGTGAAGCTTATAGCATTATTATATGCTTGTTCTGGGCAATTGGAAAATAAAACAAGGCAATTTAATAGATTTTGAGGAACAGGGAGAATTGAATCAGCCTTTTGAGGAGGTGGATTCTTTCCATATGCATGATAGAACTCAGCCATGTTGGACACTACAAGCCAATAGGACCTGACTGACACCTGGCTCCGGTAGGTGAGAGCTGTGTACAGCAGACCATCGTGGATTGTTTAATAGTTGTTGGTCATGATGACAGCATTTGTTTGTAATATAAGGATGAATGACAGCCTCTGTTTATTTTGTCTTAGTCATGGAGTCATACAGCTTAGAAATAGGTCCTTTGACTCACCAGGTCAACGCTGACCAACAAGCACCAAACTGCACTAATCGCAATTACCTATACTTTGTCCATAGCCTTCTATCCATAGTTTGTACGGCTGTAAATGATGTTCTCTTACTCGACAATGGAAAGTTGCAGGTCACTAGTGAGCACTGGGGACAAAAAAGATGATGTAAAGAGGGTGTTTTAGACAGGATATAGCTAAGGACATATCAACTGTGGGCCTGGTAATTAAACCGTGACTAGGTTGGAGTATGGGTTTATATTTGAAGGAAGTATCTGGCAACCAAGCTGGCTATGTATTGTGAGCAACATGGCTTTATGGATTCTCTACCATTGCATTGCCAGTGTAGGGCAGTGTCACATTGTCAGCAAGTGTCTGGGTGCACAGTCGCATTTTAAAGATGGAGTCAGGGATGAGTTTCGTTTGGAGGATTTCCACTGTGTGGCAAGTTGTTCCAGGAATGGTAAGATGGGGCCACAATTGAATGAGAGGGATTCTAAAGGGGCAGGGTAGGTAATTAATGATGCATATTTTGTGCAATATGGTGAGAAACCTTGCTTGACCTCGTGGTTAAAACACTCTGAAAATCTTAACACAATTGACACTTAGCCAAAATACGTAAGGTTGAACCCGCAGAGTCAATTTGATCATAAGTTGGCTAAAAGTGAACTTGCCAAAGTAAAAGTGACTTATTTAGGCCATATTATGGGACAAGGCCAAGTAACGCCTATGAAAGCAAAAATCAGATCTATCTTGGAATTTCTCATGCCTAAGACAAAATGAAAGTTTTTGTAGTATATTGGCATAAGTGGATTCTATTAGAAGTTCAATCAAAATTTCAGAACTGTAGTGCAATTCTTGAAAGGTTTGTTTAAAAAATGACCAAAAATTTGAATACGTACAAAGAGATGTCAGAATGCTTTTGACAACTTGAAAGCTGTAATGATGTCCACACCAAGTGTAGCAGCATCACATTACATATCAACACTTAAACTGGCTGTGGATGCCAGATTAGTGTTGGTGTAGTGTTATGACAGGACGATGAGATGGAGATTGAGTAACCAGGCAGTTATTTTTCACACAAAACTGAATGTATGCCAAGAAATATATTCAACTGTGGGAAGAAAAATGACTGAGTTTGGTACTGGATCTACAACATTTTGAAGTGTATATACCTAACAAATCTTCATATTCTATTATTTATTCAGATCATAAAGATTTTACAACACAAATTTGAGAATATTTTGTTGAAGGTTAATGCTGAAATCATACAATTTAAAATCCTTCATGCAGGAGGGAGAGATGATATTGGAGCAGATGCTTTATAATGAGGGAATATAAATTAAAATAAATGAAGTGATCTAAATGGACTTGTGTTCGTGAAAAAAATGATTACATGGAAAGTTCTTATGTATTTACTTTAAATAAACATGAACTATCAACATAAAATCTGGTATAGATGTAGCAATAAGAAGAAATTGTAATAGCAAAATCAAAAGTCCTCTCAACAGTACCTTTTAACTTATTTTCTTCGAAAAGGTGTGATGAAGATTAATAATATTTTGCAACTATTTGAAATCTTGGGTTCCAATATGGAAGAATGATGCATTACCTTAAGTTTGATTTGTATTTCTATGTTATGCATAAAGAAAGGGAGAGACGTGATTACTAGTTCCATTTTAAATTTGTTCTGTTGAGTGATGCCCATGTGTCTGATGTTTGTTGATACATGCATTTTATTGAAGGTTTACAATTTTAGAATAAAACTGAGGATGAATGATTCAGTTCATTAGAAAGAAGAGCAGAAGAGGCCAAATCAGATTCAAAACCATCTGAGAGGAATCAGGCAGTGTGTAGATTTATTCAGAGAGAAAATGTTTTTCACAAGAGATATGCTAAAAATTTAGCAGTCTCCAAAACAGACAAGGCAGAGCTGAGGACAAATCCTGAGTTACTTCAGAGAAAAGCTTCAGAAACAGAAGCGTGTTGAAGGCATGAATTTAAGTAACGTATGTTAAGTAGTAAATGAGCTGAGGTAGCAGCTTGTTCAAGGGTTTCTTAAGCATATGCAGTCAGATTTCCACTAATTGTAATTCAGAAGAACAATACTCTAATTACTAATGACTCCACATTGAAATGTTCAAGAAATCTGGTTCTATAAATGAATGAGTGGTGGATCATTTCTGAGAAGTCTATGATTCACAATGTCACAATTAAGTGCTAAAATAAAATCTTTGCTTCTTAAACAGTTTTGAACATCATACATTCAACCCTGTGGCAGACAATGACATTATATAAAATGTAATATTATCAAAGCTGCATTTTTTAACATTTGGCTTTATTCTTGATTAAATGAACAGCAAGATTTTCACCTCTGGACAGAAGTGAGAGTTAGCTAACATGATTTTATAGCAAGAACATGAAAGACCTTTAGCTTTTGTTAATACTTTATTATATCTAATTTTTAAAACATAAGTTAAAGCAGTAAAATAAATTATTTACTGATAGTGAGAGGGAGAATCTAGAAAAGCATACAGCACTGAGCTTCGCATCTGTTAGGACATTCCAGGATTCAATAACAAAGGACATAATGTCCAACCATCTTGAAGTTTGTAGCTTAATACAATTAGTCAGCGTGAATAGTGGTGTGCCCAGGGATTTCTTTTGTGCCCGTGTCTATTTACTAGATTTAATAACAGTTGTACCCATCCAATCTGGTACTCTCTAGTCATACTGAGCATACCCAGCATACTCTACGGCCTGGTACCTGTAATAGTTTGGTTTATCTGAAGAAGATGCATATTACAGTGCAGCAAAGATGATTTTCAAGCAATTAACTGTTGTAAACACAGCAAGCAGATTACCTGCTATTAACTATCGAAGTTGGGATGTCTTGTTGTGGCTGTACAGGACATTGTTTAGGCCACTTTTGGAATACTGCATTCAATTCCCGTCTACCTGCTAAAGGAAAGACGTTGTGAAACTTCAAAAGGTTCAGAAAAGATTTACAAGGAAGTTGCCGGGCTTGAGTTATAGGCTGAATAGGTTGGGGCAGTTTTCCCTGGAACATCGGAGGCTGAGGGATGATGTTATAGAAGGTTATAAAATCATGAGGGGCATGGATAGGGTAAATACCCAAGGTCTTTTTCCCAGGGTAGGAGAGTCAAAAACTAGAGGGTATAGGTTTAAGGTGAGAGGTGAAAGATTTGAAAGGGACCCAAGGGGCACCTTTTTCAAGCAGAAGATGGTGCGTGTATGGAATGAGCTGCCAGAGGAAGCAGTGGTGGTTGGTACAATTATAATATTTAGAAGGCATCTGGATGGGTATATGCCTTTCTGAGAGTAATTCAGGTGACACAGCAGAGATTACTCCCGAGGAAAAAGAAGCATGGTACAAAGAGGATGAAGTAACCATGGTGACCAGTGAAGTCATGGAAAGCATAAAAGCAAAAGAGAAAGCATATAATATAGCGAAGGGCAGTGGGAAACCAGAGGATTGAGAAGCTTACAAAGACCAACAAAAAAAGGGGAAGATTAAATATGAGTGAAAGCTAGCCAGTAATATAAAGGACGACTGTAAGAGTTTCTTTAAATGTATAAAGGACAAAAGAGAGGCAAACGTGGACACTGGAAAATGATGCTGGAGAGATACTAGTGGGGAACAAGGAAATGGCTAAGGAACTGAACAATTATTTTGCATCTGTCTTCACAGTGGAAGACACAAGTAATATCCCAAAAAGAGAGTAAGGGTCCAGAGCTGAGTATGGTGGCCATCACCAAGAAGAAAGTGCCAGAAAGACTGAATGGCCTCAAAGTGGATAAATCACCTGGACCAGATGGACTACACCCCAGAGTTCTAAAAGAGATAGCTGAAGGGATAGTGGAGGTATTAGTGGTAATCTTTCAGGAATCGCTAGAATCAGGGAAGGTACCAGAGGACTGGGAAATGCCCTGTTTAAAAAAGGAGTAAGGTAAAATAACAGAAAATTACAAGCTGGTTTGCCTAACCTCAGTTGTGGGTAAGATCCTGGAATCCATTGTGAAGGATGAGATTTCTGAATACTTGGAAGCGTATGGTAAAATAAGGCAATGTCAGCATGGATTCATCAAGGAGAGGTCATGCCTGTCAAATCTGCTACAATTCTTTGAGGAAGTAATGAGCAGGTTAGACCAAGGTGAGCCAATGGATGTTATCTACCTGGACTTCAAGAGGACCGTTGACAAGGTGCCGCACAGGAGGCTATTGAGTAAGATGAGGGCCCATGGTGTTAGAGGTAACGTGCTAGCATGGATAGAAAGCAGACAGTGGAGATAAAAGAGTCATGAGGGATAGCAACTGGTGACAAATGGTATTCCACAAGGCTCAGTGTTGGGACTGCAATTTTTCACTTCATACAATAATGATCTAGATGAAGAAACTGAGGGCATTCTGGCCAAGTTTGCAGATGATACAAAGACAGGTAGAGAGATAGGGAGCATTGAGGAGGTGGGAAGGCTGCAGAAGGATTTGGACAGGTTAGGAGAGTGAGTAAAGAAGTGGCAGATGAAGTACAACATGGGAAAGTGTGAGGTCATGCAGTTTGGTAGGAAAAACAGAGGCATGGGCTATTTTCTAAATGGGAAGAAAATTCAGAAGTCTGAAGTGCAAAGAGACTTGAGAGTTCTAGTACAGGATTCTTTCAAGGTAAACTTGCAGGTTGAGTCAGGAGTTAGGAAGGCAAAAGCAATGATGGCATTTATTTTGAGAGGACTTGAATATAAAAGCTGGGATCTACTGCTGAGGCTCTATAACACTCTGGTCAGGCCACATTTGGAGTATCATGTGCAATTTTGGGCCCCATATCTCTGGAAGTATGTACTGGCCCTGGAGCGTGTTCAGAGGAGATCCACGAGAATGGTCCCAAGAATGAAAAGCTTAATATATGAGGAACATTTGAGGTCTCTGCCTCTATATTCAATGGAGTTTAGAGGATATGGGTTGATCTAATTGAAACATAAAATGCTGAATGGCCTGGGCAGAGTGGATATTGGGAAGATGTTTCCATTAGCAGAAGAGACTAGGACTCAAGGGCACAGCCTTAGTTTAAAGGGAAGACCTTTTAGAACTGAGATAAGGAGAAACTTCTTCAGCCAGAGAGGGGTGAATCTATGAAATTCATTGCCATAGAAAGCTGTGGCAGCTAGGTCGTTGAATGTATTTAAGACTGAGACAGTAAGGTTCTTGATTGTCAAGGGGATCAAGGGCTATGGGGAGAAGGTGGGAGAATGGGGATGAGAAACCTATCAGCCATGTTTGAATGGTGGAGCAGAGCCGGTGGGCTGAATGGCCTAACTTCTGCTCCGATGTCTTATGATCATATGAATAGAAAGGGTTTAGAGAGATATGGGCCAAATGCTGGAAAATGGGACTAATTTAATTTAGGTTATCTAGTCAGAATGGAACAGTTGAAATCCAGAGTCTGATTCCATGCTGTATAATGCTATGACTCTGTCACTGCTGTTAAGTCAGTCCCAGCATTTAAGAGCATTTTATGTTTGAGGACAGTCCTGATGAGGCTCAGAAGATTGACTTTGCTGCATTTATATCCCAAGACAAACAAATTACTCTTTAGCTGCTGGGGTGTGTCAACAGCATACCCATTCTTGCAGTGTTTTAGATTACAGTCAACAAGCAAAGTACTGAGTGTAACAAGCAACTCATGCTTGCAAAACATGCAACACCGTGAACAACATTAGATGTAATTCTGCAACTGGGCAACATTTCTGGATAATCCTGAGTGTGCAAAAAATTACACTAACAACCGACCTTTTATTATCTACCAAACAATCAGTGTGGTAACAGTTACACATGTTGGAAACTATTTATGCTAGCAGACGGATCTCTATCCTTTGCAGAAAAGAACATGTACACAGACTGCATCTGTTTGAACTAACAAAAAAGGTGACAGCCATTTGCTGGTTAATTTATTTGTGTAATTTTCAACCAATCAGAATCAACCTGCCTGGTTTAAAATATAAACAATACTCGGCACTTAACTGTCAATCATCATTTATTGGTGCACTCCAAAGTCATGACAACACTTCTGTCAATCGGAATCCACTTGCTAGCCAATAGCAGTTCCCTCTCATACAATGGCTCAGTGTCTACTTTTGTTTTATAATGCTGTCATGAAACTTCTCATGATGTTTTCTCACATTGAAAGCAACATCTATATTTCAGCTGTTGGATATAAAGGCCTTGGAGGGTGAGCAGCATTGATTTACCAGAATGCTATTTGCTCTCCAAGGGTTAAAAATAAGTGATTTGCACAAACTAGAGCAGCCTTCCCTGAACTTTAAAAGGTTAACGTGTGATTTGACTGAGGTTTTACAAATATTAAGATAATTTTGATAAGGAAGTTAGAGAAATTAGCTGCTTGACTTTACACTCTCCTACTGCCAAATGTGAGAATTCTTATGAAATCTAGCAGAGGATCTCCTTTCCACCTAGTCTGAAAGGTTATGGTGAGAAGTTGATAGCCTGTCCTTTAGCCTATTAAAGGCCTCATCCTATAGGCTGTCTTATCTTATTGCAGCAAGGGGAACCCTAAAGATTAAGTTGGAGGGTTGTAGCATCCATGAGGAAAGGACATTCATTTGTGGGTTTCCTAGACAGTTCAAATGCCCCCCCTTAAAATTATCCCCCATTCCACCTTCCCACCTTCCCTCTCACTTAGAGGCATATTTTGGCTCCTTAGTGTGGTGAGCCTACCTGTAGTCCCAGCAGTAGTCATAATTCTTGGTTGGTGTTGCTGAGACTGCAGAGTTACCAGCCATTGTGATCATCTGACAGTTTTCTTGAGAAATACTTCCTTCTGAGAAAGTGACCACAGTGCTACCTTAAAGCAATTAATGTTGCTCCAACCTTAAATTGCACAGGGCAGCTATTGGGATTGTGGAGATTTTAGTGGCGGAGGAATGGGGACTGTGGCACCCCATCATATCCAGCCCTGGAAAATGCTCTGAAAAATGAAGGTTGGTTGAAGTTTGGAACTCTCTTCTATAAAAGGCAGTTTATGCTGCACGAATTGTTAGTTTTTTAAAAATGAAACTAATAATTTTTTTTGTTAGCGAGGGTTACTAAGAGAAATGGGGGAAAGATGGAAGTTTGGAGTTAGGTTACAGATCAGCTATAATCTCACTGAATGGTGAAACAGTCAAAAGGTAAATAGCATACTTCCCTTCCTATGTTCTTACATACTAAACAAGAATGTGTTACTTCCCACAAGAATTTATTTAAATTTGATACATAGCACTGGTCTTAACTGCTTCATAACTTTGCTGCTTTTGAGACATTCAGTTGGAATTTCTTGCAATATATAAATCATATCTAAATCACATGGCTGTCCATAATACATCTTCTATCCACATGCATGTAATCTTTTGCTCCTGGTATATTTGGAAAGTTTGCTTTATTACAGGATTTTCCCTGTGCATCAGCCTGCAAGAAGCTGATAAATTTAGGTGTTCTGCATAAATCTATAACTTTGGTCATAAATGGTTGGTTAATTCTGATTATATCAGTGATCTGTGTTTGAATAATTCTTCTGTAAAATAATTGAAGGAACTAATTTATCCACAAGTGGTTCAGTCAGAAATATGTTGATAATTTTCAAATTCTAAGCATTCTATCAATAAATCAGCAATTTCTACATGAACAGAAATGTTCACTATTATTTTGAATTTACTGGTGCATAACTAGAAGCTGTTTTCCCTGGAGTGTTGGAGGCTGATGGGTGACCTTATAGAGATTTATAAAATCATGAGGGGCATGGATAGTGTAAATAGGCAAGGTTTTATTCCCTGGAGTGGGGGAGTACAGAGCTAGAAGGCATAAGGTTTAGGGTGAGGGGACAAGATTTAAAAGGGAGCCAAAGGGTAACTGTTTTGTGCAGAGGGTGATGCATGTGTGGAATGTGCTGCCAGAGGAAGTGGTGGAAACTGGTACAATTACAAGATTTAAAAGGCATGTGGATAGGTATATGAATAGGAAGGGTTTAGAGGGATATGCGCCAAGTGCTGGCAAATGGGACTAGATTAATTTAGGGTATGTGGTCAGCATGGATGAGTTGGACCAAAGGATCAGTGTCCACGCTGTACATCTCTAGGACTCTATAAGTTTTAGATGTTGCCAATTTTAAGATATTCTTGAAGACTTCTGTTTGCCATTCTGTTTGCTGGGTGGCATGGTAGCTCAGTGGTTAGCACTACCGCCTCATAGCACCAGGGATCAGGTTTCGATTCTCCCTTCAGGTGACAGTCTGTGTGGAGGTTGCACATTCTCCTGTGTCTGTATGAGTTTGCTCTGGGTGCTCAGGGTTCCTCCCACAGTCCAAAGTTGTGCAGGTTAGATGGATCGATCACACTAAATTGCTGATAGTGTCCAAGGATGCATGAGCTAGTTGGATTAGCCATGGAAAATGGGATAAGGTGGTGGGTCTAGAAGGGATACTGTTTGGAGGGTTGGTGTGGACTTGTTTGACCAAATGGCTTCCTTCCACTGGGATTAGATTACCTACAGATTAGATTAGATTAGATTAGATTACCTACAGTGTGGAAACAGGTCCTTCGGCCCAACAAGTCCACACTGACCCTCCGAAGAGTAACCCACCCAAACCCATTTCCCTCCGACTAATGCACCTAACACTAGGGGAAATTTAGCATGGCCAATTCACCTGACCTGCACATCTTTGGACTGTGGGAGGAAACCGGAGCACCCGGAGGAAACCCACGCAGACACAGGGAGAATGTGCAAACTCCACACAGACAGATGCCCAAGGCGGAGATTGAACCTGGGACCCTGGTGCTGTGAGACAGTAGTGCTAACCACTGTGCCGCCCACTCTTTAGGGATTCTATGAATATCTATTCTATTCTCGAGTAATCAACTAAATGTTCTCTCAATCATTTCACCAATTTCAAAGGATAAAGCACAACTATCACCCTCACCAATCTTGTTTCCTTTAGCAATACAATTAGTAGTTAATAAGTTAGAGAACAACTAGGGGTATAGGAGAATTTATGTTGTTAGTTGAAATGTAAAAGGAGTCTAGATAACACCTCAGTGTGGATTTCTGTCTGATTCCCATAAAATTTAAACCTTCTGTTGTGAATAGAAAAGTTTCAGTTTCAAGTCCTTGCATGCAGATTATTCATAGCCCACATTTCATGTGCAAAGTCAGTTATTCCCCAAGACAGTAGCTATCCAGGACAAAGGTCTTTGTTACTATTATCTTTACAAGACAGAGTAAGCATTCTCAAATAAATATTCCTTTCTTCATTCCATGCATCTTCCTAATGCTTCTTTTACATATCCCCGAAGTCATCTTCAAGTCTATCAGTCGTCTCAGTGGATTTGAAATAGTAAGTAGCAGTCTATTCCTTTTTGATGCATTCAGCATCCTTCAACCCTGACAGAAGGTTCACTAACAACTGTTTATCGTCTCCTCAAATGAGGTCCATGCCAGAAAAGATTCATACCTCTCCAGAGATCCATAGTTGAGAGCAAAATTATCCCACTGTTGTATGTTAACTTCATTTTCCTTACAGAGTGCCAGTTCCAGTTAAAATAAGATTCTATCCATGCATTCTGGATATATTAAAGGATAACTTACAACTGTTGAGTTGCAATCCCTATGCTTGACAGTAATGTAATCTTTGTGGCCAGAAAGTGGCAAGAATTTCAGTCATTAGCTTGTAGTATAATTTCAAACTTTGGTATGGGTCTTTGAAGTCAAACGTTATTAATTATTTGGGTGTTGCAATTATTTTCTGACCTGACCAGTTAAGCCAAACACACTAACTCTGGGTTTGATATCTAAGAATTTATGATTCTGCTTTTAATTATTTCTGTGACTAAACTTTAACCACGTTTAGAAATCTGACTGAATTTTTATTCACAAATGAGAATCAGCAGCTGGTTTGTAATTTGGTCATGATGTTTCTGCTAACAATTAGTCATAAAATGTCTGCAAAAAATCTAATTTAACTATTTCAAAATACTTATAGATATCTATATATTTAGAAGATATGTGCAAAATGGAAAAGGAGGACAAAAAACATTGATAATAAAGGATGGAATAAAGACAATGGATAAAAAGAATCCATATTTGGAAAATCAAGATGATAAATCAGTTTTGATGGAACCCAAAAAAAAGTGACGTAAGCAATAATGGGCAGAGTTCACATGCCCTCTAATAGAAATTGTTTGATGTGGCATGATGCATGAATCATAAATTAGTGGTTCAAAAACACGGATAATATAGTAATCATCAAAGGGGCCTTTGTGGTGGAGTGGCAATATCCTTATCTCTAAGAGAGGAGGCCTGGGTTCAAATCCTGCCTGCTGCAGAGGTGTATAATAACAGCTCTGAACAGGTTGAGTCAAAAACATCTACAATAATTCTCAAAGACTTTAATCTTCTTATACACTGGGCAAATCAATTTGTAATTATAAATGGAGGACTATTGGAGTGGGGGGATGAGATGGCAAAGGTAGTTTTGGGAGGTGGAATAAATGATGAGATTGTAAATAAGCAACAAGTATTAAAGAAATATTCATGATTCACAACAAATATATATCCCTTTAATGCCTAAAAACCCACATGAGGAAAAATGGTCCAACCAAATTTCCCATGACCTTAGTGAGATAAAATCTAGAGTACTTGAAATAATTTTGTCTCCTTACTTAAAAATGAATTAAGAAATATCAGAAGGTATTTAAAGTAAGCTCACTGAAATGATACCTGGGCTGGTTGGGGTGAGGAGCTTACTTTATGAAGAATCATAGACAGGTTGGGATTATCCTTTCCATCCTTTGGAGTTTTGAAAAATGAGAGGTGACCGTATTGAAATGTGCAAGTTTCTGAGGGGACTTGCAAGGTAGCTGAAAGGATGTCAACCTTTGTAGAAGAGACGAGAATGGCACTGAGTTTAAAAATAAAGAATTTTGATTTGATTTGGAAATTAAAACAATTGGTTCATTCAGAGGATATTAACTTTTGTAACTCTTTCCCAGGGAATGGTGGAGGCAGGGTCAATGAATATTTAAAGATTGAGGTAGATTGATTTGTGGTCAAATGACCACAGGCCAAAAAAATGAAGCATTTTAAATGTACCATAGCTGGAGGAATCAGGCCTGATAGAAAATTGGCCAAACTGAATTAAGTAACAGCAGCTATTGGCTACAGAGAACAATGGAAACTGAGATCAAAGAGGTCACAAAGGATCAAGGGAACTGGTTTCAATCAGGCTGAGGGGTGTGTATTGGAGAAGTATTGATCAGACTTTCTGGCAAATTGACTTCCAGCCAGTACTTGAGGATGTGTACCATACACCTCCAATAACAGTGAAAATATTGTTGCAAGCACATTGGATGATTTAAACTGAGCTCATGGCCTCATTGACAAAAGGGCATTGATATTCTGGAAGGTCTGGTGTGAGGGGGAATAAAACATATGCACTTGGATGTCACCCACTTCAGTGAGGACTCAGAGAGAAATCAATGAAGGTTCGATGAAGACTCGCAGGGAAGACTGGCAGCAAGATTTGTGGCAGAAGATTTTGCGCATCCCAAAAAGGCTCAGGAGAAGATCCGCCCTGACCTGTGAGACCCACCTTTATAAAAGAGAGCCAGCCCTACATTGGAAAGGAAGGAGATTCCACTGGCCTTGCACAAACACACAGATCATCGTGGGTAATAACTTTTCAGAAGGATAGAGCTCGAGAGAGAATAAATATTGTGGGAATGTGGAAAATTCTCACCAGGTGTTTTAATAAGGAATATTTTTGTTAATAAAACAGAGTTGAACTGCAAACCAAATTCTGCATCCCTTATTCTACCTCACAGACAAGAGTGTTTGGAGTAAATTATGTTTGATGCATAAACTGGTCGCGGTCTCCAAAGCACAGGTGACAGATTCTTCACTAACAAGGAATTGAAGGCTTCTTGAAGGTAGGCTGGAATGCAAATTTGAGATCACAATCAGATCAGTCATGATCTCATTAAATTCCAGAGCAGGTTTGAGAGGTTAAATTTTCATAAATTTAATGTGGGTCCCTTTGAGACAGGAACAGAAGACGTTTTCATGGGAAATAAAGAAACTGAAAAGGTATTTAACAAATATATTGGATGGAATTTTCACCTCTTTGGTGTGAGAGTAATTTAAAATATGGTGACAAAAAGAGGGAGAGAATGAAAAAATCAGATTCACAACATTGAGACAAATATTCTTGATATTACTTTATGCCTTAAAGGGTAACTTCAAACTCTTGCCTATAAGGATGACTACTTATTGCACCTCCAGTGTGCCATAGTTATGTTGCACTTACAATTCTCCCCTCCTTCACTGAGAAACTAGTTGGTACAAATTACTGGTGGATAAAACAGTGCAGGGAACTCCTGGTTACTGCCTCTGGACTGCTTGTCTGGCCAATGTGCAACTGCTTTGTCACCATATCATTTCTGTATGCTCCATAGCCTCCATCTTTCTCAACCCTTCACCTACACAACTTCTCACTGGAAAACCACTAACCTCACGACATCATTATACTTACTCTCAGATACCACTTCAGGCCTTCACACTACTCTGGAGCTGCTGGACATGAGCAACATCATGTTTCTGTAAAGTTGCTTTGCATGCAGGTATAGCTATGCATCTGTATAAGATGCTGTTATGCAGAAATTGACTCAAGCAACTTATAGTTCTTAACTTGTTTTGTTTGTGCTCACTCACTTTAGCAGTTATCTAGAGGCTGTAAGCCTCTGTCTGCTTAACATAGCTTTTTGAATGCATAGTACCTTAGCATAATACCTTAGTACTGAGTTACAAACTACCAGACTTTTCAGTTTAGCCAGCTTTTTCTAGTGAAGAGGGAGAGGCAGGGAGCTCCTGATGGTGGAGAGCACTGGACAGTCAATCTGTTAGACAGACAGGGGATTACCATGTTATAGAATCACAGAATCCCTACAGTGTGGAAACAGGCCATTAGGCCCAACAAGACCACACTGACCCTCCAAATAGTATCCCACTCAGACCCATTCCCCTCCCCCTATTAGTCTATATTTCCCCTGAATAATACGTCTAGCTGACACATCCCTGAACACTATGGGAAATTTAGCATGGCCAATTCACCTGACCGACACATCTTTGGACTGTGGGAGGAAATCAAAGCACCTGGAGGAAACCCACACAGACACGGGGAGAATGTGCAAACTCCATGCAAGCAATTGCCCGAGGTTAGAATCAAACCCATGCCCCTGGCGCTGTGAGGCAGCAGTCAGCCACCATGCTGCCCACAATACTATTCTATGACATATTCTATGTCAGCATCAGAGCTTCATGATGCCAGCAGTTGACAAAACAGAAACACTACATTTACTTCAAGCAAAAGGTGATGCATGAAGCTTAAAACGGAAGTGTTCTTAGTGCGGTCGTGTAGGAGTACTCTCAGGGACTGGTAACACCACAGTCAGTCAAGGGTTCATTTGATTCATTTACAGGAGGTTGACCATAGTTAATCCTGCAGGTAAAGTCCAAGAGGTTCAAGAAAGTCCTATGTGGTGTCATTGAGACCACAGTCTGAAAAAATGGGCTAGTTTTTGTTGCATTGAGACAAAGAATGGGATTGGATAGATGGGGATAGATTCAAAAGCAGTTAGGGTCATTTGGGAGCAGAGAGGTGGTGAGGTTTCTCCAGTGTGAATGAGTAGGATGTGCAGAGGCCTGAGAAGTTAATAGTATTATGAAGATATGGGGGAACTGTACCTTTAAGAGAGTTAAAAGCGAGCAGTGACAGCACCGAGTGTTCTCAATAAGATACAATGTAACATGTGCTCCAGCTACTAGAGTAGCTGGTTGCCTGGGAACAACAAAACAGATACAAATTAAATCAATCAGCTTAAATTGTACCCCGAAAAATATCAAAATCCAATCTAGTTTGAATTTAGCATATTGACAATCTTAAAAGACAATGACACAATCCAATGCTTTGGGGGGGGGGGGGGGGGGGGGGGGGGATGGCGGGGTAATAAGACTGGAGAAAATTGAACAGTTGAGAGGAGATCTGTCAAGTTACCAACATGTAAAAAGACTGCCTGAAAAATAGCTCTCTTTAAAGTACCTTTATCGATCAGGAACCTGTGAAGCAGAATTCTTCAAAAGAAGAAAAGAAGACTGAAATACAGAGAAGAACAAAAGGTGCCTGGTTTTGAGATAAAAAAATATATTTTTTAAAATCATAATTGGGAATTCTTTTGGACTAAAATTATAGAAGGGAAGGTAGAGTAAGGACTTGTGAATAGTTGTTAGTTAATTATTCTCTGTTAGATTTTAAGAAATAAAGTTGTTAATTTTTACTTTAACTTATTCTTGGCCCATCGAGTTTTTAGATTACTGCACAGGATAAATCTCTTCTGTGTTGCTGGTTTTTAGTTAAGCAGGAGAGTTTACCCCGTGTTGTAACAATAGCATATGTGAATGAAATGGGTGTGAATCCTTAAGGGAATATAATGCATGCAATACTGAAGGTTGCATATGCAGTGGCATTGTTAGAGTACGTACTGGTGCTATGAGTATGAGGAGCAGAGAGAAGCTGATGGAAATGCAGAAGTGCAAAAAATCATGAACTTCTTGCACCTTTTAATACAAGACACAGCTTTGACCTGTCTAGGTGGCTTCAGCATTGAAAAGTGTGGTGATGGAAATGCACATTAGGTCAGGCAGCATCTGAACAGCAGGAGAGTTGATGCTTTAGGCATAAGCCCTTCATCAGGAATGGTTCCCTTCAGCAGTCAGCATAAAAAAAGAAGAACCCTCCACTCCCCCCCCCCCCCCCACCCCCCCCCCCCCCCCCCCCCCCCCCCCAAGTCAGCAAGTCCCCCTAGTTCTCTGTGATGGAAGCTGTCTCTGTGTTGTGTCTCTCCTCTGAGATATTTCTAGGTACATGCATTGCAGGTTGAGGTAATTCTGCCTTCTGAAGTGGTTTGCAGCTAGGCTTAAACTATGATGCTAAAGCCACATGAGGTGGAAGGTCTTACTAGTGCTAATATCACAAAGCTAGTTTTTTTTTAAAAAAAGCTGTTCCTTGGCTCAAGGATCCTCTGTCCTTGATTTTTTTTCAGAGGAGTAATACACCAGGCCGGGCTCCGATCAGACTGGTTTGATTCAACACTGGTTTGATTCAAAGATGAAAAGGATTTTGAGAGGACTTTTGTTTATCTGTAAACAGATGAGACTTCAGGCCAAAGTGGTCATGTTTTAGAAGTGATCTGTAGAATAAAAGGGGAGTGGTCAGCTCTCTAGCTGAGCTGTTTAGTTCAGTCCAGAACTGGTTGGGAGTTCAACAGGGAGCTGTGTGGAAACTCTCTCTTCTGCCCTTCTAACTTCAACCAGTCAACATCTGACCTTTTTTTGTACTGTGTTTTAAAGGGAATTTGCTTATTGGGACTGTTACACTTATTTGGAACAGCATACTTGAGTCAAGTTTGGATTGATTGAGTTCTGTAAGGGTTCTTTATTCTGTTCTTTGTGTTTCATTGTGTATTTTTGTGAATGCATCTTTTGTCTGGGTTAAACCTGGTAGTCAACCTCGCTAACTGAATCCGGGTAATTTGCACTGTATATTTATTGAATCAAATTGCAACGTTATGGTCTGGGCTGCCTGTTTAAGAATGTTGTGAGTGGTCTGGCCTAGTCCATAATAGTTAGGGATAGTCATTGCTCTTTCAGTTGCCAAGAGTTTTCTGGTTGTGGATGCAGTAAATTTGGAAGTTTTGGAAAAAGTAAATAAGACCAAGCTGCAGGAATTAGCAGAAAAGCTGGAATTGGAACTGCTTGTTTCTGTGAGGAAATGAGAGATAATTACAACAGTAGCTCAGCATTTAAACTTGCTGGAGAAACCATTTGAATCTATAGAGATGGAAAGAATTCAATTGCAAATGGTGAGGAAATGAGAGATAATTACAACAGTAGCTCAGCTTTTAAACTTGCTGGAGAAACCATTTGAATCTATAGAGATGGAAAGAATTCAATTGTAAATGAAGCAGCTTGAGTTAGATGGAGAAATAAGGAAAGGGCAGAAGAAATGAATCAGTTTGAGCTATGATTAAAAGCAGAGGGGAGGGAAAAAGCGAGAGCAGCAGAACAGAGAGAAAGAGGGAGGGCAGCAGAAGAGAGGGAAAAAGAGAGCAGAGAAAGAAAAAGAGAGCCTTTAAAATTAAAAAACTGACATTTAAAAAAGAAAGTCAGCTTAAAAGGCTGGTGATTAAGGCTGAGGGTACGTTTAGTAAAAAGAGAGTGAGGATTAGCAAACCTCTGGTCGTCAGAAGCCAAGTGAGAAACTGTTTAAGTATGTTCAAGCATTGCCTAAATTTGATGAGAAGAATGTGGAAGCCTTTTTCATCTCATTTGAAAAGGTGGCCAAACAAATGCAGTGGCCAGTGGCAATGTGGGTTTTGTTGATTCAAACGAAACTTGTCAGTAGGGCTAGTGAGGAGGAATCTGGGGAGTATGACGAGATGAAAAAAGCCATTTTAAATCCATATGAGCTTGTACCAGAAGCCTATAGACAAAAGTTCAGGAATCTAAGGAGGAACCATGGTCAAACCTATATTGAGTTTGAAAAGATCAAACAGAGTAATTTTGATAGATGGATAAGAGCTTTAAAAATCGAGCAAAGCTATGATGGCCTTCGAGAGCTAATTGTTTTAGAGGAATTCAAAAATTCATTGCTTGAAGTAGTGCAAACTCATGTGGAACAGCAGAGAGTTAAAACAGCAAGGTTAGTAGCTGAAGTGGCTGCTGATTATGAGCTGGTCGATAAAACACAGTTTGGCTTCCAGAATCCTTCCATGAGGGATAGAAATTGGGGCAAAGATAAATCCTGACGTGGAAAAGAAAAGGTAGATCTTGGTGAAGATCATAAGGATAATTTACCATAGGGTAAAAAAGAAACCTTTGAGGGGGACAAAGAAGTTAAAAAGTATTAATATTCTCATTGCAACAAAGTGGGCCACACAAAATCACAGTGTTGGTGGGCTAGGAGAAAGTGTGTGTTGCTGGGAAAGCACAGCAGATCAGGCACCATCCAAGGAGCAGGAGAATCAATGTTTCGGGTATAAGCCCTTCATCAGGAATGAGACTTGTGGGTCGGGGCTGAGAGACAAATGGGAGGGGGGTGGGGTTGAGGGGGGAAGGTAGCTGAGAAAGCTATAGATGGATGAAGGTGAGGGAGAAGGTGATAGGTCAGAGGGGAGAGTGATGTACATGTCTGGAGAACAGTGCCAAGTAAGAGGCTTGGGACTGGGATAATGTGGGGGGAGGGGAAACGAGGAAGCTGCTGAAAGCCACATTTATCCCGTGTGGTTGCAGGGTCCCCATACGGAATATGAGGCTTTCTTCCTCCAGGCATCGGATGGTAACTGTTTGCGTTGGAGGAGGCCCAGGACTTCAGGTCCTTCACGGAGTGGAAGGGGGAGTTGAAGAGTTCAGCCACGGGGCAGTAGGGTTGGTGGATGCAGGTCTCCCAGAGATGTTCTCTGAAACGATCCACAAGAAGGCGTCCTGTCTCCTCGATGTAGAGCAGATCGTACCGGGTGCAACGGATCTACTGCACCTCTGCATTGTAGAGACAGGACGCCTTCTTGTGGATGTTTTGGAGAACATCTCTGGGACACCCGCACCCACCAATCCTACCGCCCCATGGCTGAATACTTCAACTGCCCCTTCCACTCCGTCAAAGACATGCATGTCCTGGGCTTCCTCCACCACCGAACCATTACCACGCGTTGCCTGGAAGAAGACAACCTTATATTCTACCTTGGGACCCTGCAACCACACGGGATAATTGTGGGTTTCAACAGCTTCTTCATTTCCCCTCCCCCCACATTATCCCAGTCCCAAGCCTCTAACTTGGCACTGTTCTCCAGACATGTACATCACTCTCCTCTCTGACCTATCACCTTCTCCCTCACCTTCATCCATCTATCACTTTCTCAGCTACTTCTCCCCACCTCCAACACCACACCCTCCCATTTATCTGTCAGCCCCGGCCCACAAGCCTCATTCCTGATGAAGGGCTTATGCCCAAAATGTCAATTCCCCTGCTCCTCGAATGCTGCCTGACCAGTTGTACTTTTCTAGCAACACATTCTTGACTCTGATCTCCAGCATTTGCAGTCCTCACTTTCTCCAGGCTAGGAGAAAGCTAGATGTAGGAAAACCAGACAAGCCAGGACTTTTGTTGGACTAGTAACAAAAAGCAGAAAGGAAGTTAGACAACTGCCTCAGAGTGTACAAGATGATTAGAGGTTGATTAAGGAGGAAGTGCCAGATCTGCTGAAAAAATATACATGCAAGGGCCCGGAGTAGCAGATAAGGAGGTTACAATATTAAGGGACACAGGATCCTCTCAGTCTGTAATGCTGAAGGATGAGGAGATATGTACTCCTGAGGGACTACTGCCAGAAAAGGTACTGGTAACAGGAAATCATGGTGAGACAAAAAGTGCTCAGTTATGTAAAATGAGGCTGAAGAATCCACTGAAGAGGGGAGCATTTGTGCTATGAGTACTAGACAAACTCTCAGCTCCAGGAATATAATTTGTCCTTGCAAATGATATAGCTGATTCACCGGTGGGGTGTGCTGCCTACTCGAGTTGAAAAGCCACTGGAGATACAGGCAACTGAAGACATGGAGAAAGTTTATCCAGGAATTTCCCCTGATTGTGTGGTCACAAGATTGCAGAGGCACAAATTGAAGCAGGAGGGATCAAAAGACACAGGAAGCTGACAGCATTATCTGAGACATTTTTTGATCAGATGAGTGGAACAGAAAAGAATTAAACAGATAAACATGCAAGTATCTTTAGCTCAGCTACTCTTATTGAATTGCAGCAGAAAAAAGAGGAGTTAAAAGAATTATATCAAAGGCATTTACAGAGAAGGAAAGTCAATGCATCCCTATGTGTTATTACTTAACAAATGATGTCTTCATGAGGAAATGGAGGCCATCACACATTCAAGCAGATGAGAAATGTGCAGAGATTCATCAAATTGTTTTGCCAGTAGGGTATAGAAAGGAAGTGCTGAGAATGGCGCATGAGCTACCACTTGGAGGTCATTTAGAGGTGAGGAAAACACAGGCTAAAATACAAAGACATTTTTTACTGGCCAGGACTACAAAAGGATGTAGCTGAATTTTGCTAGCTGTGTCATAAATGTCAGCTAATTGGAAAGCCACAGGCAGTAACAAAACCTGCACCTTTAATACCTATTCCAGCAGTTGAGGTACCTTTCACAAGAGTCTTGATTGATTGCGTAGGTCCCCTACCTCTAACAAAAAATGGGGATAAGTATTTATTAATAATAATGGATGTGTCGACTAGATTTCTGGAAGCAATCCCATTTTGCAACATCACAGCTAAAAGGGTTGTAGAAGAATTACTTAAATTATTTACTAGATGCGGACTGCCAATTGAGATCCAGTCAGATCAAGGATCAAACTTCACATACAAACTATTCAGGGAGTTTGTGGAATAAAGCAATTCAGACCTACTGCATACCATCCGGAATCACAGGGAGTGCTCGAGAGATGGCATCAAAAACTAAAGACCATGTTGCGGTCTGATAGTCAGGATTATTCAGATAATTAGGATAAGGGAGTTCCATTTGTACTTTTTGCGATCAGAGATGTACCAAATGAATTGACCAAATTCAATCCATTTGAATTCATTTTGGGGCATGAAGTAAGAGGACCATTAAGATTGATTAAGGAGAAGTTAATAAGTCAGAATTCAGAGACTACCCATTTGGGCTATGTGTAAAATTTTAGAGAATGATTAAATAGAGCTGGAGAGTTGGCTAGACAGCATTTAAACTATCACAATATACAATGAAACAGGAAGCAGATAAGAAATCACAAATACACAATTTTGCAATTGATGATAAGGTATTGGTGTTACATCCAGTAACAGGTGAGCCTTTTAAAAGCCAAGTTTAGTGGACCTTATCAAATCTAGAGGACGTTGAGTGAGGTGAACTACTTGACAAGGACTCCAGTTAAAAGGAAACCTCACTGATTCGTCATGTGAATATGCTCAAAAGGTATTTTGATAGAGAAGGAAAGCAAGGGGAGAAGGTGTTAATGATTACAGCACAGATTGAAGAACCAAGTTCAGAGAATTGTGAATTGGACATTCCTCAAATCAAATTGGACAATGAGGACGTTGTCAAAAATTGGGATAAATTATTGAGTTACCTTCCACAATACAATCAAAATGATCTGAAATAATTATTACTATCACATGGGGAGATAAGCAGAAGTAAACTGGGAAATAGTAACCTAACTGTGCATGATTTGGAGATAGGAGATGCTATTTCAATTAAGCAACATCCTTTTAGGCATAACCCTCTAAAGTTGGCAGAGGTCCAGAAGGAGATAGAGCACATGCTCCAAGATGGCATAATTGAAATGAGTTACAGTGACTGGAGCTCACCCATAGTCATGGTGCCAAAGCCAGATGGTACACAATGGTTATGTGTGGACTATCACAAAGTCAATGCTATTACAAAGACTGATGCATATCCAGTTCCACAGTTGGATCACTGTGTCGAAAAAATGGGACAAGCAACTTACACTTCTAAGTTGTACTTGCACAGAGGCAACTGGCAAGGACTCCTGTCAGGGAGACCAAAGGTGATTTTGGCTTTCATAACGCCAAATGGACAAAGTTCAAAGTTATGCCATATGGAATGAAAGATGCTCAAGCCACATTTCAGAGACTGACTAATAAGGTCATTGCCAGATTACCCAACTGTGTGATGTATATTGATGACCTGGTGATTTTTAGTCACTCGTGGAAGGAACTTTTACAGCATTTATCATACTTGTTCAATCGACTTCGGAAGGCAGGCTTGGTGGTAAACCTGGCTAAAAGTGAATTTGCCAAAGCCCAAGACACTTTCCTGGGCCATGTTATTGGACATGGACAAATGGCTCCACGGGATGCGAAAATGAAAGTAATTCGTTAACTTCCCACATCATCAACGAAAAAAGCAGTGGATAGAGTGGATTTTATTGAAGGTTTGTGCTGAACTTCAGCAGTGTGGCTGCTCCACTCACCGAATTGTTAAAAAAGGCCAAGAACGTTCAGTGGACAGCAGACTGTCAAAAGGCATTTGACAGCCAAAGAACTGTATTAAACACTGTCCCAGTATTAGCCACACCAGATTACATGAAGCCTTTCAAGGTGGTTAGTGATGCCAGTGGTGTGGGGTGCTCCTGCAGGGGGATTACAAGGGAATAGAAAGATCCAATATGTATTTTTCCAGGAAGTTGAACATTCATCAACAGAAATATTCAACGGTGGAGAAAGATACTTTGAGCTTGGTGTTGGCATTACAACATTTCAGTGTTTATATTTCCAGCAATGCATCTGAGACAATCGAATACACTGATCATAACCCATTGACATTTGTGGAAAAAATTTAAGGACAAAAGTGCAGATTGTTTAGATGGAGCGTGTTGTTGCAGCATTCAATTTGATAATTGTGCATGTGACAGGTCACGAAAACTTGATTGCCGATGTATTATTGAGACTCGAGTGAGATGCAGAGGGTGTTTGGTGGCATGTGCCGTGGCCTGTATTTGCATTTGGTTATGCATGTTTGCATGTTTATAGTTAATATATTGTATATGTGTGTTTAGACTATTAACTGGATTTTTGAAGGGTTAAAATATGAAGCCATATTTTGGTATTGATGTGTTTTTTTTAAGGGGGGAGGTGTCACAAAGCGAGTCCTTTTTTTTTTGCCAAAAGCTATTCATTGGCTCGAGGATCCTCTGTCCTTGGTTTTTTTCAGAGGGGTAATAAACCAGGCTGGGCTCCGATCAGACTGGTTTGGTACAGAGATGAAAAGGATTTTGAGAGGCCTTTTGTTTATATGTAAACAGATGAGACTTCAAGCCAAAGTGGTCATGATTTAAAAGTGATCTGTACAATGAAAGGGGAATGGTCAGCTCTCTAGCTGAGGCGTTTAGTTCAGTCCAGAACTGGCTGGGAGTTTAACAATGAGTTGTGTGGAAACTCTCTCTTCTGCCCTTCTAACTTCAACCAGTCAACATTTGACCTTTTTTGTACTGTGTTTTGAAGGGAGTTTGCTTATTGGGACTGTTGTGCATACTTGGAACAGCATACTTAAGTTAGTTTGGACAGACTGAGTTCTTTTGGGATTCTTTATTCTGTTGTTCGTGTTTCATTGTATAATTTTGTGAATAACTTTTGTGTCTGGTTTAAACTTGGTAGTCAACCTCCCTAACTTAATCCAGGTAATTTTCACTGTACATTTATTGAAGCAAATTGCAACGTTATGGTCTGGGCTGCTGGCTTAAGAATATTTTGAGTGGTCTGGCCCACTCCATAACACTAAGCACTTCTACTTCTCTGTCCACTTGATTCCCTGAGAACTTTGTCCAGCAGCTCAGTTGCGTGATTAATTAGGTGAATAGTGAAAGATCTTGAGAGGACATTTCACAGGACAAGGAAACCTAGACACTATGAAACTCACTTACCACCACCCTTAACTCCAAATGGGAAAATTCAATCCACTGTGTCTGCACTTGCAGTAGAAGACAAAAAAAAAATGTTTGGGTATGATGAACAACTGGGAGTTTATTGAGAATGTGGAAGTGAAATAAATTATACAAGAGCAACTAATTGGGCTAAAAGTTGTCAAATCTCTGGATATGATGGCCTTCATTCCAAGGTTTTAAAACGAATGACTTCAAAGATATTTGATGCATTGTTTTTGATCTTTCAGTATTTCCTTGATTCTAGGGATTTGAAGATATTCAAAAGTAATTGTGCAATTCAAAAAAAAGAGAGAAAGCATGAAACTAGAGACCAGTCAACATGACATTTGTAGTAGGGAAATCATACCATTTGTCTTTATAGAAATGGGAAAACAGGTCTTAAAAATCATAATTTGCTTTGCAAAAGGCATAGATTTTTTTGTGAATAAGAAATCATATAACAAACTTGGAACAGATTTTTAGGATTCTAATCAGTTCGAATAAAGGAGATCCAGTAAATGTTCAAACACTATTCAAGAAGTTATCACTGAAGACATCATTACATAAATTTTGGGCCCACATATTCGCATGGATCAAACATTATTTAGCAATGGAAATGGACGCTTGCCACAAATAGGTAATTCTTGAGGTGGCAAATTGTAATCAATTGGAATCCTGTTCACAGCTGTGTATATCAATATCAATTATTTTAATGTGAGTACCTGGGTATCATATGTTCAACTTTCCTGATCATGAAGATTTAGGAAGAATGTATGATTTAAGAAGAATGCAAGAATGTTGCAAAAGAATTAACACATAGTAATGAATTGGGTAAACATACAACAGATGGAATGTAATGCAGAGAAGTATGATGTTATGCGCTTTTGGAGGAGAAAATAGTTGAACTTGATTTATATTAAATAGTGGAGAAATGTAAAGAAAAGTAGATATCTAGGGGAACTTGTGTGGACTCAACTATGAATCCCAAATGGAGAGGAACCAGGAGCCATAGTGTTATGTAATTGCATTTATAAGTATCCAGCCTGCCACATTGTGTACTCCAGCACTATGGCTCATGATGTACTGAACTCACAATGTATCACATTGCAGCCCATGATGAAATCTGAAAAATACATTCAATGTCACCTTCGGTATCTGGTGTAAAATAGTGCGATTATTTCAAATTTCTGAGAAGCCAGAAGGCAGACCATGGTGGCTGCATGTGTCTGAAAGTAAAACACAAACATTCAAACAGATTTAGTGCTGAATTAAATTAAGAAAGATCAACCCATAATTAGTACCGGTGCGAGATAATGAATGAGTGGATTGTGTAAATTGCAGCAATGAGCATGCAGCTCCAGCCTCTGATGAACTGAGAATCCAATGTCATTGTACAAGCATTTGAGAAGTTTAAAAGAAAATGCAGATTGACATTAGTAGCTTTCTAAAAGACACTAGTGAAGATGAAACTGTCAACTAGAACCTTTTGTGAAAGGGAGAGAAATGTTAAATCTTTTTCAATGAGAATGACATTGAAAGCTTTCCAGGAAAAGCAGGTCTTTCTCTCTGTCTCTGTCAGTAAGAGACAAAGTAAAACAGCTGAAATATCTCTGAGTGAAATACTTCTGAAACTTGATAAAGTTAAAATATCATGATTTCTGTTTTGCACTTGAATCTGAAATCTGGTCTGAAGGTCTATTATTCTGTCTCTGTCAGCAATCAGATCTCATTGCCAGGCAATCAAAGCAACTATGAGAAGTCAACCCATTCTAACTTCTAAATTTATACCCTTGACTTACAAGAGATTTTCTTGGTCAATTTTTTTACCAGCGCATAATAATCGCTGTCTGTGTGGGAATATGTTGGTTTTGATTCAGAAGATATGGTTTTATTCTGAATAGCAGATTAGTTGTAAAGCATTTTTGCCACTTGTTTAAAGATTAGATCTTGCTTAGAATAAATGAGTTAATTAATTAAATAAATTAAAGAATCTATTCGAGATATTATTCCAAATAGAGACAAATTAGCCATTTCTGGTGATTCATTAAACCACATACATTTTTGCTACAGTTTGGGGAGTACTGGGGTATGAACTCTTCCCTTCAGAGTTGTAACAACTAACTTTAACATTCACTCACCTCACCACCTATGCACAGTGACAGCAGCGTGTACCATCCACAATTTCCACTGTAACAACTCACCCAGGCTCCTTTGTGAGCATCTTCCATATCTAGGACTTCTACCACCGAGGAGTATCTGGGCACACCATTATCTGAAGTTTCTTTTCCAAGTCACACACCATCCTGACTTAGGACTGTATCACTGTTCCTCCACTGTTGCAGGGACAAAATCCTGAAACTGTAGGATTTCTAACAGTATTATCAGAGTACCTAATCCCCAACACCTACCTACCATTCCACCACACCTAACATGGACTACAGTAGGTCAAAATGTAATTCACTATCACTTTCTCAATGGCATTTAGGGATGGGCAATAAATGTTGGCCTAACCAGTGATGTTTCCATCCCATGAATGCATAAAAATGCATCACGGCTTCCAACAAGAGACTACTGAGGAGGTTGCTTCCACTTCCTTTGAAGCCATAAGGAGTGCAACACATGATGCAAGTTACCAATAAAATCCACAATGGAAATTTGAAATGAGCCAGATGTTCAAGACCATCACACCTGGTAAGGTATGATGGCAAAGTGAGAGGTCTTCAGTGACAAAGCCATTAATGATTGTGACAAAGTGCCATTTTTGTAGCTTTCCGACCCTTCTTTCCTCTCCCATGCCCTCCTGTAGATTTGTGTAGATAATGTTTCATTCCATTTGCTCCCATCTCTCTTTCATGATTATGCTTGAAAATTCAGCCTATCTCATTAGGCATGTGACTTTTCATCAGTTGTTACTAGGCCTACTAAGGAGGTCCAGCATTTTCAGTTACCATTTCTAATTTAACCTCTGCATAACTTTGCTTTTCTACTGGTAGTGAAGACCTTTTAGTACTTCTGCTGAATTTCTTAACAACCAGTAAATAAATTAACATCCAGTAAGAACATGCTTTGCCAAACAGTTGGACAAATAGTAAAAATAGAATCACACAGTAAATATCTAAGACAGAAAGGATAATTTTGCAACTTTATTATCTTGGCAACCTTATCAGCAAGAAGCACATGTTGGAAATTCAGGCATGCCAATGAATAATTACACAGAATTTAAATTAATAGTCAGGAACTGGTGTGGCATGTCTGCTGAAATTTTCCATCTGTGTTCCTTTTGCATAAGTCATATGAAGAGCATGCAGCAGGCAAATTAACCAATACACTTCATAGATATTTCTTTTACATTGAGAAAATGTTGAAGTTTTGAGGTGATTATTATTATGTTTGAGATGGATTTAAACTACTGATGAGAAGTTAATCATTGTCTAAGTGTAATCAAGTGAAATTGTGTTTGATCTTTCTTCTATTTAATTTTACATTTTAATGCATGATTCACAATTTACAGCTTGAAGTAAAGTACAGACATTAATAACATACAATCCAGGCACAAAACTATCTGCCCAGCAATTTTATTGGACAGGAAATTCTGCAAACCTCTGCATCTATCTTTTTAATAATCATTCAGAGAATGTGAAAAGCTGTGTCAGGAACATGAATTGATAAATAGAGAGATAAAGGAAAGACTTGAGTTAATATAGTGACGTTTACAACCTTATCAGCTCCCAAAATGCTTTTAAAGCCAATTAATTACTTTTGAAGGGTTATCACTATAATGTAGGAAATGCAGCCAATTTGTGTATAACAGTTCCAACAAACAGAAAAGAGATAATGAACAGATAATCTGTTGCTTGTCACTGAAGATAATTATCCATGACACTGAGGACTTTTCTCATGCTCTGACTCCAAGTGTCGTGGGATAATTTATATACATCTTAAAGAACTTCGTTTAACAGCATATAAAATAGTTCAATATTCCCTCTAATCTGCTGAACTGTTACTCTCGATTCTGTAATTTCAACTTCTAATCTTTCGATCTAGAGGTGAAACTGCTATTAGTGGGTCAAGACTTCTTATGCTTTAAGGCTAGTCTTATATGTCGATGAATCAAAGACATTGTTGTTAGAATATAAATGGGTTTAATAAAAGCAAAGTACTCTGGATGCTGGAAATCTGAAATGAAAATAAAAGCTGCTAAAGATATTCAGCAAGTTTGATAGCATCTGTGGAGAGAGAAACTGAATTAACATGTCATTTCCAAAATGTCTCTTCTACGGGAGTGATGGGGGAGAGTAGGAAGATGCTAAAGGCACACAGAGAAAAAAGACAATGGGATGCTAATGATAGTGCAGGAGTGATATAGATGCAAAGTAGGCATCAATGTTATCTTGTGAATAGTAGAACATAGGTTGTGGTCTTTCTTACTACCAACTTTCCATATGTTTCATATTTCAACACACCATCTTGCTCTCAGACAAACATTTACATCCTAGATCTGCTCCAGCAGTCCAAAGAAACAGTGCCTCAACATTGAATTCAACAGTTTTGGAACATGATCACTGTCCTCCATTCTGATTACACACTCTCAGTCCTCCCAGCCCTAAATTGTCTTGTCTGCATGGGTTTGTTCAGCAAAGCTAACTTACTTCCTACTTTTCAGATGTGGATTTAACAGCTATTCTTCATCTCTTCTCCACTACCATTACATTAACAATAATTCCAGCACCTTCATTTCTAAAGTAACCATATTAGATCTGAAACATTAACTTTGTTTCTTTGGCCACAGATGCTACTGAGTTACCACAGTACTTTCTGTTTTTAATACTACGAATGATCTTGCTGTTTATTTGGGCTACGTTATTTTTCCAGATTAATTTTTATGTAAAGACCCATTTTGTACATAGATCATGTAGACTTGCCATAAAGGTAATCTTTACACAGGGCACAAATAATAGAAGTGATGCCAAATTATTTAAGGCATGTAATTATTTCTTAACAAACCACCGCAAACATCTGCATTCTATATTGGTTTGTCTTCATGACTAAAATTAACCAATGGGCTGAGAGGTCTATATGAGTTGATGTTGGTCTTTTTTTATTTGTTCACTGGATGTGTGTGTTTCTGGTTAAGTCAGCATTTATTGCCATAGTTGCTCTGGAGAAAGTAGTGGTGAGCTGTACTGTTCAACTGCTGCAGTCATTGGGACATCTACAGCGCTCTTTGTAAACAAGTTCCCAGATTTTGAACCAATATAGTGAAGAAATGGTGAAATAGTTCGGAGTTACGTAACTTGAATGTGAACTTTCAGAGGATGGTGTTTCAATGTTTCTACTGCCTTTGTCCTTGTAGGTAGTAAAGGTCATGGGTTTGGAAGGTTCTGTTGAAGAAGCTTTGGTCTGCTCCCTCAGTGCATCTGGTAGAAGATACACACTGGGATACTGTATGTTCATGGTGAAGGAAGTGCATTTTGAATGCAGTGGAGGAGATACTAGTCAAGCAATCTGCTTTGTTCCTAATGATGTCAAGCTTTGTGAGTGTTTGTAAAGCTATATCTGTCCAAGCAAGTGGAGCTTATTCCAGCTCTCTCCTGACTTGCGCCTTATGGTTTCTTATATGATCATTCTTAGCTTCTGGACCTGCTCTTGTAGCCAGATTATTTTTATAGCATGTCCAGTTGATTATGAAATATCTACCCTGAAAAATAGTGGCAATGATTGAGACAACAGCCTCCAACAACTGCAACCATCTTTTTTTTATGTTATGTTTGACTCCAAACATTAGAGAGATTTCCCCCGCAACGCATCAACTTCAGTTTGGCTTGGGCCTTTCAATGCCTCATGCAGTAAGAGCTGCCTTGATATCAAGGACGATTACTGTCACTTCACTCTTGCAATTCAGCTCTTTAGTTCATCTTTGGACCAAAGATATAATGAGGTCAGGGGTCTAGTGTGTCTGGTTAAAGCCAAATTAAGTATCACTGAGCAGGTTGTTCTTTTGCACATCCTACCTGCCAGTACCGTCAGCGACGTCGTCCATCAAATTGTAAGATGCAATTTTGAGCAGAATTGATTTAAAAGTCAGAAGTCTTTAGAAGGAGACCAACAGACTGCTACTGTTTATTGGCAAACTGGGCTGTAATTTTTCATAGGCTTCAGGACCACACATAACAACAACATGGTCAACAGTGCAGTCATCCCAGAGACTATCTCTTGATAGGTCACCTCTGCACTCCGTGGCCTATTAAGGATACAGTTAAGGATCCTGATCTTGATAGCCCATTCAAGGAATAACACAATACCAGGTTATAGGCCAACAGGTTTATTTGGAAGTACTAGCTTTTGGAGTGCTGCTCCTTCATCAGGTAGCTATGGAGCAGGATCATAAGACACAGAATTTATAGTAAAAGATCACAGCGTCATGCAATTAATATGATATATAGAACAAATCTAGGTTGTTGTTAAGTCTTTCATGTTTTAGAATGGATTTCAGGTTTCAGTTCATTAATATGTAAATCCGAGAACTTCTTTTAAGTCACATTTTTTAGATAACTTAAGTTTTTATATAAAAAAGGTGGCATCTCAGCTCAGAGAATGCATTAAAGGCATGAGGTTAGAGTCTGTCTTTATCCCAGTCTTGAGTCAGACAAACAGACACCAACTTCACATCTTTAATGTATAGCCTGAGCTGAGATATCACCTTGTGACTAGAAAGAAGTTCTGGGATTTACATATTAATGAACCGAAACTTGCAACCCATTCTAAAAGCTGAAAGACTTATCAGCAATCTAGGTTTGTTCAATATATATCATTTCAGTTGCATGGTACTGTGATCTTTTTCTATAAATTCTGTGTCTTATGATCCTGCTCCACAGCTACCTGATGAAGGAGCAGTGCGCTAAAAGATAGTACTTCCAAATAAACCTGTTGGACGAGAACCTGGTGTTTTCTGATTTTTAACTTTGTCAACCCCAGTCCAACACTGGCACCTCCTCATTATTCAACAAATAGCAGATCTGGAGCCTTTGAGCCCCAGCAGACTTCATGGAGCTTCAAGAAAGCCCAGAACCATGAGGATATTTTAAGGGCATGCATTTAAATGACAAGTGCAAAGAGATGAAGCCATATGTCTCTGCAAAGTAGAGGGGAAGTCATTCCAGGCCTATTATTTAGTCAGGGGTATGGCATTTCCTCTATTTAGCTCCCTCTTTAAGAGCTGCAGTCTCTGATTCTGATGGTCCCTGGCCTACTACAGAGAGACCACCACCATTAAGATAGTAACATTTTCTATTCTGGAGCTAGCAAAATGGAACTGTTTCTGACCAATCAGTAATTGATCCGTCATACATTTTCCTCCATACACAGGAGGAAAGTCTAAGCCTAATTCTCATCTTCTTTCTGGTGAATATTATAGGAAACAAAAGTGAGCAGCTCTAATTTATTTGTTAAAAAAAACTATGCTAATACATTAATGAAGGCTTAATATAAAGGGAATTATGATTAAAAATTTCTATGATAGAAATCAATATACATTTTGTTCCAGTTATCAAAGATAAAGACGTTTGGTTTCTTTATGCTATGTTCTGTGTTTCTCTGTTATTTATACTTGATACACTGCATTTAGATTTTTCAGTTTGTGATCCTCTGTTAATCAAATTGTTAACACAGCACTGCTGTCAGAGTCTAAGCAAATGAAAATTACTTCCATGTTCTACGACATAATTATTGCTTTATTATTCACTTAAGAAATGCTCTCATGTTGACTTCTGTGTTAGGCTTATCACTACTTTCCTGCTGTATTATTTATTCTGAAAACCTTGTTGAAGAAAGCATATCAACTTTCAAAATGGTTGACACTGTGTCAGATTTACCTTTATATGCAGATAAGGTTAGAATTCCACTGACTGTTGGAAAGAAGAGGTGGAATTTTGAAAGTTATGACAATTAAATTATTGCACTATCCTGCTCCCAGTCTGTTTTTCATGCCATCCTAAAAAAGTGCCTATTACTAGGCTACCAGTTAACCTACATCATTAAATGTTATCTTGGCATTCAGACATTGTCTCCTGCAAAGGGATTTACAGTTGGGTGACCCAAAGGTTTGCTTGTTTCATAGTTTTGACCCAATTATATAAAAATCAAGATCCCATAATGTTCCAATTAAATCTCTCATCACCAGAAACACGTAAACCAAATGATATTTTTAAAAATTTCATTTTGAGCTTTCCTAAATGTACTGTAGAATGTGCACTCATTAGTAATGGGCACTTGCTAAGAGGGAAGAGTATTAATCAGTGACCATGCAAGCAATATGAAGTGTTAACTACAACAATAGAACATGCTTAGATTAAATCATGATTCATTTTGATAGAATCAGGCTATGGAGAAATAAGTATGGTTTTATTTAATTTGGTGGAATCAAGGTGGGTAACAAATGTGTATAACAAAAGGAAAACATACACAGCAGCAATATAATTCTTCAGCTTTCACAAAAGCAATGTGGGCTGTTCTTGCATCAGACATAGAATCTAGTTAGTTTGTAAATAGAGATTCCTGCTGTTTGGAATCTGTCACTTCAATTAGGAGCAATGGTCCTGTTTGTTAATCTACATAAAAGACATGTCTTGTTGGCATACAAGAGCATTGAAGTAGTTTTAGATTAATGATCAAGCAAATCATGTATTTGATTGGAATTTTATCACTGTCACATGTTTTTTAGTTTGCCATCAATTTTCTAATTGGCTGAGACACCACCTGGGTTTATTTGTGAGAGACATTTCTACTATTAATTGGTGGTTCTACATGTTTAGAATATTCACCATTGTGTTTGCGCTGTTCAAGAAATTTCTGGTAGTCTCAGTTGTCTGAGCTTTTATATTGCAAGGGAAAACCAGTTAGGGTACTCAATGTCAAAGTGGAAGTGGAAGACAAAGCAAGAAAAGGAAACATAAGTAAGTCAAAACAACTGAAAAAATTCTTAGAAGAAAAATATGTCACATTTATATAATTCATTCATTATTTCTCATCACAACTTTATGTCAAATGGAATTGCATTGAACACGAAACCGAGCTTACAAAAAGACTGTAATATCAGACACTGGTACAGCATTTTTCTCACTTTCATGAGTAATTAAATTGTAGCACTCATGACTGAACAAAGAGACAAGAGATTGAGCGTTCTGAAGACTAACGTTCTGAGGAAGGGTCACTCGGCCCGAAAAGTTAAGTCTGATTTCTCTCCACGTTTGACGCCAGACCCGCTGAGCTATTGCAACAATTTCTATTTTTGGCTCTGATTTACAGCATCCACAGTTCTTTTGGTTTTCATTTTGACTAGAGACTGGTATTTGCTGTAGGACTACTCGGAGAGGATGAATATCTGCTCCCAATTTGATAATGGGTAGAATTCTGGGAGGGATGATATCAACAAGTCATAATGGAAGTTTTAGTGGGAGATCTCAGGAAGAAATATTAGTGAATTATCTGCAAAGGTGACACAACTTAGTTAGTTCAGTCAAGAACAGCCCCATGGAGCTGGCAGTGAACATTTGGTTTACCTCCTCCCATGACAGTGTAAGATGCCATTGCAAGGTTCCCAAAAAAGACTCACTCCTTTGCCTAATTTCAGAAAGAGTTTCTTTATTGTCAGTTTTGCTCACACATCAAACATCTTGTTCCTAAGTAATTAAAGAGCTGCTGAAGACCATTAGTTTCATGGTTATGTCTTTTGAACTGCTGCAGATCTTTATAAATCTTTTTTAAATATGTTTTCTCTTTCATAACGGCAATCTCCACTGTTCATGTTGAATCTCATTATATAACTTTGACCTGACTCAGAAACTTGCAGCTGATCAGCCACTCCTCATTGAACATGTATTGAGTCTAGGTTGGTGAGTTTAATAACCACCTCAGCAAATTTGAAAGCACCCATGGAATCCATATGTAAAATACTTGTATACATTCACAACTATATTCATACTAAGTTAAAAATCACACAATACCAGGTTATAGTCCAACAGGTTTAATTGGAAGCACACTAGCTTTCGGAGCAATGCTCCTTCATCAGGTGATTGTGGAGGGCTCGATCGTAACACAGAATTTATAGCAAAAATTTGCAGTGTGATGTAACTGAAACTATACGTTGAAAAATTGATTGTCTGTTAACCCTTTCATCTGTTAGAATACAGTGATAGTTTCACTTCTTTCATGTGTAAATCACAAAACCCTTTTTTTAAAAGTTGCATTCTCGGGTTAG
>NC_057723.1:45157031-45182166 GCF_004010195.1 Chiloscyllium plagiosum
GCTCCGAAAGCTAGTGTGCTTCCAATTAAACCTGTCGGACTATAACCTGGTGTTGTGTGATTTTTAACTTTGTACACCCCAGTCCAACACCGGCATCTCCAAATCATAATAATACTATATTTCCTACATATCAGCTCAGGTGAAAATTTGTGGATGTAAGGTTTCATTCGCATTTCTTTCTCTGTTCTTCCCCTGGGAAGTGCAAACGACCAGGAACTTAATTTAAGTTCCTTTAGGACAAGAAGCAAAAGAGCAAATGCCTCAATGTCATGGGCTTAATCAATTGGAATTGTAGCAGGTGCTAAAAGCCTATAGGTACCCGTGCTGTCAATTCATCAGATTTGAAATCAAAAAATGGAAATCATAGTGGGTCAGGCAGCATCTGTAGAGAGAGAGCAAGCTAATGTTTTGAATGGAGATGACTCTTCATCAGCTCTGATTTCAGGCAGTACAGATTCCAGCTTCTGCAGTAACTTCCTCCTCCCTGTCAAGCCATCACATTGAAATCTAGGAATGTATGAACTTGTTTAAGTAAGGACACTTTTTAAGAAGTAAAATGCATAAGTCATAAAATAGATAAGCAAGCAGGTGAAATGTTATTGGGACAGGTGTGAATATAGACCACCAATCCCAATAACTATCATCTTATTGAATAGTGGCTCTCACTGCAGATGTTGAGTAGCCTGCTTCTGCTCCTAATTTATATGCTTCTATGTTCATTTTACGTCATGTATTGATCCAATTTTGTCTAATCTATTTATGAACCTTGATTAGCAAGGCGTTAATTTTATTGTTTTATGTCTATATCCAATGATATATTTTCTTGGCAAAAGTGCAACTAATCACCATGAGCATGTGCAAGTTACTACCAAAAACAGATTCATACAGACAATTAAGATAGCTGTTATGATTTTGGAACTCCTCATATCACTTCAGCTAGTATTAGACAGCAGTTTTGAATTGAATTGCATTGAATTGAATTTATTGTCACTGTACCAAGACACAGTGAAAAGCTTTGACTTATGAGCAATAAAGGCAGATCACATAGTTAAGTAGCATAGATAAATAAATAATACGTAAACAGTTGCAAAAACAAAAACACAGGTATAAGCGAATGTTAAGAGTTTGTGAGTCCATTCAGTATTCTAACAACAGCGCAGTAGAAGCTGTTTCGAAACCAGCTGGTGCATGTGTTCAGGCTTCTGTACCTTTTCCCTGATGGTAGAGGTTGTAGAAAAACATTGTCAGGGTGGGATGGATCTTTGAGAATGCTGGCGGCCTTTCCTTGACAGCAGGCCTGGTAGATGGATTCTATAGATGGATGGTTGGTCTTTGTGATTGTCCGGGCCAAGTTCACCACTCTCTGTAACCGTCTCCAATCTTGAATAGTACAGTTGCCATACCAGGTAGTGATACATCCAGACAGAATGCTCTCAATGGCATACCTATAAAAGTTGGCAAGGGTATTCGCCTTCATGCCAAATTTCCTCAGCTGGCTGAAGAAGAAGAGACATTGTTGGGCCTTTGTAGCCAGTGTGTCCACATGAACAGTCCAAGAAAGCTTGTTGTGGATGACCACTCCCAGGAGCTTTTGTCATGATCCTGTATGGTTATGCATTAACCTTGCATGCTAATAATGAAGACAATAATAATTTCTCTGGAAAATATTCTGAAGAATTTATTCCACACAGCACTGTTATTTCTCGTGGGAAAATTCACACAAGAGTTGAATCAAAATTTGATCGTAAATATGCTCCAGTCACCATTGTGTTGGCAAACTGAATGAGAATTGACAGCTGCTACTAGAACTTTGTGAATAGTATGCACTTTGCATTAACAAACCTTCCGGGAAAGACATTGGCACAAAGAATCATGGCACCATCCAGGATCTGACCAATGGCACCAACCTGATCTGAGAATCACTAAAACGTGCAATCTTTATATCATTCTTCACACTAACACCCAGCACAGTGCAGAATATGATACTGAACATTTAGTTGTCAGAGTGAAGGTGCAACCATAGAAAATACACAAGACCAAACACAATGCATCAAAATTCCATGCATGAGTGCTGATGACAAATTTGAACTCAAGGCTCACCAGGCAATTCTGAGGAAACATTGAAGTTTCTGCAGTCAATTATCTCTTAAACTACAGTGGCCAGGATTACCAAGAAGGAACAGGAACAAAGTGTGATCAGGTGGCCAGCAGTAGAAATGTCTGTAAGACTGTTAAAGAGGTACAATCAAGCATGCTGGGAATTCTGGACAAAATAGTTTAAACCTTCAGTTGTGACCTTCAGTATCTTGAGTTGACCAAATAAGGCAAGTGTCATGGTGGTCTCTATACATGCTGGCACCTGTACTACCTCATATGGAGTATGGAATGTCATTGTTTATGGCTTGTTGTAAACATCTGGGAGTTGTTTGCCAGTAAGTTCTATTGGCTGGGATCAAGCAATGTGATCAAGCTTTGATCAATTCATTGGTTAGGTGCCAGAGATTGGGCTGGAACTAAACACATTCTCAAATGAGTTAACAGAACAAAGAGATTTTTCTCACAGAAGAGAAGATGCCTTCCATACCGCATTGGAAAAGCAGGTGTTCTGAAATTATTTTCAGAGAAGACAAAGAACCATAAGGCAAGATCTGCAAGGAGAACAAAATTGGTACTTCAGTTGGATTCAAGCCAAACTTTTAAAATAAGAGTGAGGATTAAATGCGGATTAAATTAAAGCTAAGGTAAAGTGAATTAAGTGAGTTAAAGTTGATGTTAAGCTAGATGAAATAAGAAATAAATATTGCAATGAATGTATGTCTTATATTAAGTATTGGTATTTAAGGAGTTAAAACAAAGAAGGAATGGTTTAATTAATGTCTGAATCAGTTCCCTGCCTTTTGTCTGTCACACAAGGGAATACCTGAGTAAAAGGTTTGAGTGCTTCTTTTCAGGCAAAAGATTTTGGCATCTCTAGGTGGTCTTCGATAAGAAGTGACTTGAACTTGCTCCAAAGTCAAACTCACCAGTCTTAAATGATAGAGTTGGATTGATCAGTACGTAGAAATAAATCAGGTGTCTGCTGAACGTGGCAGGCAAACAGCGGAATTTGTGAAGTGAATCTGGTTGTTTCTTATATCCCTTAGAAGATGCCTAAAGAGTTAAGAGTGAAGAAAGGCCAAGAATGGGAAGAGATACTGAGAAAGTGTCTAATCAAGAAATGGGCCAAGTAGGTTGAACATTGCAGTAGATTAATACCGGATCTGATCACAGGTCAGAAATGTTGGGAAGAAGCATGTAGAAAGCAAGGGAAGCATGCTTCTAAGCTTAGTCAGACAGCGGCAATAGTTGGTTGTTTCAAGCAGTTAAGGGAAAAAGAGTTAGAAAATGTTTAAAATGAAGAAAATGAGAGTTTATGTGATGAAAATGAGCAGTTAGGTGGAGAAATGGAAAGGTTATGTCGAAAAGTGGTAGAACAGAGTTGGATACATGTCAGTCTCAGACCCAGTGTGAGAAGGCTTACCTAGAAGTACAGCTTGCAAACAGTGAGCGAGACAGGGGAAAAACAGGCTGTGAATGAACTGAATGAAAAATGTGTGAGTTTGCAGGCTGTTGTCAAATTCTGTATCAAGTCAGCAGAGAAAATATAATCTCTGTGGCTGATCAGTCAAAGTGTCAGCATGTGATTGATAAATTAAAATCTTAGCTGTCGATATGAAAATGAATGATGTGTGCAATTGTGATCGTTCATTCTGAGGGAGATTGTGATTAGGGGCAGCCAGCAGAGAGTACCCATCAGTGGGGTGCATGTGGTGATGACTGGGGAACCTCCGCACTCCCTTTCCGGAAGCATTGTATCCCTCAGCACACCCAAAACCTGCCTCCACCCTGAAGAATTCTGTAACTACCAATTGCACCGAAAGCGAGGACTCGCAGTCAGAACACTGTATACAGTAGCACAATTAGGGAAAATTGCTCAAAAGATCTCCACTTTTGAACCTAATGTAGATCATTGTGTGTGTTTTTGAAAGCACTCGTCAGCAAATACTTTTACCTTGGCTTGATGTCAGAGAAGAAATCAATTTAATATGAATGGGTGTGAGCCCTGTGATTCGATCCGCTTTACCCACTCCTCAGCGTGAAGGGGGAGGGGCATTGGAGATTATAAAGACAGCTATTATTAACTGTGATAGTTTACAGGGATGGGGTGGATGACTTAAATAGATGTAGCAAATAAAAGGGGAGCATCCGACTGTGTAAGCAGGTCAGTTCTGGATTCATTTTACTTCAGTTTCGAGGGATATGGATCATACTTTAATCCAAGGTGGCGGTGGAGTAGGTGGGCTGAACTAGGGGCTCGTCTGCTCCCATTGGCTTCCTCCCACCTTTTTCTTTGTTCTTCAGCTATTTTTCTTTTCAGTTTCTTTTTTTCTTTCTTCTTTCCTTTTTTTTATGTCTGAAAAGTGGTGGGTGAAGGAGGAGTCCTCCAACGGCAGTGGCAGCAACATCAGGGGGAGCCAGACACAGTGTCACCCTAACCTGGGATCTCCTGGTGAGGGAGGAGAAAGTCCCAGGCTGACCCCCGCCCAGCAGTCCATACTTGCAGGCTGGGCTGAGGCTCCATATCCACAGCTAGGCCCAGGTGCAAGAAGGAGGAGAAGTGGCATTCTCCCGGTGTAATGGTCTGCTTCCAGCATGGTGGTTTTGTCCCATCAGGGAGACCTTGTCCCCTTGTGGAGATCTTCTTTGACTTTGGCTTCCAGATATTCCAGTGACCTGACAGGTGGTCTCCTTCAGGGTTAACAGTCCTGGCCCGCAAGGCGGTCTTCTTTGGTGGAGGCTTCTGGCCCAGTATTTCCGCAGCCCAGCATGGTGGCCTTGACTCAACTGCATCTTCATAATATTCCTTTGTTCCTTAATCAGCTTTCCCTGAGCCCAGGAGCCATTAACTGAACTGTAATAAACTATGTCTGAGTATTAATCCTGTCATTGATGTAGCACAGTGGTAGGACAACTTATAAAATGTTTCACTGTATTTTTCATGTAAAAGTACACGTCACAATAAATTTCTATTTCTACTAGGTTAACTGGACATGATTGTTCTAACTGGTTAAGAACTTTAGTCACACGTGAGAATTATGACACCCCACAGATGGTACGTATGATGAGGTATGGATAGTGAGGTGAATGATTCGAGATTGGGAGAAGGAAATTCAAGAAGTAGATAAGGGCAACGGGAGTAAGAATGAGAAAATGGTTCCTGTAAAATGATGGCCTGGTGGGGAGACATGAAGGAGGTAGAGGAAGAGGTGGTGTTAATCCTCAGGGTTTCCTGCTTATGGGAGAGGTAGACACCAATGGCAAGTCAACAGCAGACTATGTTATAAATGCGGTTGAGTGGGTCACTTTGCTGGGGACTGTACAGCACTTTGCCAGTACTGCCATGGACAAGCACTAGAACAAGGATAGAGATACAGAGGAGAAAATGAGGACTGCAGATGCTAGCGAGTCAAAGTGGAAAAAGCACAGCACATCAGGCAGCATCCAAGGAGCAGGAGAGTCGACGTTTCAGGCATATGCACTTCATTAAGAATTTGGAGGTGAAAGGAGGATGAAAGAAAAATGGGAGGGTGGTAGGGTGGGGCTGGAGGGAAGGTAGCTGGGAAGGTGATAAGTGAATGTAGTTGGGAGGTAATTGTCTTAGGCCAATGGGGAGAGTTGAACAGATAGGCGGGAAGGAAGATGGACAGGTAGGACAGTTCAAGAGGGCAGTGTCAAGTTGGAGGGTTGCATCTTGGATGAGGTCGGGGGTTGGAGAGATTTGGAAACTGGTGAAGTCAATGTTGATGCCATGTGGGTGGAGGTCCCAAGGCGGAAGTTGAGACATTCTTCCTCCAGTTAGCAGGTGGGTTTGGTTTGATAGTGGTGAAGGCCCAGAATTTGCATGTCCTTGGAGGAGTGGGAGGGGGGAGTTGAAGTGGTTGGCCAGAGGTCGGTGGGGTTGTTTAGTGCATGGCTCCCAGAGATGTTCCTTGAAACATTCCGCTAGTTGAAGTCTTGTCTCCCCAATGTAGAGGAGACCACATCGAGAGCAGCGGACACAATAGATGAGGTAGGTTAATGTGCAGGAAAGTGTGCACTGGTTATGAAAAGATCCTTTTGGGCCTTGGATGGAGGTGAGGGGGACGTGTGGGTGCAGGTTTTATACCTCTTGCGGTGGCGAGGTAAGGTGTCAGGCAGAGAGGGATTTGGTTGGTGGGGGGTGTGGACCTAACAAGGGAGTTTCCGCGGGAATAGTCTCTGTGGAACGCAGTTAGGGGTGGGAAGGAAAATATATCTTTGGTGGTGGAGTCTGACTAAAAGTGGCAGAAGTGGTGGAGGATCATGCACTATATCCAGATATTAATGGGGTGGAAGGAGAGGACTGGAAAGTTTTATCATTGCTATGGTTATAGGGTGGGGTTCAAGGACGGAGGTACAAGAAGTGGAGAAAATGTGCTGGAGGGCAATGTTGATCACATGGAGGGAGAAATTGCAGTCGTTTAAGTAGAAGGCCCTCTGGGATGTCCTAGAGTGGAATTGCTCTATTTGGGTGCAGAAGCAGTGGAGGCAGAAGAATTGGGAGTAAGGCATTGCATTTTTACAGGAGTGGGGTGGAAGGAGGTGTAGTTCAGGTAGCTGTGGGAGTCGGTGCGTTCAAAATAGATGTCCATGTTCAGTCGGTCACCGGAGATGGCGACGAAGAGGAGCAGGAAGGGGAGGGAGATGGTCCATGTGAACTTCAGGTCAGGGTGGAAGGTGTTGGTGAAGTTGATGAACTGTTCAATCTCCATGTGGGAGCGCACAGTTATGCCAATGCAGTTGTCAATGTAGCAGAGAAAAAGGTGGGAGATTGGGCAGGTTTAACAGCGGGAGATGGACAGTTCCATATATCCTATGCCATCTTCCACCTCGGCACCCTCCAATCACATGGCAACAACATCGACTTCATCAGTTTCCAAATCTCCACATCCCCCAACCTCATCCCCAGATCCAGCCCTCCAACTCGGCACCATTCTCTTGACCTGCCCTGTCTGTCCATCTTCCTGCCCACCTATCTGCTTCACTCTCCCCACTGACCTATCACAATTACCTCCCACCTACATTCACCTATCGCCTATCTTCCCCCCAGACCCACTCCCACCCTCCTATTTATCTCTCAGCCCCCTTCCATCACCCCCCAATCCATATTCCTGATGAAGGGCTTATCCCTGAAATGCCAACTCTCCTGCTCCTCGGATGCTGCCTGAACTGTTATGCTTTTACAATGCCATACTTTTAGACACCAGGGATACAGAGCTCTGCCACTAGAGGGAACAGCGCAGTGGGCTTCTGTAAGGGAAGCAGAGGAAATTACTTATTTTTATCCACTGTTACTGGATTCAAACCCAAGGTAATGATAGTGCCAGGTTTATCCAGTATGCGGTTGCAATGCTGGGCGGGATAGTGTAGGGAGACCTTTGATAGAAGGGAGGCTGCTCTATTGAATTCCTATGGGATACAGCAGGTTCCTAGACCACACTTAATCCCCATCAAGGGATTTTTTTTCTCTTTGCAAACAAAAGAAACAATTATTTTGAATGGGTTTACCAGACATTTTCAAGAAAGATTTGAAAAGTACCCAGTTGAATTTAAGTTGGGTGACAGTGGTTAAACTCGTGAATATCAAATTGTGGCAACAAGTGATCCCAAGAGACCTTTTGTCCAAAACAAAATGAGGGAGGACTAGTGAAGTCTGCAAGATCTGGATAGACAGCAAACATACTGAAACAGAGAGAAGCCACAAAATGGCTTTTGAATATTTTTGTTGATGGATTCTCTATGACATTAAAAAGACAGGATGTGGATATATGTCAAGGATCACCTCCCACTGAGTAGCTCTTATATTGCCAAGTGGGATGATTGCCCAAGCAGTGGAATTGGCAGCTGTGGCTCAGTCACCCTGATAAGTTCCAAACACAAGCATATATATTTTTTGACATTATCTATGTCTGTAGTTGTTTAACAGACTTCCTGCCATAGTGGGAAGCAAGAAGTTTCGTTTCAGCAGATAAAAAACCTCTAGCATCTGTGCTCTTGTTAAAGTAGATATTTCAAACTCCCGAAGGAAGGGAATATGGCATTATTAAGGTTCAGTTACATCATGTACCCTCTCCAATTTGGAATTCTCAAGCAGATAAATTGGCAAAACAGTGAGAGAGTTGGAGAACAATGGGAGCCCCCAATGTGTGAAAAGATAAATGCTGTTACAATCAGTCAGGTTAAGGTAAAAGACCTCAAACAGGTTCAGCGTAACGATGATGATTTGAAACAGTTTCAAGATGGAACATGTTCCATTTCCTACAACAGGTGGAAAGGTAAGTTACAACTGGGATGGGCTTCTTAATAATGGATGATATGTGGTTCTAACTCAAGATCGTAATCAAATCATTCACTGAGGTCATAATGTTCAAGGTCATCAAGAAACAGCTCCTAATCAAATTAAATGTCTATGTTGGTGGTCTAATTTGAATAAAGATGTGAAGTAAATGTAGACAATTGTTTAATATATATATAATATATAAATATAGATAGATAGATACATGAGTAAAGGGGAATTGAGTCACACAATGTCAGTTGAAGGCTCATGGATTAATGTGCAGATAGATCATAATGGTCCTTTGCCACCATGTCAGGGTGGACACCAATATATCCTAATGGTCATTGATACTTTCAATAAATGTTTTGAAGCATTCTCTACCAAAAGCATCACAGCTAAAGTGACAGTTAATATCCAAATACAACAAGTGTTTGCTAGATGGATACTCTAACATAGTATCAAATCAGATCAAGGCACTCATTTTACTGCTTACGTAATGCTAGATGTTATTTGAGATCAATCAAAGGTTCCATATTGCCTATTATTCTCAATCAAGTGATTTAGTAGAGAGGATGAATGATACTTTAAGAAACATAATTCAGAAGATCCCATGGCAAAACAATGCCACATGGAACATCATACTACTGTTTGTTATAATGACAGTGAGAAATACAGTCTCTAGTTCAACAGGGGTTATTCCATGTTTTGATGATGGGACACTCCATGAGGCAAATCAAACCTCTTTTAGGGTTGAACTTTTCTGAACCTGAAATTGTTGCTCTTAGTCATGAGAGAACTGAACAGCAATTATTGGACAATATTCAAGCAACACAGATGTTCACTGCTAATAAAGTGGGACACAGAAGGAAACAGAGTAAGGCTCACTTTGATGACAAAGTGAATTCTATAGAGTATGAGGAGGGACAACAGATTTTGCTTCAAGGTCATCTACCAGGTACATTTTTGTTACCTAGGTATAATGGACCCCATTCTATTTTAGATAAAGTACGTCTATCGATATATAAACTGTTTCGTGGGTGCAGGGAAAATTGGATCGTTTCATAGAAACCAAATAAAGGCATATGATATACAGTGTAATCATCAGTATCAATTTATGGTAGAAACTTATGATCCCTATGCTCGTACTTCTAATTTATACCTGGATTCTTCTTTGTCTGATTCCACGACATTGACTTTACAGAGAGATAAGCAGATAGATTGTGAGTCAGAGGATTCCATAGATGGTCAGTCAGATAGTTCATCTGATAGTTTATCAAATCAGTCGCAAGGGTCCAGAAGAGCATTTTGTTTACAAGCAAATTCCTCATGATGAAACAATTCATATTAACTAAAGAGCTCCAGATCAATTATTTCTGATGGTGCCCAAACATACAACTGATGTTTCAAGATGGGAAAGGTGGTTTTAAATTAGTAATTCAGGATATTCATTATAATGGTGAACATAGGGATAGTTGTAGGAGGTTGCTTCAATATTGATTAATATGTTTTGTACAAATGTACAGATTCATCCATGGTAAAAACTGAAAGAACAGCAAATGCTGTAAATCAGAAACAAAATAGGAATAGCTGGAAAGGCTCAGCAGGTCTGGCAGCATCTGTGGAGAGAAACCAAAGTTAGTGTTTCAGGTTGAGTGACCCTTTCTCAGTTCTGAAGAAGGGTCATTCGACCTGAAACATTAACTCTGATTTCTCTCCACAGATGCTGCAAGACTTGCTGAGCTTTTTCAGCAATTTCTAGATTTATCCGTGAGTTCATCTTATGCCACATGTTGCAGTATTAATAATAGTGGATACTTTAATATTTTTTAATGTTTTAACAATTCAATTTGTTAAATGGAAAAGAGAGGTAACACAACAGTTAAACAAGGAATTGATATTACATAGGCAAGAACTTAATGTAGTTGTGAGCTGACATATTAGTCATACATTAATAGTTAGTTTGACTGAATTCAAATAATTACCCATGAGAGAGAACTTGATCATGGTTTGTGATCCATTTTGTTTGGAGCTTCAGGATCAAGAGGAGGGCTGTGGACAGGAAGCCAGCAGCAGAAATGGCTGTGAGACTGTTTAAGAGCTACAATCAAGCATGCTGGGAATTTTGGTCAAGCTAGTTTAAACTCTGACCTCAGCCAAACTGTAGCCAGGATCTGTTGTGATCTTCAATTTCTGGTCTTGACTAAATAAGGCTAGTGTCATGATGGTCTCTTGACATACTGGCACTACTATTACCTTCTGTGGAATACAACTATTTATGGCTTGCTGTAACCATCTGGGAGTTGTGTACTAGTAACGTCTATTGGCTGGGATTGTTTTGAGACCTGTCTTTCAGAAATAACTCCTGACATTGAAGCTAAGAACGCCACCCACCTCACTTATAACCTGCTTCCTAATACTAAAGCACACAATGACTTCATGCTAGACAAAGCAGCTTTGCTAATGACAGCAAGATACCGTGCTAGTACTGGATCGATCTATGAGAAGAAATATAAACCACTGGAGATAACAAGCAAATGGTCCATTGAATAGTTCACTATTCCAAGCCATAATCACTTGAAATGGATATCACTCTATCTGTGACAAAAAAACCAAGGAACAGCGGATGCTGGAAATCTGAAACAAAAACAGAAATTGCTAGAAAATATTAGCAGATCTGGCAGCATCTGTGGAGAGGAATCAGAGTTAGCTTCCTGGTGCCAGGGTCAAGGGTGTCTCAAACCAGTTGAAGCATATTGTCAAAGGGGAAAGTAAGATGCTAGAAGTTTGGTAAGGATAACATAGTAAGGTTAAGGCTTTGCAGAGTGAATACAGGAGGTTAGGTAAAAGGTAAAAATCAGAACCTCAAAGGTAGTAATCTCCGATTTACTCCTGGTGCCATGTTCTAGTGAGAGCAGGAAGAAAAAAAAAAGATAGGGCAGATAAATCAATTGCTGAAGAGATGGCACAATGTGCAGGAATTTAGATTTTTGAATCAGTGGGATCTCTTCTGGGACAGAAAAGAACTGCTCAAAAGAAATTAAAAGGACCAATATTCTGCGGGAAGATTTGCTAGTCTATTTTCTGAGATTTTAAACTCGGAGGAAGAGGGTGTGGGGAGGTTCCGAAGTAGCAGCGAAAATAGAAAGGCTGATGACGATAGTTCTGAATCAAAAAAGCATAAGTTAATTCGAAAAGACAGGCAACAGCAAATCAGAGAATGAGGTAACTCTGAAGAAGTAAACTCATTGTTTCAATATTTTAATGTGAGGGATTCTATAGGTAAGTTTGATGAATTCAGGGACATGCATGGGAACAGGGGACTGGGACATTATAGCTACTACAGAAACTTGGCTACAGAAAAGACAGGATTGGCAACTCAATGATCTGGGATAGAAAGGAAGGCAGGATGGGGGAGGGAGTGGCATTACTACTGTACTAAGAGGAGTTATTTCTGAGGGATCATCCAGTGAAGCTGTATGGGTAGAACTTAGAAATAAGAAAGGGATGATCACCTTGATGGGAATTGTAGTATAGGACTCCCAATTGTAAAAGGGAAATTGAGGAGCAAATATGTAGAGAGATCTCAGATATATGTAAGAATAATAGGGTTGTAATATCACAAGATTTTAAGGTCATCTAGGTGTTGAACCTCATGACATAGGAGAGATACTAAATGAATATTTTGTGTCAATTTTTATTTTGGAGAAGGAAATAGAAGCTAGAGAATTTGGAGAAATAAATATTGACATTTCAAACTCTTCATTCCTGGCAACATCCTGGTTAATCTTTTCTGAAACCTCTCCAATTTAATAATATCCTTCCTATGGCAGGGTGACCAGAACTGCACACAGTACTGCAGAAGAGGCCTTGTCAATATCCTGTACAACCTCAATATGACACCCCAACACCGATACTCAGAAGTCTGAGCAATGAAGGCAAGTGTGCTAAACATCTTTTTAATAACCCTGTCTACCTATGATACAAATTTCAAATAATTACATACCCGAACTCCTAGTTGTCTCTGTTCTATAACAGTACCCAGGGCCATATCATTAACTGTAGAAGTCCTGGCTTTGTGTATTTTACCAAAATGCAATACCTTGCATTTATCTAAATTTAACTCCATCTGCCACTCCTCAGCCAACTGACCCAATTGATCAAGGTATTTTTGTAATCTTAGATAATGTTCTTCACTGTCCACTATACCACCAATTTTGGTGTCATCAGCAAACTTACTAATCATGTCTCCTAAATTCTTATCCAAATTTTTTATGTAAATAGCAACCAAACGTGGACCCAGTACCAATAGCTGTGGAACACCACTGTTCATAGGCTTCTAGTCTGATAAACAATCCTCCACCATCACCCACAATCCTCCACCATCACCCACAATCCTCCACTTAGCATTAGCCTGTTTTGTAACTAATTGACAAGCTCACTCTGAATTGTATATGATCTCACTTTATTAATTTGTCTATCATGTGGAACCTTTTCAAGGGTTTTACTAACATCCATGTAAACAATGTATACCTCTCTGCCATTATCCATCTTTTTGATTACTTCCTCAACAAACTCAAACAAGTTTGTGAGACATAATTTCCCTTGCACAAAGTCAGGCTGACTGTCCTTAATCAGTCCTTGCCTCTTCAAACTTTCAGAATTGCCTCCAACAATTTCACTACCAATGTCAGACTCACAGATCTATAAAGACATAACATAAGAAGTAGAACCAGGAGGAGGCCATCTGGCCCAAGGAGTCTTTCAATAAGATCATGGCTGATCTTTACATGGACTCAGCTTCACATATCTGCCTGCTCACCATAACCCTTAATTCCTTTACTGTTCAAAAATCTGTCTTTGCCTTATAGTCATTGAGTCTTTCCTTAGGGTGAGGGAGTTCAAAACTAGGGGGCATATTTTTAAGGTGAGAGGAGAAAGATTTAAAAAGGACAAGGGTCAACATTTTTACACAGAGATGTTTGTATGTGGAGTGAATTGCCAGAGGAAGTGGTGGATGCAGGTACAGTTACAACATTTACAAGGTATTTGGATGCGTACATGAATAGAAAAGGTTTGGAGGGATAAGGGCCAAATACAGGCAGCTGGGGCTAGTTTGCTTTGGGAACATGATCGGCATGGACTAGTTGGACTGAAGGGTCTGTTTCCATGCTGTATGACTCTGCTTTATGACTCTAATAACGTTTTAGGTCCAATGACCCTTCTTCAGAACTCTATCTATGCTTGATGATCTTCTGTGGCTACCTGGAGTACAGTAGCTTGATGCAGAACCTTCATTACCTCAGCTTGAAAAGGCCATTGGTCCATCAGTATCAAAATACATTAAAAGGATGGAATACCAGCTAAGCTACAGTAGAGAAAGTGACAGTTACTGCTATACCTCAACAAACTCCTGCCTTCTCCTATTGGAAAGGAGGTTCTTATCCGACTAGATTTTTGTGATGCAAACATTATTTTATTAAACAAAACACAGGCTCAGTGGAATTTTACCAGCTACCAGGACATCTCCTTGCTTTTGAAAGGTCTTTGCTATCAACTAGCCAACAGAAGATGTTCAGAAACGCAATGCAGCTTCTGAGAAGGTAGATCCATTATGGCCATGATCTTCTCCTTATTTCTGTTTCAAGAAAATGCAATGAGCAACAAACACTATTTTGCTTTGCATTTGTGAATCTCACAAATACATTTTGCACCATAAGCACGATATGTTTCTATTAGATATGAGAAAATAAATCTGCTCTCATCCAAAGATTGCACTGTGTAATGTACTTCTATAATGACTTGCATGTCATCGATCAGTTTGATGGCCCCATCTAATAGTTTTGACATCAAAATTAGAGCAAAATAAGACACTGCATTAAATCACACTCTGGAATGTTTTCCTCTGTCTTGCTGACATATAACTTTTCTGCCAATATGGAAACATGTCCCCATACACACACAATCAGATGGGAAACTCCCTGGTTGTGTCAAAACAGAAAATTAAGACAAAAATGTGTCTTGGACAAAAGTGGACTGTCCTGATCAAATTATGTCAGCTGATGACACTGTATTGTCATCCAGACGGAAGATCATTTTCGGACTTGTGGATCAGCTGTCTCATGCTTGTGACAAGTTCTTCTCAACATCAGTGTTAAATGTATAATTACGGGACAAAGTGTTTTTCCTCCACGTATCATCAGTCTCAAACATACACCACTGGAAGCTGTCAGAAAATTCTGCTACCTTGAATCCCTGGTGAGGTACAACCTATTTCTTGATAAAAAGCTCAACAGGTATATTGTAAAGTCAGCCATCTACTTGGCAGACTAATGAAAGGAGACAGTGAGGTCTGCAGATGCTGGAGATCAGAGCTGAAAATGTGTTGCTGGAACAGCGCAGCAGGTCAGGCAGCATCCAGGGAACAGGAGAATCGACGTTTCGGGCATAAGCCCTTCTTCAGGCCCAGGGCTTATGAAGATTCCTGAAGAAGGGCTTATGCCCGAAACGTCGATTCTCCTGTTCCCTGGATGCTGCCTGACCTGCTGCGCTGTTCCAGCAACACATTTTCAGACTAATGAAAGGACCTGGAAAAGTAACAAATTCACCCAAAGAGCAAAGTTGCACATCTATAAGGCCTGTACCTGCAGTAGATTGCTATATGGCAATCAAGCTGGACAATAGTGACACCAGGTGTGGGCCTGAATTCACCACTGTAACAAGATGTGCTCCCTCAGAAACTCTAAAGCAAACACCAATCCTACAAGCAAGGCATCAATTAAAATCATTCTGCACCATAAACAAGGAACAACTTAGTGTGTAATACTTGTGGAAGGTTTTGCCTTTCAGCAATCATTTTGTCATCTCATCAGAAGCCCAGCTGATTACTTCTGTCTGACCACAGCCAGAATCCTGAGGCTGCTTTGCAATCACTTGTTCTTTATCTTTACTCAGGATGTGGGTATCACTGGCAGAACTCACATTTGTTGCCCACCTCTAGTCCTTAAACTCACACTCTTCAGGCCACCTCACAAATGGAAGGTTTAAATCACACACTGCAAATTCCCTTCAATACATTTCTATCAAAGGAGTAGATTAACATTAATAAAACAGCTACACAACTGAATTTCTTCAAGAGAGATGTAACAATAGAATAGAAATTTTTGCTGCTTAATAAAAACAAAGCTTCAACAATGTGATACTAATAAATATTGTATTGCTCACTATATTTGGCTGGATATTTGGTTTGGGGATGCAGACAGGCACTAACATTGTAGGTTCAATTCTCATACGGACTGAGGTTATTATGAAGATCCCATCTTGTCAACCTCTCCCTTCTCCAGAGGTGTAGTAATCCTTAGATTTAAACCACCACTAGTCATCTCTTTACAATGAGAGAGCAGTCCTATGATCTCTTGGACTATAGCAACTCATGATTAATTACATGCAGAGCAGTAGGTGCCAGCAGTGAGTGACAATAAAATTATTAAAGATGAATCCCAAATACAACTATCCATAAAAATAGCTCGAGAGAAGTTTTCAGTTCTTCATATATTTGCAATAAATAAGTCAACAATAGTTGCAAGTGAGAAGGAAGTGTATAACATTAAAAGACTTTTTAAAAGAGCAGGAATACAGAGTTCGAGTGGAATTAATATCAAAGACATTCAGGAGATAAGTGTTTGCTTTATAAGTGTTTCTCTTTTTCCTCTCTCCTAACTAGTGCATCTGTTCAAATGAGAAACTGGGAAATTACTAAGAGTATTAACACAGAGGCACAAATTAAAATTAATAATTTAAATCAGTGTTGGCCAATAAACTCATCACGCGTCACATGTGATGATTTAGCCACAGACGGCTGTTCATTTTTAGGCTCCTATAGCACTAAGTTGTGTTCAAGTTACAGTAGTGGATGTGAGTAGGAACACTACACTCTAGACCATTTTCTGTTGTCTTTTTCTGAGCATGGAAGAATCAACCATATTGCTATTACACAAGAGTCATTTGTTGGTTAGAGAGTGACTACATTACTGCAGAATAGTTTAGTTATTGGGTTTTTAGTAACGTGGAAGATGATGAGCCACCTGACTCATTGAAACAAGGAAAACAGTCAGTTGTTTGTTGCCTTCTTTGTGCCTGTTCATTCTGAGACATCTTCACATTGTGTAGATCTAAACACATCAACACTTAGAGGCACTGCCTTCGAGGTACACAGCAGGCTATCACATCTTTTCCTCACACCATCATCATCATAGGTACACTCATCTTGGTGGGGTGGGCGAGGGGTGGGGGAGGGTATATGTTCATGGGTCACAATCTTCTAAATACATCCCAAACATGATGGAACAGTTAGTGCAGGCTGTGACCTTAAGGACCTGACTTTCAGAAGTCAGGCCTATTTTGAGCCCCAAGCTAGTGATAGGCCACAAGAAGACTTCTGGAAATGTAGTGAGAGGCAAAGAAGCAGAGTTGTCAGTCACTTTCTGGAGGAGTCAATGCCTCAGGCAAGTTAGCTTCCTCTATGGTGAGGTTGGCAATGGCCATGGACAGCCTTATTCAGTATACCTGTCAGTGGCTGCAGGGTCATGTACACTATCACCTTGGTGTTAGGCTCCATACAATGTTTATTAGGCAAGAATGGAATGAAGCATTTGAACCTTTCTCCAGATGGGAAGTTGCCATCACATTTCGAAAGGAAGAAGAGTGCCAATCTTCCTCTTTGGGGACTTTTCTCAGAGTGCAGCAAAAGTGAGCAGATACTCCTCAATACCCCTGCCTGTACCCTCAATGCCTCTAGTGGGCAAAGCCATGGAGAAGCATGTGCAGCTATGCATGAATTCCGGAGCATGTCAGTCTCTTCAGGCCTGAAGGAATGACAGCAAGGTTATCAAGGTCACATTCCATTTCAGTCTATGTCAGTGCTTGGTTAAATGTTCTTATTAACTGAATTCATGTATAATGGATAGTTATTAGAAGCTGGTACAATGTGATCTCTTGCAGATGTGGTTAAATCTTAAATGGGTGAAGGAATTTGATGGGTGACAAGTATGGATTATGAATGTGCAAACTCCACACAGACAGTCACCTGAGGCTAGAATCGAACCTGGGACCCTGATGCTGTGAGGCAGCAGTGCTAACCATTGAGCCACCATGCCACCCACAATAGCCATACCAGAAAGAGGAATAAGAGCCTCCACATCCATCTTCATGACCCGGGCAACTTCAGAAAGTTAAATTCAAAATTTTGGTTCTGTGGGAGTTTGACCTCACCAATCCAGGCTGCTTCTATTGTTCTAATTTTTAAAAGAAGTCCTCACAATTTGTTTACTTTTTTGGCTTTGACCAGACTGCTCCACATTTGTCTCAATCTTTCTTCACAGAAGAAACAAGACAAAGTATATTCCTTCAAGCCAAAGTGTCATGATAGTAACAACAGAGGAAGTCTAGTAACTTCACAATAATGGTTTCTCAAAGACATCTAGCCTTCTGATAATGAGAAAATAATGGGATTCCTTCATGGGTCTTGCTATTACACTGGCACCTTGAGTTAGAAACCAATTGTACAGATTTGTCAGCTCTGCTGTATCCTCCCAATCCTCTTTGTCAGATGCTGGTTTCTTGATGTCTGATGTCAAAGTCTTTTCTGTCTGTAGTGTGAGGTTGTACTGGAGCTAACCATATCTCTCAAGAATCTTTGAGGCACACACTGGAGAGATCCATTGGAATATTTCAGATATTGGAAACTTTTTTTAACAAACTGATGGTCTCCTCTATTGTAGCCCTTGGAAAAGCATAGGATTCATTGTAGCATTCCCTGGATGAATTTCCAGCTTCCCGGACTGGTGTCATTAGCCAGGTCTTAATGAAGATATTCTCTGTCACTGAGAATCTATTGCTGCAGATGTGTCAGAGTCTCAAATGGCTGTGGACTTTGTGAGTGTTGAAGAATTTATGAATCATGAGATATTCCTGGAAAGTGAACACATCCTGGAGGATTTGTTGTTATAGCCCAGACTAAACCCCTTCAAAATATTCAGAAGATAGTTGAGACCCTCACGTTTTCTTAGTTCAAAGGCAAATGTAAGGTGTTGCATTCCAAATGCAAACTACCGGATTTAAAGCAAAGGACATTTTATTCATCCATGATAGTTAAATGTTATAGGAAGGATATTATTAAACTGGAAAGAGTGCAGAAGAAATTTACAAGGAGGTTGCCTGGACTCAATGGTCTGAGATTTAGGGAGAAGTTGAACAAGCTAGGATATTTTTCTTTAGAGCATAGAAGACTGAGGGGAGAAACCTTATTTAATTTAAAAAAAAATAGATTCCCTACAGTGTGGAAACAGGCCCTTAGGCCCAACAAGTCCACACCGACCCTCTGAAGAGTAATCCACCCAGTCCCATTTCCTTCTGACTAATGCACCTAACACTATAGGCAATTTAGCATGTCCAATTCACCTCACCTGCACATCTTTCGACTGTGGGAGGAAACCAGAGCACCCAAAGGAAACCCATGCAGACATGGGGAGAATGTGCAAACTCCACACAGACAGTCGCCCAAGGTTGGAATCGAACCTGGGACGCTGGGACCTGAGCCACTGTGCTGCCCACCAATATAAATGTGTATAAGATGATGAGAGGCATTGATAGGGTGAATGCACTCAGTCTTTTTCCCATGGTTGGGGAATCAAGGACTAGAGGGAATCAGTTTAAGGTTAGAGGGGAAAGAATAAAAGGGAACCTTATGGGGCAACTTTTTTACATAAAGGGTATTACGCATATGGAATGAGCAGCTAGCGGAAGTGGTTGAGGCAGGTACATTAAGAACATTTAAAAGGCATTTGCACAAATACATGGATTGGAAAGGATTAAAAGAACATGGGCCAATTGCAGGGAAATAGGGTTAGGTTGGACCGATATTTTAGTCGGCATGGAGCAGTTTGAGCCAAAGAGCCTGTCTCCATGCTGTAGGAGTCTAAGACTCTATGACTCTAAGGAATTGGAATATCATAATATTATTGGAAAACTTAACAGAATAATAGATTTTGTAACTAATTAACTGTTACGATATAGCAAATCACATCCCTTTGCAAAAGACAAATTCAGAAAACAGGTTGTCTCACATACAAGGTGAGAGTGAGGACGGCAGATGGTGGTGATTAGAGTGGAGAGTGTGGTGCTAGGAAAACACAGCAGGTCTGGCGGCATCCGAGCAGCAGGAAAATCAACATTTCAGGCAAAAGCCCTTCATCAGGAATTCCCGGAGACATGGTACATTGGGGAAACCAAGCAAAGGCTACGACAACGGATGAATGGGCACTGCACAACAATCAACAGACAGGATTTCCTGCTCCTTGGATGCTGCCTGACCTGCTGTGTTTTTCCAGCACAACATCTGTCTCACATGCAACTCCAGTAGTAGGGAGAGAAACCCCAAGGACTAACAAGCTGTCTACCTAGTGCCCCTGGTAGACTGCTCATCACCTCTGTCTTAAAACTCTCTTTTAAAAAAAAGGACAAAATATACCTCTCAAAGTCATAGTATTGTCACAATGTTTCCTATTGTCACAGACCAATTGCACATAAATAGTGTAACTCCCCTTATGTTGACAAAGTTACTGGCCCAGGGAGTCATGATCACCATGTATTTAGTCCATAAATCCCTGGAACTGTGGGAATCCCGCAATGATCCTGAAGCTTGTTGTCCTTTCCACTTGCCTCTCAGGATCTGTTCTGAATTGAAACCAATTTCTGGACCATTTAAACAGCTCTTTTTCAAACTGGTCTTTGGTTTAGCATTGTGCTACTACTTGTGTGATGCCCAACGTGTGCATCATAAAATCCCGGAAGAAATTATTGGTGTAAAAGCTTAATGTCACCATTACTTTTAAACTGCCTCTCAGTCTAATGTTAATACTGAAAGAGAGCATACTGCTCAGTGACTACCTCCCTAGATATCCTCAACCACAGTTGTCATTACCCCTCATTCACCTTCAGGCAGTTAAGGTGGGAACAGTAAATTCAGAAGTGGGGGTCTTATGATACAGTGGTTGTGCCCCAATCATTGAACCAGAAAGCCTAGGTTCAAGTCCCATGCATCACTCCAGATGCATCATCATGTCCCTGAACAGATTGATTGAAATATCGAAACTCTGAGATGCACCAGTCATTCAATTCAACTCAACCTCTGAACTGCCTCCAATGAATTATACCTTTCCTTAAATACGGGGACTAAAACTGCTCACAGTACTCCAGATGTGGTCTCACCAATAATTTGTACAGTTGCAGTAAGACTTCCCAACTCTTATACTCCAACCCCTATGAAATAAGGGCCAACATTTCATTAGATGTGGAAATGTGTTGCTGGAGAAGCGCAGCAGGTCAGGCAGCATCTAGGGAACAGGAGAATCGACGTTTCGGGCATTAGCCCTTCTTCAACATTTCATTAGCCTTCCGTGGGCGCCACGGTGGCACAGTGGTTAGTACTGTTGCCTCACAGCGCCAGAGACCCGGGTTCAATTCCCGCCTCAGGCGACTGACTGTGTGGAGTTTGCACGTTCTCCCCGTGTCTGCTTGGGTTTCCTCTGGGTGCTCCGGTTTCGTCCCACAGTCCAAAGATGTGCAGGTTAGGTGAATTGGCCATGCTAAATTGCCTGTAGTGTTAGATGAGGGGGTAAATGTAAGGGAATGGGTCTGGGTGGGTTACGCTTCGGTGGGTCGGTGTGGACTTGTTGGGCCGAAGGGCCTGTTTCCACACTGTAAGTAATCTAATTAGCTGCTGCACCTGTGCGCTATCTTTCTGTGTTTCATGTATAAGTACCCCAAGTCCCTTTGCATTGCAATCTTTTGCAGTTTTTCACTGACTGAAGTAATATTCTGTACTTTTGTTCTACCATCCAAAATGAACAATTTTGTACTTTTCCATTTCATAGCCCATTTGCCAACGTTTTGTTCATTTACTTAACATGTCACTATCTCTCTGTAAACCTTCTGCATCACCTTCTCCCCCATTATCATTTACCTATTGAATTTTCAGCCACCTTCCCCCACCCCACCCCTGCTCCCTTTTGTAGGAATTCTATGATTCTATGGGATGTGGGTATCACAGGATAGGCCAACATTTATTGCCCATCCTAATTACCCAGAGGGCAGTTAAGAGTCAACCACATTGCTATGAGTCTGGAGTCTAATCTTTAAATTAGAGTGCAAAATCCACCTTCCCCTGCCACCGCAGGAATTGCAAAACCTGCGCCCACACCTCTTCCTTCACCTCCATCCAAGGCCCCAAAGGAGCCTTCCACATCCATCAAAGTTTTACCTGCACATCCACCAATATCATTTATTGTATCCGTTGTTCCCGATGCGGTCTCCCCTACATTGGGGAGACTGGATGCCTCCTAACAGAGCACTTTAGGGAACATCTCTGGGACACCCACACCAATCAACCACATCACCCTGTGGCCCAACATTTCAACTGCCCCTCCCACTCAGCCAAGGACATGGAGGTCCTGGGCCTCCTTCATCGCCGCTCCCTCACCACCCGACGCCTGGAGGAAGAACGCTCTCCACCCTTCAGGCACTTTGCCTGTATTCCTGATGAAGGGCTTTTGCCCGAAATGTTGATTTTACTGCTCCTCGAATGCTGCCTGAACTGCTGTGCTTTTCCAGCACCACTCTAATCTAAACTATAAGGACACTGATGTTATGCTACAGCCATACAAAACCCTGGTTAGGCCCCACTTGGAGTATTGTGAGCAGATCTGGACACTACACTTTAGGAAAGATATATTGACCTTGGAGTGATTACGACATAGATTTACGAGCACGATACCTGGAATTCAGGGATTAATTTATGGGGGAAGATTATACAAATTAGATTTGTTTTCTCCAACATTCTGAAGATCAAAATCTTCTGATCAAATTCTTCAGGATATTAATAAGGAAAAATAGAGTAAGTAAGGATAAATTATTTCCTTTGGTTAGGGATTCTCGAACTAAGAGGCATAGTCTGTGATTTAGAGCTAGACTATTCAGAAGAGATATTAGGAAGCATTTCAACGCACAATGTGTGATAGTGTTTGGAACTCTCTTCCACAAATAGCAGTTGATGCTGGATTAGTTTTTAGTTTTAAACCTGATACTGATAAATATTTGTTAACGAAAGTAATAAAGGATATGCGCCAAAGACAGGCATCGGGAGTTAGGCCACAGGTCAGCTAAGACCTAATTAAACGGTAGAACAGTCTTGAGGGACTAAATAGCATTCTCCTATGCTTCCAAATGTTCCAGTCTTCTCTGTTAATCAAAAGGAGTGGAAATTTAATAGTGGTGTACAAGGTTATGACCGGATTAAATAAGGAGAGCAAAGTTAATTAATGGTGTGAAGTCTAAGGGACAAAGATTTTAATTTTGTGCAAGAAAATGAGGGAAATGTGAGTAACATCATGTTCACCCAGTGGCAAGGAACTCTCTACCAAGTAGGATCGTGTAAGATGGTATGATCAATAATTTCCAAAGGAAATTGAAAGGGCACAAGAACACAAGAAATAAGAATAGGGGTAGACTATGTGGCCCATTGATCCTGTTTGTCCTTTTAGTATGATCTTTGCTGATCTTGAGCATTAACTTTGAACTGCCCTATCCTCAAGGTTTTTGAGGCTCCTGACAAACTAAAACTTGTATTCCACCCTTAGATGCATTCAACAATGGGGCCGTTGAGGGAACAACTTGCAGAGCTACCAAGGTAGAAGGGGTGAATGGAACTGGCTGGATGGTTCGAACATCCACAGAATGAGAATGAATTTAATGATGCCTTGTTTTGTGCTGTAGTGGTTCTCGGACCAATCTTATGACTCAATCTTCTTATGTTCAACCAAAACCCAAATGTTCTAAAACATGAAACCTTGAAAAGAAGATGTTAGCATCCTAAACTTTTAAATATTTCAGATTTTTCAAAACAAAATGTATTATAGTTTATCAGATGACTTATATCCACTGCAATATATTGTGGGTTTAGGAAACCTGAAATAAAAAGAAATACTTATTGCAAGAAAAGCTCAGCAAGTGAGGGAGCCAATATAGAGAGAAGCAAATTAGCACAGGAGACTTCCCCTCCCGAGAAGCAGCAGAGAAGGTTGTGGAAGGGGAAGGTAATTGGGTGGATTGGCATTTGGGAGATACCCACGGCCACACCCCAGGAATTGTGTTCCAGACAGGAAGGCCTTCCCAGATGAGACTGTTCATTATTCAGTTTACAATGAGGTAAGGGCAGCTTCACACCACCATCATGATTAACTGGGGTCCAGGTGAGCAAGAACATTGATGAACTTCCAGAACAGTAAATCAAAATGGCTGACCTGCTAACTTTAATCTTTGCCTATCTGGGCATGATCAGGGGCATGGATTAGAGACAAAACTGCTTCTGAAACCTTTAACCTGCTCTCCCTGCAATTATCCCACATTTCTGCTGAGAAGAGTACCTGCCGTGCCTGCTGCTCTGGGACTTCCAGGTTGCCAAGCAGCAACTGACACAGAGCTGCTGTTCACAATAGCTCTTCGCCTTCCATTGGCCAGCAGTTTCAGGCAGAGTGGGACATCACTGTCTCGAGAAGTGGTCCCAGTGGAATGTTCACTGGATAAGTAAATAAGTGGACACGTTCATGGGTAACTATAATAATTCTGAATAAGCAGGAGATCCAGTAGACTTCCCTGTTCATGATCGTGATTGGGGTCCTGCACATTTTTATGCCTCTCCCACCACCACAATTTCATCAAAACGTAGAAGATTCCATCAATGTTTCAGATCAAAGTAGAGTTCCCTAAAAGCTTTTCTTTTCATATTTGTCACAGAATTTTGGTGTCGCAGGCTGGATCAGTATTTATTGCCCAATTCTAATTTTTCATCAAAAAATGGTGCTGCAAAACAAAAAATCTTAAACAGTTTAATAATCATGAAGAAAATGATGATTTTTTAAAAAGAGTTGATCATTTGTTAAAGCAATCTTCAATTGTTATCCAGCTTAGGAAGATAACACATTTGAGTGCAGTGTGACTAGCCTAGAGATATATAATCTGTGGAGAAGTAGATAGTGAGTTGTATTTGTGTACCACTGCAATCAACAGGTTGCACTTACGATGCTGTTGGAATCGACAGCAGGAATTTTAACCCAGTTACCAAATCAGGATGATGCTTGGCTTGGAGGGGATTTGCAGTCCTGATGGTCTCACACACCCCTGTTGCCCTTGTCTTTCTAAGTGATAAAGATCACAGTTGGGAATGCGTTATTGAAGCAACGTGAGACCATTGCTGCAGTGCACGCGTGTGTGTAAATGAATGTTGAAAGTATTGGATGGGTTGGCATGGAGCTGGCTTCTTTGTTCTGGTTACTATTAGACTTCCTGAGTATTTAAGTTAAAAATCACACAACACCAGGTTATAGTCCAACAGGTTAAATTGGAAGCACACTAGCTTTCGGAGCGACGTTCCTTCATCAGGTGATTGTGGAGGGCTCGATCGTAACACAGAATTTATAGCAAAAATTTGCAGTGTGACGTAACTGAAATTGTACATTGAAGAATTGATTGTCTGTTAAGCCTTTCATCTGTTAGAATACAGTGATAGTTTCACTTCTTTCAAGTGTAAATCACAAAACCCTTTTTTTTAAAGTTGCATTCTCGGGTTAGCTGTTAACAGTGGTGATAGCTAGACAATATGTTGAAGGTGTTAGCCTCCTGTGTTCTCTG
>NC_057723.1:45184134-45189794 GCF_004010195.1 Chiloscyllium plagiosum
AATCAAGGTATTTTTCAATGTATAATTTCAGTTATATCACACTGCAAATTTTTGCTATAAATTCTGTGTTACGATCGAGCCCTCCACAATCACCTGATGAAGGAACGTTGCTCCGAAAGCTAGTGTGCTTCCAATTAAACCTGTTGGACTATAACCTGGTGTTGTGTGATTTTTAACTTTGTACACCCCAGTCCAACACCGGCATCTCCGAATCATTCCTGAGTATTGTTAGTGCTGCATCCATTCAGGCAGGTAGACAGTATTCCATCACAGTCATGACTTCTGAATTTTAGATGGAGACAGGAGTTAAGTTATGTACCATGAATTCCTAATCTCTGACCTGTTTTTGTGGCAATGGTATTTATATGTCTAGTCCATTTTCTGTTTATAGTCAATGGAAACGTCCAAGATATTGATAGCAGGGGATTTACAATGATAGTACCATTGAATATCAAGAGAAGATCATTATATTCTCATTTAGAGATGGTTTTTGCCTTACAGTTGAATGACATGCATGCTACCTTCAGATTGCGAGACACTCAACCCTGAAATGTTAACTCTGTTTCTATCCACAAATATTATTTGACCTTCTGAGTATTACTAACTTTTTTTTGCTTTTATTATCAATCATCTCGTTCGTTTTTGCTGTTACTGCTGTTGTCATAAATCGAAAAGCAACATAAATCTCCACTTATTCTGACAATAGAAGCAACGCAAATTAATAGCATCTATCGCAAGTCAAGGTGTAAAAGAATCACAATCTAATTGATTTTATACACTGAAGTCACTTCATTTTTGCAACTTAATCATTGATCACAATCTTAAAACAAATCATGGAAGTGAATAAGGGACATATCCTTAACTATTTATGGTAAATATTGCAGCACGAAACAAAAGTTAAACATTGCTTTATTTCAGCTGCCAATGCACAAAATCATACCCAAATAACTGTTTTGAAATAGAACATAGAACATAGAACAGTACAGCACAGAACAGGCCCTTCAGCCCATGATGTTGTGCCGACCATTGATCCTCATGTATGCACCCTCAAATTTCTGTGACCATATGCATGTCCAGCAGTCTCTTAAATGTCCCCAATGACCTTGCTTCCACAACTGCTGCTGGCAACGCATTCCATGCTCTCACAACTCTCTGTGTAAAGAACCCACCTCTGACATCCCTCTATACTTTCCTCCAACCAGCTTAAAACTATGACCCCTCGTGTTAGCCACTTTTGCCCTGGGAAATAGTCTCTGGCTATTGACTCTATCTATGCCTCTCATTATCTTGTATATCTCAATTAGGTCCCCTCTCCTCCTCCTTTTCTCCACATTTGTATTTACAAACATAATTAAGATACAGAAAATAGCAATGAAGATCAATTGTGGTGTATAATTCACAAACTTAGAAAGAAGGTACTTGTGATGCAGTGGTGGTATCCCGACCCCTGAGCCTGGAGGCCTGGGCTCAAGACCAACCTATTCCAGCAGTGTATAATAACATCTCGGAACAGGTTGATTTAAGAATTATCTAAGAAAGATTGGCATCTGATGTGATTAGTAGATAACTGGGGGATAGTCATTTATGTCACTGCATTTGCCTTTTCAAAGTGCTCATGAACAAGAAAATTAAATTTGTCATTATGAGGGAAAAGCGCAATGTTTAAAACATTGGGTGCTATTTTCAGTAGAGCATACCAACAGGAGCATTTGAGGCATTAAGCCCCTTGAGCTTGTTCCATTATTCAGTTGTAATTTAACTCCACCAGTCTACTTGTCTCCGAATCCCATAGCCTTAACTTACAAAAATCTATCATGCACAGTTTTATAACAGCTTCTTGGACAGAGAGCTCTAGGTCTTTACTACTCTTTATATGAAGAAATGCTTTTCAACATCTTCCTTGAATACAATAATTCTAATTTTAAAGTTATGTGTTTTTGTCTGAACTACCTTCGAGCAACTCTAACAAATTATTTAATCATCCTAAATATCTCAATTGTATCACTCTACAATAAAATACACAAAGGACTGTGAATGCTAGAGATCTGAAACAAACAAAAACAGTAATTGCCAAAAAAACTCAGCAGTTCTGGTAGCATCTGTGGAGAGAAAACCAAGTTTACTTATCAAGTCCAGTGACCCTTCTTCAGAACTGAAGGTTAGTTCTGAAGAAAGCTCATTGGACTCGAAACATTAACTCTGTTTTCTCTCTAAATATCACTGCACAACTTTCCAATTGTTCAATCTATCTAATTTGATGACTGATTTTAAACATTTTAGCCCTGTATATTCTGTTGAATTTTCACTGGCACTCTTCCCAAGGTGAATATATAATTGCTGAAGTATGGTACCTGAAATCAAATGCAGAACTCCAGATTCGGTTTAACCAGAACTTTATTCATCAGCCGTATACCCTCCACTATTCATAGAGATGTCCAGCACAGAAATAGACCCTTTGGTCCGGCTCTTTAATGCCAACCATATATCCTAAATTAACCTAGTCTCATTTGCCAGCATTGGGCTCATATTCCTCCAAGCCCTTCCTATTCATGTACCCATCCAGATGCCTTTTAAATGTAGTAATTATACCAGCCTCCACCACTCCTTCTGGCAGTTCATTTATACACACACTACCCTCTGTGTGAAAATGTTGCCCCTCAGGTCCTTTTTAACTCTTTCCCCTCTCACCTTAAACCTATGCCCTCTAGTTTTGGATTCCATTACCCTGGGAAAAGACCTTGACTATTCACCCTATCCATGCCCGTCATGACTTCATAAACCTCTATAGGATCACTTCTCATCCTCCAATGCTCCAGAGAAAACAACCCCAACCTACTCAGCCTCTCCCTATAGCCCAAACATTCCAATCCTGGCAACATCCTTGTAAATCTTTTCAAGTTCAAGAACCCTTTCAAGTTGAACAACATCTTTCCTATAGCAGGGAGACCAAAATTGGACACAGGATTCTGACTTTGTTAGGTTTTTTTTGCATAGAATGAGTATTTGGATGTGTTGTGGCATTAGACTTTAAACTGTTCTATTTTCCATACCTTCAGTAGGTGTGTTTCTTCACTCAAACATTGGCTTGTACAAATCTGTTCTGAATTTGCTCAATTTGTTTATGAACAGTTTGGCAATTTTAACTACAGCCTCCACTTCCATTTGAGAGTTGATATTAAGGAAAAGTTGTATGGTGTTGAATTTCCAAATCTTTTATGAAGCGCTTGAATTCCTCACGTTGAATTGTGGGCCATTGATACTCATCACAATGTGTGCAATGCTATAACAACTCGAATGTCCTTTCAAGTATTCTACAATCTCAGTGGTAGCTGGTTCAACTCTCAGTAGTCAGTGTAATAATCAAGGTGACAAGATAATCAGTTCATAAAAGAGTGATTCATCCACAGTCTGATTGGGATATTTTGTACTGCAAGCAGCTCTTTAGTTTGCATAGCTTGCTATTCACCATTGGTTGATGTGGTCCTTAACCTCTTTACTTATGTTTTGCCAACAGAGTACCTCCCTTGCCTTCATCAGATTTGACTTTATTCTTGGATAACTAACATGCTTGCGTTTCAGTACCTCTTTCCTCATCCCCTTAGGGATGATGACTATACTTCCTTTGAACAAGATGCTATCCTGTGCTATCATTCCACATCCCCAGCACTCTCTTACAGCAACAAGATTGTTTTTATTGTGTTCAAGCCATCGTGTCATTGATACTTCCTGCAGTACTTGGAAAATTGAATCTTCTTTGGTGGGTTGCTTGATTTCAGAAAGATGTTTGTCTCTCAGATTCAATGTTTGCTGGGTTGATGACTTCCAGAACAAGGCTGTAGTGGTAAATAGTTTGTATTGACAGAGTTTTTAAATGAATGAACAATGTAAATAATGAATAAAGGCACAATAATATGGATGCCTGAAATCTGAAACAAACACAGAGAATGATGGAGAAACTTAACAGGTATGACAACGTTTGTGGATAGAGAACCAGAGTTAACATTTGAGTCTGGTAAGACTTCTATTCTGATGAAATGGTAAAGAGTAAACAGTGATGTGCACTAGGTTCCTGGTTAGAAGGTTCAAGAACTGTTTTTATTTGCTTAGAAGAAACGCACATAACTTGGAAAGCCTTTTGGTTTCAGTTCGCAGTTCCTGGTGGAAATTAAATGTGTCAAAGAGCTTCAGAAGAAAGAAGATAGCTCAGAACTGATGAGAAATAGATTACCTCAGTGCAAGGGCTGTCGTTTGTAAGTTCCAGAAGTGTTGAGTTAGAAATCTGAAGGGGTAATTTGAAGCTAAGAAAATATAAGAACGTATGTGAATATTCAATCAAGACGCTATTAAACTCTTAAGATCAAGAATTGGACAAAATAGTTAAGTTTTATCTAGAGGTGTGATAGACATGGAATTCTTTCTGGTGTTTGAGTAATGTAAAGAGGTACTTTTGAGATAGATGAAATATTATATTCTCTACTGTTTGAAATCTTTCAATTTGTATTACATGTAAATAGCTTGGTTTATTCTATTTTTTATTCATTCAGGGGATGTGGGCATCAAGGTTATGTCAGCACTTATTGCCCATCCTAATTGCCCAGAGGGCAGTTAAGAGTAAACCACAATGCTGTGGGTCTGAAGTCACATATAGGCCAAACCAGGTAAGACTGGTAATTTCCCTCCCTAAAGGACATTAGTGAACGAGATGGGCTTTTCCTGACAATTGATAATGAATTCATGGCCATTACTGATCTCTTAAATCCAGATTTTTATTGAATTCAAATTCTACCATCTGCCGTAGCAGGATTTGAACCTGGTTCCCCAGAACATTATCTGGGTTTACTGGATTAACTGTCCAGTGACAATATCACTAGGCCACTTTAACTAAGTTAAATGGAAAAGAAACAACAAATATGATCTTTTAAGGTAGACTTCAATATGGGATCCGATTTGTTCAGTAATAACATAAGCCGGGATCATAAAAAGTGAAGTAATAATATTTACGGATTCTTTGGAAAAAATAGAAGCAGTTGATGCTTTGAAATATCATGTAGATGGACTCAATTATCACAGTGGACAGCAGTTTTTGGGGGTGCTTAATCCAGTTCAGCATTCACTAGATCAAACAACTTAGTGGCATTGCAATGCAGAAGCACAATAACATCAATGATGAAGTACCCTTATAACTACTACCAGTGAAACAGGACTTAGAGTGATCCTTATGCAATGATAACAATCATTTGTGTTTACGTTCAGAGCACTAATGCAAATAGTCATAGAGTCATAGAGATGTACAGCATGGAAACAGACCCTTCGGTCCAACCCATCCATGCCGACCAGATATCCCAACCCAATCTAGTCCCACCCCCAGCACCCGGCCCATATCCCTCCAAACCCTTCCTATTCATATACCCATCCAAATGCCTTTTAAATATTGCAATTGTACCAGTCTCCACCATATCCTCTGACAGCTCATTCCGTACACGTACCACCCTCTGTGTGAAAACGTTGCCACTTAAGTCTCTTTTATATCTTTCCCCTATCATCCTAAACCTATGCCCTCTAGTTCTGGACTCCCCAACCCCAGGGAAAAGACCTTGCCTATTTATCCTATCCATGCCCCTCATAATTTTGTAAACCTCTATAAGGTCACCCCTCAGCCT
>NC_057723.1:45192323-45227018 GCF_004010195.1 Chiloscyllium plagiosum
TCCAAGAATATCCTCCCTCAGCACAGCTGTAATGCTATCCCTTATCAAAAATGCCACTCCCCCTCCTCTTTTGCCTCCCTTTCTATCCTTCCTGTAGCATTTGTATCCTGGAACATTCAGCTGCCAGTCCTGCCCATCCCTGAGCCATGTTTTCGTAATGCTACACTAAGACAAAACAAAATGGCTACCTATCATAATTTCTTGTGATGATTTTCGTAAGAAGCTAAATTGGTGAGATAAAGGACTGGATAATACATGTTGGTTGTATTTTGGGATCTAGGATCCCTCCCCACCTTAAAACCCCAAGACATATATTCCTATGGCAGCCATGATTCTGTTTGGGATTACAGAATCATAGAGTCATAGAACATGGACACAGAGCCTTCAGTCCAACTTGTCCATGCTGACCAAGTTTCCCAAATTAAACTAGTCCCACTTTCCTGCATTTGGCCCATACCCCTCTAAACCTTTCTTATTCATGCACCTGTCCAAATGTTGGAACTGTACCTGCATCGCCCACATTGCCTGACTGTTTATTCTACGTTCAAATCACCCTCTACATGAAAATGTTGCTCCTCAGGTCCCCTTTAAATCCTTCTCCTCCCACCTTAAAAACATAGATCTCCCCCACCCAAAGATAAAGACCTTTGCTATTCACCTTATCTATGCCACTCATAATTTTATCAACTTTTATGAGGTAGCCCCTCAATCTCCTATGCTCCAGTAATAAAGATCCCAGTCTATCCAATCTCTCCTTATAACTTAAACACTCCAGTCCCATCCAGTTCTGAACCTCTCCAGTTTAATAACATCCTTCCTATAGCAGGGTGACCAGGGCTGTACACAGAATTCCTAAAGTGGCCTCAACAACATCCTGTAGTCTCAACATAACATCCCAACTCTTATACTCAATGGTCTTAGCAATGAACACAAGTGTGCTAAATACCTTCTTAGCCACCTTGTCTGTCTGTGATGTAACTTTCAAAGAACGATATACCTGAACCCCTTGATCTCTCTGTTCAACAACACTACCCAGTGTCCTAACATTAACTGTAAAAGTCTTGCCCTTGTTTATTTTACCAAAATGCAATATCTCACATTTATCCAAATTAAACTCCATCTGCCACTCCTCAGCCCATTCGTCTTTTTGATGATGATCCCTTTATAATCATACATAATCTTCTTCAATGTCTTATTTTATTCTTTCTTCTTTCTTCAGTCTCAGATCCCAGTTCAATGGGAAATAAATGTACATCTTTAGCAGTGAGCTGGCACAGATGTTCACACTCTGATGACAAGCCAACAAATTATCGCACTATTTTCCCATCTGTTCATAGCTCCATCAGCTCTCATTTTGTTTCATCCAGGTATAATTACTTTGCTGTCAGTACATTTCCAGTATACTTGCCTTCAGGAAAATTAAATTGCTTCTCGTTGTTGTTCAGCTTCAGATTCATCTGATGAGCCCTCTCTCACAGTTGCATTACACTGTAATTGTGATCTGCAATGTCTTCTTCCATTGTCTCTTCATATCCACTGACTCTCAGATCATCCACAATAGCTTCCACTCCAGGAATATCATTCACAATCTTGTGTTGTCTCCATTGATAGCTTTCCAAAGCAATGGAAATGTGAAAATGCATGTACAAACATCCATATCTCCTGAACTGCATCCACAATATCATTACAAAACTGTTACTTCCTTTCCAATAACCATCCTTACATAATTGGCAGGTAAGATATTTGCTTTAGCAATTTGTGACAAAATCTCTACAATAGTTGCATGCATTCATGAGAACTTTTCAAAGTTTTATTGAGATCCTTTTACTCTTTGAATATCCTCAGTTTTATTTTCTCCGCTACCATGCTGTTAATCCAGTCTGTAGAAATTGTCATTTTTTAAAAAGAATTACTTCTTTCTTATCCAGATCTTCTATTACATCTTTCAGGCTGGGCTGTGGGCAGCTGGACATCTCTTCAATGGAAATTGCATTGGTTTCATGTTCTTAATCATTTTGAGTTAATATTCATGAGAAAACATCCAAGACCTATCTATAAAATATCTTTGTAAGTTTTTTTTAGGATCTGTTCAACAGTCAATGGCTTAGTGGACTACAAAATGCTACAAATCTCCTCTGGCCATTGGGGCATTTTAATCCAAATTTTAGACTTGCTTCAAATGAGATGAGTGAATTTTGTTTAATGTTTACTATCCGCAGCTCCAAATCTTTATGGTTCCTATTGCATTTGGCTTCAGCTTTATTTGTCTTTCTGGAATGAGTGCTGTTCCATCATAGAAGTTCAACATTATGTTTGAGGTGGTCATTTATGGGTCATCATTCTGAGTGACATTGTAAAGATCTGCACAAAACACCAGTATCGATCTGAGACTTCACATTTACTTGATGATTTCCTTCTTCAGTCATCATTCTAATGATCACAAACCAGTTATCACCCCCAGACCATATAATGTTAACCTGTTATATGGTGTAGAGTGATTTATTTAAATCATTGGAAAATTTCTCTCCAACACTCATCCTGACAGGATTATTTTGCTTCTTTTCAACAATTGAGCACAAAGGTCCTTGAACGTTTCCATCTTGGCACACTTTCCTTCTTTTTATGTGAATCCTTCACAAGATTTCTATCCTGCCCTCTCGCCTTGGTTCTGCTGACTTTTCATAAATATTTCTTCCTTTTTTCCAGTATATTGCTTTGCTTTGGTCTGGAATGTCTCTCAGCATAATACAAAGCCTCATCTGTTCTTCCATACATACATTCTAGCTGATGATTAACTAACTCCAAACTTCTGTACGTGTTGATAGCTTTGTTGAAAGGAAATTTCTCTTCTCTTCGCAAAAGTGATCTCCCATGTCTTAGACAATCCTACATCAATGAGATCATCTTCTTTTTGTCTAAACTCTCAGAATTGAGCAAAACATACCAATGTATTCAATGACTGATCAATAATCTTCTCCCCTTGAGCTCCAATGTTGAGAGTATACCATTCTTAAATAGCATTAATATGGTTTAAAAAGGTGTCTTCAAGCCTTCAAACTCTAGCTTTCCTACTCCTCAGTGAGATCTAGGCTGCAATACAATTTGCCACATTCTTTACCCAGCTTTGAAGCAGAGATGTTACCTTTATTTGCTCAGGCTTTTAAAATCAATTTTGTTTAGATTAGATTACCTACAGTATGGAAACGGGCCCTTCAGCCCAACCAGTCCACACTGACCCTCCGAAAAGTAACCCATCCAGACCCATTTCCCTCTGACTAATGCACCTAACCAATTGGCAATTTAGCATGGCCAATTCACCTGACCTGCACATCTTTGGACTGTGGGAGGAAACCAGAGCACCAGGAGGAAACCCACACAGACACAGGGAGAATGTGTAAACACCACACAGACAGACGCCCGAGGCTGGAATCAAATCTGGGACCCCGGTGCTGAGAGGCAGCAGTGCTAACCACTGAGCCACCATGCCACCCCATTGTTATTTAAGTTTTTCTATTGAGAATAGAGAAAATTTCCATTCTATCTCATAATTGGGATTGTATTCATTGGAGTTTAGAAGATTGAGGGGAGGTCTAATAGAAATTTACAAGATAATACATGGCTTGGAGAGGGTGGACGCTAGGAAATTGTTTCCGTTAGGCGAGGAGACTAGGACCCCTGGACACAGCATTAGAATTAGAGGGGGTAAATTCAGAACAGAAATACGGAGATATTTCTTCAGCCAGAGAGTGGTTGGCCTGTGGAATTCATTGCCACAGAGTGCAGTGGAGGCTGGGACGCTAAATGTCTTCAAGGCAGAAATTGATAAATTCTTGATGTCACAAGGAATTAAGGGCTACGGGGAGAATGCGGGTAAGTGGAGTTGAAATGCCCATCAGCCATGATTGAATGGCGGAGTGGACTCGATGGGCCCAATGGCCTTACTTCCGCTCCTATGTCTTATGGTCTTCTGGTCTTATAATGCTATTGATTTTGTTTAACCTCACTGGAGTAGAGTACTTGAAATTAAGTCCAACTATACCTGGAGGTGTAGTTAACGATTTCTCAAAAGTACACAGAATTCTCCAGTTTACTTATCTTTTAGACCAAGGTTGACAGAAAGTACAAACTTGATAACTGGATTTAACCAGAATGATTATTTATTACATGAAAATAGACTGTAGCTACAGATAAACAATTACGAATGATTGGTATATAACTACAGGTAATTAAAATTCTCATCCCCTTATAAACTCTATCTTAGACAAACACACACACAACACAAACAGAAATAGATAGGGAAAAAAATACAGGGTAGTGGATAATGGGAAAATTGGAAAAACAGTTCAGTGGTCCCTGTTTAAAGTGGTCTCGATTGAACGTGTTCTTTTGTTGATCAGAATGCTGCTTTTTGATCTTCCTTTCCTGGATACTTCCATTGGATTGTAACAGGTACAAGATAATTTTATTTTACTTATAAAAGATGTCTGATTTATTAATTATAAGTCATGGTTTAAAATGCTGAAGGAAAGATAAACAGGTTTTCTTCAGACTTAAAATGGTTTTTACTGTAAATACGGAGAGAGCTCCTGAGCTGAGAGAGGTCTGAAGATTTCTCACTATGCTGTTGACAGCTACAAGCTGTTCAGCTACTTGAAAACCAATCACACAGTTACTGGCAATCAGCAGACCTTTGCCATTGATAACTGGTCACTAGCCCACTGACTAATCAGCTACATCTATCTACCAACCAAAGCTCCACCTGTACACACCTTGTGAATTCTAGTTCATCCACAACCTCTTTAACCACTACTCAAACAAAGAGCTGTGTAAGCCATGCTTATGATGAATGTCTGATTAATTGTTTTCAAAACATGCAGCAATCCTCTGGTCAACTTTGGTTTTTACACAATTCTTTTCTCATTTCAGTTTACAATTAGATTTTCAGGGAAAAAAGGTATCGTCTTTATAATTTCCATAGCAATGGAAAATGCCAAATACACAGCCAAATTGACTCGTCCAATTATTTAAAGTTACGGATTACATTTTTTTCATTTTTTGTTTTTTGTTCTCGGAAACCATTTTTATCCAGCTATGAAAATCCACCCATTTTCAACTGCATCATTTTTGAATTCCTGATACCATGTTTCAAGTGATGTGTGTGTAATGGCCTCCACGAAGGTTTTTACAACAGAAGTAGAGATCACGTGACTACAGCAAACCAGTCAGCTCAATAAGTACAACTGCATTTCTCCAGATAATGGAGTTAACCAATATGAATTATCATTTGCATATTCACACTGGCTGTTTCTAGTTCAGTTATAATTTAATTGAAGTGCTCAGTTACTCTATTTCAAGTAACATTTCTTAACTTTCATAAAACAGATGTTACGCTATTGTCAGTAAACATTGAATTTTTGCCAAAGATATTTTGGATACTCTGTTCCAGAATTCTGTGTTTTGATTCAAAATAATATTGTAATTAATGATGATAAATAGAATTCAAAGAAGATTTAATTGCATTAATATTAGTCTTGAGGCTAAAGCTCAAGACATATAATTTAAATACAGAACAGGAAAACAAGGAACCTATTTGAAAAACAACACCAACTAATATTTCAGTGGAATAAACAGTATTAATTAAACTTACTTGTCCTAACTTTGATAAAGAACAAAAGAAAGTTATTATGTACTCAGAACTTGCCTCTCAAAGTAAGATATGCATGCAAGAAACCTAAAATAAAAGGGAAAGATAATTAAAACTGAGCACTTTGGAATTATCTACAGGCGAATTTAAAAAGACATGAAATGGAAATTGGCATAAATTGGTTCGATCACAGTTCCCCATCAACCATGTCCTTGAGAAAAACCATTGTCATTGTCTCACAGATCTGCATTTGCTGTTCCTCCCTGTCATTGTCTGTTTGTCATTTCCCATCCTCTTTTGCATTTCCCCTAACTTTGATTCACCACAATGTTCCCATATTTGGAACCTTGCCTTGCTATTTCATTGAAAACTGGCTTTATTTCCCTAGTTGTCTGTCTTCTGAAAATTAAGGATGGACAACAAATTCTAGCCTTGCTAGTGATTCTCATGCCCATGATGGTATAAAGAATTTTAAGAACTTACACTGGTACAAATGTCTTGTCACAAATATAGGAATTGCTGGAGAAACTTTCAGGTCAGGCAGTATCTGTGGGGAAGAAAATGCTGAGTTAACATTTCAAGTCTGGCAACTCTTCAGCAGAATGGAATTGGCAGATCAAAATGCTCTGCAGAATCCTTACTGGCTAAATAAATGTCAATGACTGGAAATTGTAAAAAATGAGTCAAAATTCAGAAATGTTACCAAAACCAAAGTTGACACCGTCAATATAAATGTCAAGTCCTTCAACAGTACAGGTCTAATTAATCAGTTCATTAATTTCAAATATCCCCTTTAATAATTGAGGCCTAAATTTGATTCATTTTGCAATATACATTATTTCAATTCTGTAAGTTCTCATTAGATTATTAATTTAGTCAGCATCCCATGAAGACAATGATGCTATAGGGCCATTCTGAAGAATTCATCTGTTCAACACCAGCTAGTTATATTCTTCCCAGGTACAGGAAAGCGGTATTATTCAAAGACATGTTTGACAGATGCCAGTCACACTAAAATAGCTGTCTGTTATCAACAGGGATTAAGCAGCATGAGCTTGACTGTACAATTACTCATACGTTATTGCATGTATCATTCCAGATTTCCTTCAGGGAAGGAAATTTGTCATCCATAAATCATCTGGCCTGCATGTGACTAAATTCACTTGATTCTCATCTTTCTGACTGTTGATATGGATAGCACAAACACTGTGCAAGGAGCTTGGTCTTCAGCATACATTGACGTGTGAGAATTACCACTGACTTTAGCTTTGTGCTGTTGGCATTGCAGGCTTGTACCATAGTGAATTGCCTCTTCTCATGTACTGTGGGTTTACACTAGGATTATTTTTATACCTTTCCAATCCAAAGTTTTGATGCTGTGTTTATCAAAATATATGTGTGTTTCATCCATTTTGCCATTGTGACCTAGTGGGTACAAGTGTTTCTTTTTGTGAAATTGGTGGATTACAATGCTCTGCAGAAATTTTACTCATGAAGTAACTATGAGATGAAGTTCAGAATTCCTTGAAAGTGGAGTCGCAGGTAGATAGGATAGTGAAAAAGGTGTTTGCTTTGCTTGCCTTTATTTATCAGTGCATTCAGTATAGGAGTTGGGAGGTCATGTTGCAGCTGTACAGGACATTGGCTAGACCATTTTTGGAATTCTGTGTTCAATTCTAGTCTCCCTGCTATTGGAACAATGTTGTGAAACTTGAAAGGGTTTAGAAAAGATTTACAAAGATGTTGCCAGGTTTGGAGGGTTTTAGCTGTAGGGAGTCGCTGAATAGATTAGATTCCCAACAGTGTGGAAACAGGCCCTTCGGCCCAATAGTTCACACCCACCCTCTGAAGAGTAACCCACCCAGACCCATTTCCTTCTGACTAATACACCTAACACTATTGGCAATTTAGCAATCACCTGACCTGCAAATCTTTGGAATGTGGGAGAAAACCGGACCACCTGGGAGAAACTTATGCAGACACGGGGAGAATGTGCAAATTCCACACAGACAATCACCCGAGGCTAGAATCAAACCTGGGACCCTGGTGCAGTGAGGCAGCAGTACTAACCACTGAGCCACCATTCCGCCCCAGGGCTAGACTGGGGCTATTTTCTCTTGAGTGTCGGGGGTGAGGGGTGGCCTTATAGAGTTTATGAAATCATGAGGGGCATGGATAGGATAAATTGCCAATGTCTTTTCCCCAAGGTGAGAGTGTCCAAAACTAGAGGTCATAGATTTAAGGTGAAAGGGGAATGATTTAAAAAAGACGTAAGGGGCAACTTTTTCACATAGAGGTGGTGCATGTATGGAATGAGCTGCCAGAGGAAGTGGTTGAGGGTGCTATAATTGCAACAATTAAAAGGCATCTGGATGGGTATATGAATAAAAAGAGTTTAGAGGGATATAGGCCAAAGCTGGCAAATGGGACTAGATTTATTTGGGATACCTTATCGGCATGGGTGAGTTGGACTGAAGGGTCTGTTTCCATGCTGTACATCTCTATGACTCTGTGAGTGACTTGAATTAGGGAAGAATGAATCAAAATTCAGAAATCTGACCAACCTAAGATGGAAGTCATAATGTAGTGACAGCTCTCAAGATAGCAAGCAATGTTAATAATGAAAGAGTACAATAAATGAAATAAATTTTGTTCCATATTCTCTTTTGATAAATTCAAGTATGCAATCATTACACTTTAAAATATGTTGCAGAAATCCTGCTGAGTTCTCAAGAGTTTATGGAAGGAAGATAAAAGTCCTTTTCATCAATATAAGAGACAGGCTGAGATATGCAATATCTTTGATGTTCTGTGACCTGTTTATAGTTATTTTTGAAGATGGCTGATTTTATTCTGCTGATCTTGCCAGTCAAGAAATTTCCAGTTCCATAGACCTTTGCGCATATTTCTATAAATTTGATACATTAAGAATGGAATTATAAATATACTTTGCATTTGGCTCTTCAATAATCACTTTTATTTTATTTCATAGGATTGAAGCCTATGAACTGATAACTTTGAGTAACCATTCTAAACAAAACATTAAGTCTGGCTAATGGAACTATATCAGATGGAACAAAAGAAAGACAGAATAACTTGTATATCTGTATCAGTATTCACATCTTCTCACAATTCCATGCATTTAAAAGTGAATAAAACATTTTTGCCATGTTGTCAATTGTAATATCAGAAACCAATGTCTGCAAAAACAATGAGCTAATAATTAGACAATTTGTTTATAATGATGTTGCTTGAGAACATGTAATGACCAAAACACCTCTCTTTGTCTCTGGATCTGCATAAACTCTCCTCTGGGAATATGTAACCTCAATTTTGTGACTTCCTGAAGACACAATACTTAAATGGGCAAGTTAAGAATAACAAGAAGCTTGGTGATACATCACTTGAAGAGATTGGGAGCCCCTGAGATTGGTTTGGGAGAATACCTATTTGACAAGCACACCTGGGAGAATGGAAGATTCACACATTTTTGTGGGGAAAGTTGGTTTGTGCCATTGTACAAGAGGAGTTTTAACATGGCCTAAATGTGAAACATAAAAATAAACAACTCAATGTCAGATAAAATTTTGCCTCTTTGTAAATTTCAAAATTCACAAGATAGAAATTACTTGGCTGCATAACAGCTTTCTCATGCTGTTTAGTCTGTGAAATATATATATATATATATATATATACACACTTTAGCGTTACTTTATTCAATTCATTCATCTATCATAATCCACAACTTCATACAGCATAATGCATCCAAAAGCCAATATGAAATAGTATCATGTTATTTTACATCCACCTCAGAGAGCTGAGTTTAATATCTCAGTTGATAGACAATACCCTTAAAGGTGCTGTGCTTCTTCAGTATTGAGCTGGATATAAAATGCTACTTGAATCTTACACTTGATCATTGATATGAAAGTAATTTTTGCTGTCAGTTGGTCAATATTTTCTGAGCAAGGCTCCTCATTGAACAGAGTTACATGTGTTATAAACAGTATTAAAGAACAAAATATAATCCCACTTCAAAGAATACTTAGAATATTTGCTATTTTAAGAATGCATTCAGAAACATTCTGAATTAACTCAAAATCTTTATTCAAATATTCCTATAATTATCGAAAGAAATATTGTTGAAAATGCAAAATTACAAACATTTGCACAAACATGTTTAAATATTTCTCAGTAATCATAGTAATATCATAGTAATGGTTACTGTTTTATATATCTGTCGTTATTTTGTTCCGTATAAACACAATTTGACTTCAAACTTAATCCCTGTTAGCAAACAAGCAATGAAAGATATGTCATGAATGTGCAATTAAGTAGAAATTCAGTTATAAACTGCAAACTAATGGACAGACAACTGAGAAAATGTGTAAAGCCATAAGCCAAATTATAAATCATATTCATATAAATCAACTACAATATAAATGTATATTGATCAATATTGATTGCAGGGTTACAATACTCATCAATTATGCTGAAACATCAACAGTGGAGGTCTTTTTATTTTGTCCTATTAATATTGCTATATCATGGATTATATTTTGTCTAAAATTAGAAGATAGTTTCTCCTGTTTTGCAGTAAGAATGTAGGAGCAGGAGCAGACCATTCAACCCATCCAATCTGTCTGCCATTTTAGATCATGGCTGATCAGCTACCTCAATGTCAATTTATGCTCTTTCCCCATATTCCTTAATTTCATTAGTATCGAGAAATCTTATCTTGAAATCTCTACCTTGACAGTATTTAAGGATTGAGCTTGCACAGACCTCTGGAGTAGAGGATTTCAAATATTAATCAGGCTCTGAGTGAAGAAATTTCTGTTTTTTTTTCCCCAGTCCTAAATAACTTGTCCTATACTCACAGACCATATCCCTTGGTTCTCCAAGGCACCAACCAACTTTTCTGCATTGACCTTTTTGAACCCTTTAGGAATTTTGTAAATTTCAATCACATTACCTCTCATTTTTACAAAATACAGATCTAGCCTCCTCAACTCTTTCCTCATAGGAGAGTCCCACCTTACAAGGGATTAGTCTATGGATAGACCAGAACACTAACATAATATAGTTTCTGTTAAAGTACTTTCAAATCTCACTTTGAGAAGGTTCCTTCACTTAAATATTAACCATCAACACACAGTGAACATTAACCTTTATCACACGATAGCTCTCCAATTAATCATGTATAATGTTCCATCCCAAATATATATGATATTCATTGCTACAAAAGAAAAGCACAAAAGTTCTTAAACCACACAATAATAAGTTAACCCTATTGACTTTATTATTTAAGAATTAAATGTCATCTTGACTTTGAATCAGAAGCCTGTGAGTTCTAATCCCACATCAACCCTGAGCACACAATCCAAGCATTATTGGTGCATTGATGAAGGAATACTGCACTATCATAGAATCTATCCTTCCCATGAGTCTTAAAACTTAGATAGATATATTCCTGCTTAAGTTAAATCAAAAATCGCATTGGACTATTTGATGAACATTAGATTGATTCTAGAAGTGAGGGGTTTGTCTTATGAAGAGAGATTGAGTGGGTTAGGCCTAGACACTCTAAAGTTTGGAGGAGTGAGAGGAAATCTAATTGAGGTATATAATAGTCTAAAGAGGATTGACAAAGTTGATATAGAAGGTATGTCTCTTGTGAGGCAATCTAGAACGTGACTTCATTGTCTTAGGATAAGGAGTAGCAGATTTGAATCAGAGATGAGGATAAACTCCTTCTGTCAAAGGGTTGTGAATCTGTGGAATTCTGTATCCCACACTACGGTGGATGCTGGGACATTGAGTAAACTTAAAGCGGAAACAGACAGATTGTTTTTGGTCCGCGAAGGCTTGAAAGGTTATGGACAACAGACAGGGAAGTGGAGTTGAGGCTAAGATGAGATCAGCAACGATTGTATTAAATAGTGAAGCAGGCTCGAGGGGCTAAAATGCCTACTCTTGCTCTTAATTCTTATATTCTTATGTTTATGTGGGAAGTTTGCTTAATACTATGGATAAAATGTTTTCCTCAAACAATACCAATGTGAGCAGATTATCTTTTCATCTACTCATTTACAGATTGCATGATTTTGTATTGCTTAATGGATTTCCTAATATAACAAAAATCATTGTGTTTCAAATATTTTCAAATTAACTGACTCTGTTCTGAAGAAGCAATATTAAACTTGAAATGTCAACTGTGTTTCTCTCTCCATAGGTGATGCTAGATCTGTATAGTTTCTCCAACATTTTCAATGTTTATTTCAGATTTCCAGCAACTGCAGAACTTTACTTTTATTGAAAGTTTGGAGATTTTCTTGAACATTCTGTGAGGTAGAACAATTCTCACCCACAGATAATTGACAATCTTTACATTTACTAGGCCGCTTGTATTGTACAGTGTTTCACCATGCAAAGACATAACATAGGGTGTAACAATGCAGGCACCTTTTATTCTCAACTGGGTATCTAACTACTCAATGTATGCTTCAAACAAATTTTAATAAAGACCAACAAGCCACTCTCTTGAGATCAATTCTTAGGCTATTTTGCTTCACGGCAAATGAACACAGCATTTATGATCGGATTCACTTAACTTAATCAGTGTACGCTATTTTTGTGTTGTAATTCAAAATAAGAAACACACCATACTTCCCCATTTGCATCCCCAATGGGTTATCATATTGGAGAGACAAAAAGGCTCCTCAGTAACCTACTGAACCTAGCTAATGTTTGGTTTCAGCCAACTGCTGTGAAAACTTGACTAACTGTGTAATGGCAGCATGGAAATCAAGCATGGCCCTCAAAATACATTGGATTCCTGTGGGCACTAGCTATACTTTACTAGTTTGTTACTGAATGGTTAAAATCATCACAGTGGGGTCCCTTTTTTTCAAAATTGTTACATGCCAACTATTGATTCAATTGTTTTTCTCTTAGGTCTATCCTGCAGAAATAAAATCAAACATGCTGAAATGTGACAGTGTTCTAAAATTCCTTCTTTATAATGCACTGCATCCATTCAAAGATCTACTATTGATAATAAAAATGAATTAAGCCAAGGGATAAGATTTGGACTTGGATACAAATAGAACACTCACGTGCAATAATGAAACATGTTAATAAGTTGAGCTAAATATTTGTTTTTGGGTTCGTGACCTGATATCAAGAGTGTTTCCAGGTCATGGGTTGCCTGGCAGCAGATATAATTATCAAGCATGTAGCCAAATAATGATCAGATAACATGTTCTGTTATATGGACAGGTCAGTTCACAACACTGCTCATGTTGCCACCGCCATCCTCTTCAACTGTAGAAAGTGTACAGGCCTGCTTGGTTTAGTGTGACAGAGAAAACACTTCCTGATCTAACTAGACAAGATTCTTGTAGTTAACAATAAAGCAACATGGGAACAGCAGTGGGCCATTCAGCTCTTTGAGTCTGTTCCGCTAATCAATGACATCATTGCTGATTCGTGGCCTAACTGCATAACTCCTTTGACCGATATCCCTTAATACATTTGTTTAACAAAAATAAATTTAACTCAGATTTAAAACAAGCAACTGATCTATCATCAGCCACTGTTTGTGAAAGGGAGATCCATATTTCTACCATGCTTTGTAAGTAGAAGTCATTTTAACGTCTCTCTTGAATGGTCTGGCCTAAATTTTTAAACTATGCCCCTGAATTCTAGAATCCCCAACTGATGAACAGGATTTATCTTTATCTACTTTGTCTTTTCCTGTTAATATCTTGAAGACTTTGATCAGTTCACACCTTAGTCTTCAAAATTCTAGGTTAAATAGACATAATTTATATAAACTCTTCTCATAACCTAACCCCTGAAGTCCAGGTATCATTCTGTGGCAACAAGATACAGTTTATGCATGTTAGCAACTAGTTACACGTTGTATAGGTATGATTAATCTTGTTCTACAGTATTTAAGGAGGACCAGATGTTAAGTCTAAATTCTTTGACGTCATCACAATGAGTGGTACTTATGGCACCCTCCAGTATGAATCCTTTCAGATCCGCATATGACATCTCCCACCAACAGTTTATCTTGTTACTCATATATTTGTATATAAAATTACTTGCATCATCACTCAATTTTCACCCAGGTCACTGAATTTTCATTTCAGGCAATTGTAGATTTCACTATTCTCCAATGGTATATTCTCACCAAGTTTTGAGGACTGGTGATTTGCTAATTGGTAAACCATTGACTTTGATTTTCTTCCTTGAAGTCTGGGGTCTGTGGGCCCCTGTAAACTAAAGGACCTCCAGAGAGGACATCTTCCTTGCTGGAATAGAAAGTCCTTTTTTGCAGAATCTATAAAAGAGACAATTTTTCCCTTGCAGTTTCTTGAACCATTGAACATTGGTTGTCATTTCTCAGTGGTGGCTTCTATGGAGCTGTATGCACCACATCTTCAATCTGTGTCAGAGGACTTTTATGCTCCATCCACCTGTGCTGAAATATGGAAACTATTTGTTTCATATTGATTGGTTTTGACTCTCAGAAATTGTGTTATTAGTCAGATCAACATATTCACATCCCCAGTCCTAGAATTTGGGTACTGTTACTGGCTTAGCATGATGTGTGACGCTGTTACTAAGCGTTCTTCGTGGGTTAATATATAAGGCAAATAATCTGTTTAAACTTGACTCTTCCAGTTGACCTTTGTATCAGATAATTAATCTTTCAGAGCTATGTGCTCTGAGTTACATCAGTTATAGATTCATCAAATTACCTCCAGAGTGCAATTCATTAGATCTCTCACTGCTTCTTTTATCCTTGTAATCCTTTCTGACCATTGTCATCTGAGTGCTGTTCAGTGTTTAAGGCAGTGGAAAACATTTCTGTCAATATAGGATAGTCACAAGTTCTTTTCTCGTTATAAACATGAAAATAAATTTCTTATGCTAACATAACTTAATGAATTCCCTCTTCAGTTTAGTTCTAGTCTGAGTCTAGAAATCCTTAAGGAATCCTCTACTAGCCATCCTTTGACAGGATGTTCCTTGAATAGCTGTTGCTTGATTGGTCAGTGTTTAACTATATAGGTTTGATCTGATTTGATTTGATTTATTATTGTCACATGTACTGAGATACAGTGAAAAGTATTGTTTTGCATGCTAACCAGGTAAAGCATACCTTACATAAATACATCAAGGTCATGGAACAGGAGTTAAAAATCACACAACACCAGGTTATAGTCCAACAGGTTTATTGGAAGCACACTAGCTTTCAGAGCGACGCTCCTTCATCAGGCAATAGTGCAGGGCTCAATCATAACACAGAATTTATAGCAAAAATTTACAGTGTGATGTGATCACACTGTAAATTTTTGCTATAAATTCTTGCTATAAATTCTGTGTTACTCCGAAAGCTAGTGTGCTTCCAATTAAACCTGTTGGACTATAACCTGGTGTTGTGTGATTTTTAACTTTGTACACCCCAGTCCAACACCGGCATCTCCGAATCGAGAAGAGGCTTGATTAAGATATGCAGTATCATGTCTCGTCTGAGCAGAAAGGAAGAGAAATGTTCAACTTAGGTAATAATCAAATTTTAAAGTAATTTATAAAAGAAGCAAAAGGGGTATTAGGAAAAACTTTCCATGAAGGGAGTGGTTAAGGTCTGGATTGCTTTGCTTGGGTGTATGCTGGATACAGATTAAACTGAAGCATCCAAGAGGGTATTAAACTCTTATCTAAAAAAGGAAGGTGGTATAGCATTAAAGGGAGAAGGTGGGAAAATAGCATTAAGTGAATTGCTCATTCAGAGCTGGTCCAGACACAATGGACCAAATGGTCTCTGATTGTGTTATTTGTCAGGATCATGATCTAAATTAACTCTTTATGTCATTGAATAGGCTACCCATTACTTGCATGCAGTAACCAACAATCCCCTAAAACTAGCCTCTTTCAAAGGGAATCACAGACCACAAAATTAGAATTAGAATTAAGCCATTCAGTCCCTTATGTCTGCATTGATACTCTGAGCATTTTAATTTAAAGCCAATGTCCTGTTTTTTCCCCATAAACCCACACATTAGAGTCATAGAGTCATCGAGATGTACAGCATGGAAACAGACACTTCAGTTCAGCCTATCCATGCCGACCAGATATCCCATCCCAATCTAATCCCACCTGCCAGCACCCGGCCCATATCCCTTCAAACCCTTCCTATTCATATACCCATCCAAATGCCTTTTAAATGGTGCAATTGTACCAGCCTCCACCACTTCCTCTGGCAGCTGATCCCATACGCGTAACACCTTCTGCATGAAAACATTGCCCCTTAGGTCTCTCTTATATCTTTCCCCTTCAACCTAAACCTATGCCCTCTAGTTCCGGGACTCCCCAACCCCAGGGACAAGGTTTTGTCTATTTATCCTATCCATGCCCCTCATAATTTTGTAAGCCTCTATAAGATCACTCCTTAGCCTCTAACGCTCCAGGGAAAACAGCCCCAGCCTGTTCAACCTCTCCCTGTAGCTCAAATCCTTCAACCCTAGCAACATCCTTGTAAATCTTTTCTGAACCCTTTCAAGTTTCACAACATCTTTCGATAGGAAGGAAACCAGAATTGCATGCAATATTCCAACAGTGGCCTAACCAATGTCCTGTACAGCTGCGACATGACCTCCCAACTCCTGTACTCAGTATTCTGACCAATAAAGGAAAGCATACTAAGCACCTTCTTCACTATCCTATCTACCTTCAACTCTACTTTCAGGGAGCTATGAACCTGCACTCCAAGGTCTCTTTGTTCAGCAACACTTCCTGGGACCTTACCATGAAGTGTATAAGTCCTGCTAAGATTTGCTTTCCCAAAATGCAGCACCTCATATTTATCTGAATTAAACTCCATCTGCAACTTCTCAGCCCATTAGCCCATCTGGTCCAGATCCTGTTGTAATCTGAGGTACCCCTCTTCGCTGTCCACTACACCTCCAATTTTGGTGTCATCTGCAAACTTACTACCTATACCTCTTATGCTCACATCCAAATCATTTATATAAATGACAAAATTAGTGGAATATATAAATTAAAAAAATGTCAAATTAGTGACAGATTATCTACCTTATCAACAATGATCAAAAGTCTTATGGTTGATCTGCTATATTTCTGGAAGTAGGATGAAGGTGACTAACCACTGAAGAATACTTTTCAAATCAACAACTTTTAATGTTCTTTTGTGTTAAACACATATTTGATAGAACAACTCAATCAAGTTAATAATTTTCACATGCACAAAATAGTTTTATTTTAGATGTGTGTTATGTTACCCATGTTTGCTGCAGCCTGTGTTGAGAGGTCACAAACGTAATGAAAATTGCATATTGGTCATTATGCCAAAATTAAGCTTTTTGCCTCATTTCCTTTTCTGCAGAAGAAAATTGCATTTTGATTATCATAATTCTATGTCATTTTTAGTAGATCATTTCATCATTATCACTCTACGCCTTTTGTATTTCAATTATCCCAGCACCCTCCTGATGCGCTGCAATAAAACTAATTCTACACTGAGCTTGCCTGAAGGTCCCCTTAGATATATATACTTTAAAGGATATCTGGGTGACATTGTAAGGATATGATTTACTACTGGTAATAGCATTTGGACTCAGTAATCTGTATGAATCACATTTTTGACGTGAAGATTTCATTTGATAATTAGATAAAAAGCAAACTAGAATACAGAGTTGAAAATATGATTACAGAAATGCAATGGACTAAATTCTGAGAACATGTATTGATTCTGAGAACATTCTTTTTGTAAAATGATTATTATTCTGCAACCTTGCTGCATGAAATACGTCAAGAATGTCAAATACATTGCATAAAAAGCATTGCCTATGCACCATAATATTTGAAAAGAAAGTGATAAAGTGGTCACAATTCAATACATCAACAAATTGCAAGGAGTATATGTCACGGACACTCTTACAATAAAATTTATTCATCACATTTCATTATATAATATTTAATCAAACATTGCTCACAGTCTATTGATGTATAGGAAGCAGCAAATTCAAGGAATTCAAGCAAATTCACCTTACTGCGTCAAGTATTAATTTAAGGGGGATACAATGAAGTTAATTCTTGTCTCTGCCTCAGATTTGGCGGTGATGGCTTTACCCCATCCTCCTGGTGATAATGAATCAAACAATGTTACAGTTAAGTTTTATTTAAATATGAATAATATGTATTCAGTGCTAATTATGCACTTATCAGAAACTCAGTGTTTTAAATGGCTGGAAGTATGGCCATTTCTTAAGGCAGCTGAAAATGTGTTGCTGGAAAAGCGCAGCAGGTCAGGCAGCATCCAAGGAATTCCTGAAGAAGGGCTTATGCCCGAAACGTCGATTCTCCTGTTTCTTGGATGCTGCCTGACCTGCTGCACTTTTCCAGCAACACATTTTCAGCTCTGATCTCCAGCATCTGCAGTCCTCACTTTCTCCATTTCTTAAGGCAATAAACAGCTCTTAAATGAATAGAATCAATTTGTGTTAGTGGTTCTTAGAAGCAGTGCCTATCTTCTGTGGATGGAATGGTCAATCATCACTTCCCTGCCAGATGAAACTTCGAAGCTGGGGGATTCCAGCTGGGTTGGGATCCTGTTTCAGATTTTTAACTTTTTAATCTTCTGGACTGAACCTAAATTACCTACGTTTTAACTTGGGGCTAAAATTACCTCCTGCAATTTTGTGGCAATATTTGCAATGCCAAAGAACAAATAATCTGATTTTGAGATAAATTAATATTTATTCAACTACACAGACAGGGAAGTGTCTTGTTACCCTGAGATGACAAGTGGATGTCACAAGAAACGTTAACACATCAGACATGAGCTGGTAAATGACAGAACCATTAAGCCCAGCAAACAACTGCAATATAGCAAAAGGTTTAATGATTTTGTTGGACTTTCAGGATAAATTTCATCTTTACATTTCTATTTCTTTTCCCTTTGAATACATTATCACACTTTCTCCATAACTAGCAACGCTTTTGCATCCGCTACAAATGCAGAGAACACTAGAGAAACTCAATAGGCCTCACAGCTTCTGTGGGGAGAGAAACAGAGTTCAGCGATTTGTGTCTGGTATGACGAAGTGAAGAGATGAGGCAATTCTGAAAATAAGTCTTACTGGACTCAAAACATTAATTTTATTTCTCTCTCTGCAAATGCTGCCAAACCTGCTGAGTTTCTCTCATGTTCGCTTCATTTGTTTCAGTTTTCCAACAGCAGCAGTATTTTGCCATGATTCTTATCTGATTCTGCACATTTCCGACCATCCCAGCCCACCACATTCCTCTCCCTCTTGTACTGTTCAAAGCTCACTTCCATTTATGTCACAAAGCTTCAGCTTCTTACAGTCAGACATTCAATTGTTCCCGTTCTTGAAACTGACATAAGAACAAGAGCAAAGGACTCTGATGAAGAGTCAAATAGACTCAAAATGTGAGCTTGCTCTTTCTCCACAGATGATGCCTGACCTGCTGTGATTTCCAGCACTTTTTGTTTTCAGTTGTGACACAGAGTAGTTTGCTTTTATTTTATTTGGAGTTGGATGAATCCATCCATTTTGTACAGAGGACACAGAACTTTCATCGTGGAAGTGGGAAAAAAGGGCCTGTTTTAATTTTGGGAGAGAAACTCAGTTCCAGTTCAAAACTGCATATTTCTGCAAACATTAATTACTGTGTGACACGATGCATGAGCATTCCTTAAGTATGCAGGTGTTGAAAATGCAGGTAATTTCATTTTTAAATACTGCTACTGTTGCAAAATGTGTGGACATGCTCTGCAATATTATAGGACATGCTGTGTGTGTTTCTGGATTTACTAGGGAATGCTGCTAACAACCTCACAAAGGATCAGGTGGCAACAAGGGGTTGCAGTAGTATTGGAGAAGTACTGACAGCGCCACTGGGTCTGCAGCAGAACATTGAGAATAAGCAGAGACAATGGAGAGGGGCAGCTTCATGGTACTCTCTTTCAATTTGGAGCTCGGCTCCTTTATGATCCTTGACAGTGATGAATGGCTGTTTGGTGACATTTTAGTCAATACACCCAAACATCTTAGTGTGCATCCTGATCAGCAGTCTCCAGTATACAATCCCATTGTGATACTTTTACAGCAGTGAACTGACATCTAAACTATAACAGCCCCAGCATTCTGCAGACCCGCAAGCCAGTTGCAAACCAATTGTGTCCACACTATTCATCATCTGTTGATCTTAATTCCATACTTTCCTCCAAGGAATGAGATGTGCCAGTGCTTGAGCTGGTAGCTGTGAGTGCAAGATCAAGTGGCCTCCTCATCCTTGCTGTGTTCTGCCTCTCTCTTCCTCCATTTCCCTTTGGGTTTCTGTGAGAAAACAAGTGACAGTTCTTAGGTGTATGAATCCAGCAAATCAGAAGGCAGTGTTGGAAAGTGAAGGAGGTGGAAAGCAAGAACCCCATGATCACATTATTTGCACCTTACACATCATGCCAGTTAGGAGAATGAAAGTCTACGAAGAGTTGAGCGGGAGCAATATCAGGCGTATAGTTCTGTTAGTTCAATTTTCTCAGTGATGCTAGATGGCACTGCCTCCATTACAGTTGCCTTGAGAGTATTTAGATATTTACCTGACCAGTGTTGACCTGAGAGCTTATGCTGTTTGTTCCTCCTCATATAAAACTGTTCCTGCATAACAATATGCAAGGACCTGAAATGGACTATGCTTACTTCAATAATCTAAGTTCTGATCACACTGAATTGTGACATCAGATGTGCTGTCCATTTTCAATTAAATGCAACATGTAAAATCATCTTTTTATTTGGCAAGAATCCAATGAATACTCATTGAAAACAAGACATGCTGGAGCTCACAGCAGGTCAGACAGCATCCATGGAGAGAGAGCAAGTTAACGTTTCAAGTTAAGATAACTTTTCGTCAAAGCTCAGCTCTGATGAACAGTCACTTAGACTTGAAATGTTTGCTTGTTATCTCTCCTAGGATGCTGTCTGACCTGCTGTGATCTCTAGCATTTTTTCTTTCAGTACAGATTCCAGCATCTGTGGTAATTTGCTCCTCCAATGAATACTTACTCAGCCTTCCTGTACTGGAAAAATACTTATTCTGACAGTAAATAAGTTTGGTTTTTGAGAAATCTTATTTCCCCTACCTATAACTCAACATTTTACATTGACACAGTGGACAGGAAGTACATAGTAAATAAAGAAAATTCACTACACTGTGCCTATTTATTTTTAAATTAATTTTTCATATTATTGTAAACTACACATCATGTTACCTGCTCATGTCTTTGTTTTGTGTGCATGTCTACACAAAGAAAAATAAGCAGACAGTGTGCACTGACTTTCACAAAAAAATAAATAGTTCTGTGTATATAAAATGGTGAGAATAATTTTACACATAACAAGGTTCCACAAGTATCAATGAGACAAATAAACAATTAACCTGTTTTTATAGTGAGGGCTGACTGAGGCATGTTCATCAATACACTAAGAGATGTTTACTGTCAAATTTGAGCCACTTGAAGATGTGCCTTGATATCACATTTTATTGAAGAACAGGACTTCTTTGAAAATGAGATACTGTATTGAACCCTTATCCTTTTAATTCAGATAAGAATGTTCCCAAATGAGTTAAGCTACCAATATTAACTTCTTATTTTAAGATGCCAACAATATATATTGTGTAAAGAAAGCTTTCAATATCTACCCCAATCCCCATGCCTGCTTCTTCCCACATTCTCACCGTGTAATCTGTTTGCATCTCAGGTAATGACAATTCCTCAATCAAACCAATCAATACCATTTAAAAACATTCTAAACAGAGCTCTGTTTATGCAAAAAAAAAATCCAGAATGTTAAATATAGCATTACTGTTTCAATTATGTTTTATTAAACTACCTAAATTGACTCACTGGTTTATTCTCTAATGAGCCTTTTTGTTTTTACAGTGATAAGCACCTTTACCCCTTACTGACAATCAACAGCTACTGCCGAGATTAGTTATGTTGCTGTGTGTGAAGGGAATTGCCAAAAGATCAGAGGATATTTGAAGTGTTTTTAAACATTAAGGCTTAGGAATGGAATACCGTAAATCAGAGTTATGGGAAAAGGAACCAGGGGATTGAGATGCTTGGGAGTCAGAGGCTTTAGAAAGATCAAAACCTTCATTTACCAAGCCTAGTTCTGATTTGTTTCTCTTCCTGTTGCACATTTGTATTGTTCCACAGTGTTTAGAAATGTTATGTTGCGTATGGGGCGAAATCTTAAATCTCTTGAGGTCAGGATATATGTTTGTATATATGGACATCTTTCTGACAACTATGTATTGTTGGTGGTTTTCAATTCTTACTATGTGCTTGTTGTCTCTAATATCAGGGGTGGAGGGAGGAAGGAAGAGAAGCCAGACAGAAGGACTTTAAAAATAACTATTCATAAATTTATTGGTCAGTGCATTGAGTATAGGAATTGTTAGGTCATGTTGCGGCTGTACAGAACATTGGTTCAGCCACTGTTGGAATACTGCATGCAATTCTGGTCTCCCTACTATAGGAAGGATGTTGTAAAACTTGAAAGGTTCAGAAAAGATTTACAAGGATGTTGCCAGGGTTGGAGGGTTTGAGCTATAGGGAGAGGCTGAATAGACTGGGGCTATTTATTCCGGACATTGGAGTCTGAGGGGGGCCTTATAAAGCTTTATAAAATCATGAGGGGCATGAATAGGGTAAATAGGCAAGATCTTTTCCCCAGAGTAGAGGAGTCCAAAAATTAGAGGGCATATTTTTAAGGTGAAAGAGGAAAGGTTTAAAAGGGACAACTTTTCCATGCAGAGGGTAGAGCGCGTATGGAATGAGCTGCCAGAGGAAGTGGTGGAGGCTGGTACAATTACAACATTTAAAAGGCACCTGGATGGGTATGTGAAAAGAAAAGATTGAGAGGGACATGGGCCAAATGCTGGCAAATGGGACTACATTTATTTAGGATATCTGTTTGGCATGGACGAGTTGGACCGAAGGATCTGTTTCTGTGCTGTATATCTCTATAACTCTATGAGTCTACAAATACATTTTAACTCAAGTTGAAAATTTTTGTTTTTTGGGTGTTTTCCACGAGACACTACAGAGCATTCTAAAATTGATACTTTAAAAAAAATCTCAAAACATGTTGTTCATTTACATTATAGATTACAAACAGCCTGAAGACACAGATATTACTTTCTCCCAGTATAGGCACAGCACCAGAGATTACTTCTGTGCCTGTTTTAATGACTATTATTTATGCACAAGCTTGCTATTGAGTGTTCGAAGGCTGGGGCCAATTGATCCACACCAAGAGCCATCTGAGATCATTTTCAACCAGAATGGCTAAATAATGATCAGAAACAGAATAGACATTTTTTCTGAACTACTTCTGGTGCACTAAGGCCAATTTCTCTGTAACTGGATTATTTTGCCAAGCAATTCATTGGTGCCTAAAGCAGGTGACAAATGTTTTGTGTGCCACAGCTAACTCCTTCATTACTTTCCAGTAGAAGAAAAAGGTCAGTCGTGTGACATGCACTTTTACCGTGTGGCAGGCCTTTCCAGGGCAAGGCATTATTTATGGCAAGCAGCTGGCCATCAGGCTCAGGTCTTTCCACTTCTCTGGTACTAATCCTTGCTTTTGCTTAACTGTACGTAATGACCCATCCAGTGCTGTTCTTCGAAACTCAATAACTTCTTTCTCTCAGCTAATAACAGGCAGGTCTGGAAGTAGATAAAACAAAAATGAAACTCAGGAAAAGCAAAGAATACTTTCATTGATGGGGAATTGGACAACATAAATTTGCCAGGGCAAACTGGGTACAGAAAATTAGCCAGAGCCAGAACAACTAGCTCAACACTAGCTACTGGGCCCTGGGTTTCATTGAAATTATACCAGCAGGTTGAAGACATCTGCTTTTTGAATTGAATTGAATCAAATTGAATTTATTGTCAAGTGTATCGAGGCACAGTGAAAAGCTTTGTCTTGCGAGCAATACAGTGAGATCACATTGTTAAGTAGCATAGATAGTAAATAATAGGTAAACAAACATAGGTACAAGCGAATGTTAAGAGTTTGTGAGTCCATTCATTATTCTAACAACAGTAGGGTAGAAACTGTTGCGAAGCTGGCTGGTGCATGTGTTCAGGCTTCTGTACCTTCTCCCCGATGGTAGAGGTTGTAGAAAAACATTGCCAGGGTGGACTGGATCTTTAAGAATTTTGGCGGCCTTTCCTTGAGAGTGGGCCTGGTAGATAGATTCTTTAGATGTGAGGTTGGCCTTTGTGATTGACCAAATTCACCACTCTCTGTAACCGTCTCCGATCTTGAATGGTACCGTTGCCACATCAGGTAGTGATACATCCTGACAGAATGCTCACGATGGTGCACCTATAAAAGTTGGCAAAGTTATTCGCCATCATGCCAAATTTCCTCAGCTGCCTGAAGAAGAAGAGATGTTGTGGGGTCTTTGTAACCAGTGCATCCACATGAAGAGTCCAAGAAAGCTTATTGTGGATGACCACTCCCAGGAGCTTACGCTATCCACTTGTTCCATCTCTATGCTTTAATGTGTAGCAAAGCATGAGTAACATCCTGCCGAAAGTCAATAATGAGTTCCTTGGTTTTGTTGGCATTAAGAGCTAGGTTGTTCTCAGTGCACTATTTTTCACTTCCCATCTGTAGTCTGTTTCATCGCCATCTGAGATTCGACCGACTATGGTGGTGGCATCAATGAACTTGTAAGTGGCATTAGTCTGGTATTTGATGACACAGTCATGAGTATACAGTGAGTACAGTAGGGAGCTGAGTTCGCACCCTTTTAATATATGTTACAGGATATGAGACAAACGCTATTCCCATTGCTTACTCAGATGGACACTCCTGCTCCCACTAATGCCGAGCTTAGACGTTGGCCTTTCTACTCTGCCACCAATTAAGGCCCTTAACTGGCCAATTAAACAACACCTAATATTATCCCAACTGCAGCTGAGTCTGTCACCATGAGATGGTCACTATGGTTACTATCTTCCAGGGAGCTTGTCACTTCAGCATGTTGGGGAGAGGCAGGTTTCAGGGTCAAATGATGTTATTGCCTGTTCAAGGGACTAGACATCAGGCAGTGTGTGGCCACTACCAGAATCACTCCTGTGCATACTAGAGAGCCCACTCTTAGCAATCACCAGCCAAGTACTCCACGACCATCACCGTGAAGTACTATTGCTTTGGAATACTCTTCCAGTGATGTTATCCTGGTTGCAATGCAACTTAGTCTAAATCATCAGCCTTACATTTTTAGATTTGAGCTGGTACTCTTGACATTTCTGGTTCAAAGAGAAGCTATAAAATAGCTTCCATTTCTTCTCGTTAACAAATTGCTTAACACATTTGGATGAAATCCCACACACGTTCTTTGAGTTTAAAGGTTATGAATCTCAACAATATAAAAGCATTTGTACAGTCCAGTGAATAATAGAATAAATCATTTTCCAGTGAAAATATAAAACACAAAGCATTAGAAGCCCAAGTTCAGCCACAAAGGCCAGATTTTCTCCAGGACAGGCAGAATCTCTCTCATGCAAGAATGGTAGAAGCGATTGAAATTTTTAAGTTCTGAATCTTAACACTGCACTTCTCGTTTTCCCACTCACAGGCACAAAGGCAGGGTATTCTTGCACTTGCACATTTTATGAGGCAGCTAGCCACTTTAAAGCATCAGCTGCCTCCGTTGAAGTAGGATTTTTGTAGCTTTGTAGAATGAAACTCAAAGTGTGTAAATGAGACCATTAACAGCAGACCTGAATTTTCTGGATACATTTGGATAGCCAGAGTACTCCTTTGGAAAGATAAGCTACCTCTTTGGATGTTGTCCAGTGCTATTTTGGGGTGAGGTTTGTTGCTGTTTGGTGAATGTTAGATGCCTTTACATTTGTTAAAAGTAGGCGTAAGAATGAATTAAAACTGCACTAGCTCATTCATGTCAAGCTCACTGTCAACAGATCGAGCAAAGTCAACTTTGAAAATGGTCAGACACATATGCCAAAAGGATATCAACAGAACCTCTCTCAATATTATCAAGACGACTTATCAAAAACCCTTATCAAATGGAACAGTCAAGCTGTCAAGACTATTTAAAAGTCCTACCCTTTAAATAATTTAAAAAGTCTAGAGTACTTTTTTTAAAAGGAATTGCCTTGTTATTTCATTCTTCATATTGACTACCATCCCTGGGTATATTCTGCTCCACCAGCTAGATAGTTCCACTGAGGTGGCAGATTGCAGTATACAGTTGAGAAGGAGTTGTCTTTGGAGTTCTCAGATGACACACGACATGGATCAACTCTCAGGCAGAATTCTGAAGGGTATTATTGCTCGACTAGGATTCGGCAAGTGATTAGGGAACCATGAAAGGAAAAATTTACTTGATGTCATTCTCATCAATCTTTTGCTAAAAGATACAGCTGTCCATGACAACATTTATTGGAGTAACTACTGCCCAATGACTGAAGATGAAATCACACCCTCACATTGAAGATGCCCTCTATGAAGTTGTCCAGCACCATTTCTGTGCTGAATGAGATAAATGTTGATCCGATCTAGCTACTCGAGTCCAGGCCTCTATGTGGTTCTGTTGACCATTATGAGCAGCAGAATTGTATTCAACTGTAATCTCCAACCTTATGGTCCAGCATATCCCCCTCTCAACCATGTTCATCAAACCCACAGATTAATCCTGGTCCAAAGAAGGGTATAAGAGGCCATGCCAGCAGCACCAATTCATGCCAAAAATAAAATGCCAACCTGATGAAGCTATTATCCAGACCACTTGCATGTCAAACAGTGTAAGAGCATATAGTCAACAGAACTTAGTAACTAACACAACCAGTAGATGATAGCTAAGCTCTGCAGTCCTGCCACATCAAATCATAAATTATGGTGGACAATTAAACAGCTCACTCATTCATGAATATCGGCAACCTCAATGATGAAAGAGTCTAATATATAATTTTGAAAGACAAGACTGAAGCACTTGCAAGCATATTCAGTCAGAAGTGTGAAGTGAACAATCCTTCTCAGCCTTTACCTGAGGTTCCGAACATCACAGATGTCAACCTTTGGTCAATTCAATTCACACCATGTGATATGAAGGAATAACTGAGAACAATGAATGTTGCAACGACTGAAACACTTCATCAGTAACTCTCTCATTTCTTCTAACGTTGTGAAGTTTTTTGTTAAAGTAAACTAACCTTGTAGCTGCTGAGAGTCAGAGAGGAGTGGGCTAGAGACATGGAATGGAGTGGCTGAGGGCTGGAGTGGAGTGGGAATGGTTGTTGGACTGGGAATTGGCTTGGGTGGTCAGGGATTTGCGAAGCCAGTCAGACCTTGTGTGGAAGCCCTTATGCTGAACTACTGTCATTTAATATCTATCTGCAATATGTTTATCTGATTGTAATGCTTATCATTTATCTGTATGTCTTATTTTTTCATTTATACTATGAATCACTGTAAGTAATACATCTTTTATCTCCTTTATTTCTCTTTTTTTGTATCTAAGATTTATACCTGGGTACTTTGTACCGAAGGAGCAACATTGTAAACTTTTCACTGTGCTCCTGTACTTGAGTACATGTGACAATAAAACCTAATTCTAATTAAAAAGTAACAGAAACTTGTGTTCCAGAATTTGCTACATCCCTGGCCAAGCTGTTCCAGGACGAGTTTCAATCTGACAATACGGAAAATTGACAATAAGCAGGACAAATCAAACCTGGCAAATTATTGCCTCATAAGTTTACTCTTAATCATCAGCAAAGTAGGGCTGTTTAGAGCTCTTGTGCCAACTTAGTGCCAACTCATGGGCCTGCATCCATCATCCATTGCCCTTACATCCATCATGCCAACTCACCTGATATTTACCATAGTAGAATTCAGGACACATGCAGAGCTGAGATACAATTACCTTCCATAATCTTCTATTGTATACATCACTAAATGGAAGAAAAATCCACTCTCATTCATTAATAAATAATTTACTAGAGTTCCATTCCCTCAATTAAACAGAGCTTTACATTTCATTCAAGTGTACAATCCCTTTTGGCAACATGTATTAGAATCCATAGAGTTAAACAAAAGAGTTAAAATCACTTGTAGCTGTCAATCAACCTGTTGGAGGGCAGACTCCTTGCTGTGCTAATGGTTGGTTGTGAAATCAATCACTGCGCACTAAACCAATAATGGAAACATTCATATTTTTCAAAAGATTCATTCACAGGATTCAGATTTCTACTGGCTTAGCCAGTATTCATTGCCTTTCCTCAGTTTCCATGAAAAAAATTGGTAGTGACCTGACCTCTTGAACCATTTCAGTCTATATTGTATAGCTACACCCACATTTCTGCTGGGAAGCGAATTGTAGGATTTTGACCTAGTGACAGCTGTAACATTGTATCCTGCACTCCGTTATGTTATCCTGATGCACACGTATAGTACGATCTGTCTGTAAAGCACATAAGATGACGTTTTTCATTTTGCCTCGGTACATACGACAGTAATAAATCAAATCAAAGTCCCACAATTTGCCTATTATGAAAACTTCTTTCTGTTATACTTCACTAGAAAAGTCCAGTCAAATTTTCTTGCAATGTGCACATGACCCTTTTAGTAATATCTGAAAGCAAATGTCAAACATTAAATAGCAATCTACTGAAATGAAGTGAGATTTGCAGTAAATATTTTCAGGATACATTGACTGATTTGAATAACAGTTTACATTCATTTTGTTTTCATCAAAAAACTTTTCATTGACAGACTATGAAAAGTGTTAGCGACTTTCGATTTCAAGCATAGTTGTGTTTGTATGCTCTAATGTATGAATAGTGGTTTCAACTGACAGGAGCAATGTGCAAAAAGAGAGCTGTAAATGAACATTTTCACAATTATTCAGTGATAGCTTGACATACTCTGATAATATCATTGACAATGTTTCATTTTCATCCTTCAAATTATACCTTGAAGAATCCCAAATAAGCCTTACTAAAATTGGAATATATAACACAACAGTTCTCTCCACTGATCATGAACACTTTAGGACAATGTTTTCTGTTACTGAATACCAGGTGAACAAAGAACTTGTTATTTAGGATCATGGAAATAACCTTACTTTTGACAGGTATCAGCAGATTGACAAAATAAAGAAGTTATAAACATACTGACATACTATGGAGATATGAATACAGACTAGAAAACAATTTTGCTCATGCAACGTTATATTGAAAGTTAAAATTATTTAGGAGAGAATATTTCCTATCTGGAATTAAACATAGACTTATAGAAAATAGGAGCAGAGTGCTCATTCAGTTCATTGAGCCTACTCCACCATTCAATCTGATCACGACTGATCCTTTATGTCAATGTCATACCTCACTCTCTCCCCATAACGCATGAAGCTTTTAGTGTCTAGAAACTTATCTTTTTCTTAAGTATATTCTGTGACTTGCCTTCCATGTCCTTATGTGTCAGGGAATTCCATAGGTCAGCACTCTCTGAGTGAAAACATCCTCCTCATTTCAATCCAATATGTGCCATATCCTGTGACCAAGAACCCTTGTTCTAGACACAGCAGACAAGACAAACCTCGTCACTGCATCTAATCTGACCAGCTCTGTTAGAATTTCAGACATTTCAATGAAATCTCCTTTCATTGTTTTAGACTCCAGTGATTACAGATGTAGACCCACCGACCTAATCTCTTCTCAAACAGCAGTCCTGGTAAACCAAGAAATCAGTCTGGTGAACCTTTCTTGAACTCCCTCTATGGTAAGTATACCCTTTCCTAGATAAAGAGACCAAAACTGCACACAATACTTGGTATGGTCTCATTAAGGCTGTATACAGCTGCAGTGCGCCTGGTTTGTGATTCAGGGAGATGCCAATGGGAGGGGTTCAACCTTACACCAGCTGAGGTAACACAGAAGAACTCTCCTTCTCAACTTCTCTCCTAGTCTCCAGTATGGTGACTGTCAACTTAAACCACCACCAGTCAGCTCTCTCTAATAAAATTGATTCCTGGATGACTCCAAAGCACCCATTATTGCATTAAGGAAATAATCTTCCATCATCTCCTAACCTTTAACCAAAACCCAATTTACTGCTGTCCCTTTAATGCAATCAACTCCTATGTTTCAAATATCTCTATAATATAGTTTTATGCCTTTTGATAGTCCATATATAGATTGCAAAATTATCTTACTTTCATTAACTAATACCACGTACAAAGTCTCAATTTAATTAGAATCACTTTGTTTTTCACTAAGTTCTCTTGCTGGCTATCTTAGTGAAAATTAACTTCCTCTTTGAATTTGGTCCCTTGTAGTTTTTCCACTAATGACATTAATTTGGTTAACGCACAGTTATCACATACACCCTCTCGCCTTTCTGTATAGGTTGTAACATTTGCAATCCTCCAGACCTTTGGCAACACTTCCATATCAAAGGAAGTTTGTAACATAGAATTCAGGGCTACTACTGTTTTAGCCTTTGTTTCCCTCAGCAAAGTAGATATGCATCCGAGTTGGTGGTTTGCCAACTTTGATACTAAATGATTTAGCATTGCCATCTGATCTATTTTCCTCTTACCTAATATCCCAGTTCCTCTCATTCTACTGTGACTCATGAAGACAGGAACATTGTATTCATTCTGCACTCCAATGACATTCTTGTCTTTCATAAGCAAATGTTATTTTTTCTGTCCCTAATCAGCCTCACATTTCCTTCAACTATTCTTTGACTTTGCATTGGTTTTGTGTTTTTCTTGTTTCAAACCTCACCGATCTCATGTTCTTTAGTGTCATTTGTGTGTCAATCTTGTGCGCAATATTTATCATAAACGTCCCTTGTCTGTTTCTTTCTGCTTTTTATTATTTTACTTAATTTGGGCATTGCTGGCAGAGTCAGCATTTGTTGCCATTCCTGATTGTCCTTGTATTGAATAGCTTATCAGTACCATTTCAGGAAGCAGTTGAGAGTCAACCACATTGCTGTGATCTGGAGTCATATGGCAGTCAGATTAGGTTAGGACAGAAGATTTTTTTCCCAAAAGGATATTAGTGAATCAAATAGGTTTTTATATCAATGGTCTCCATTTCAGAGACTAACTTTTAATTAAAGTTCAATTCTATCCTCTGGCATGATAGGGTTTAAATTCAAGTCCTGAGCCATTAACCTGGGCTGCTGAATTACTAGTTCAGTGACTTCGGCACAATACAATAAGTGTCCAGGGTGTGCAATCGTATATCCTCCAGGGTGTTGTAAACTTGGGTTCTCTGTCTCTCTTTGCATTACTCTTTTAAGATGACAGTATTGCTGCTTCAAATTTCATAGGCCAAGTTATAGTCTGTATTAACAAACCAGTAGAAGACACAACATTAGTGCTCAATTTAACCGGGTGGGTCTTGTTTTAAGTAGGTTAAGTAACCCAAATCAGTAATGTTCTTCCATTAAAAGGAAATCATAAGGTGATACAGGCACAGGAATAGTGGAATCAGACAACTTGTGGTTATGTTGAAGTAGGCAAGCATGCAGGTGCAGCAGGCGGTAAAGAAGGCAATTAGTATGTTGGCTTCATTGCAAGAGGTTTCAAATACAGAAGTGGGGATGTGTTGTTGCAGTTATAAAGGGCCTTGGTGAGGCCACACCTGGAATACTGTGTGCAATTTTGATCTCCTTTTCTGAGGAAGGATGCTTTTGCTCTCGAGGAAGTGCAGCGAAGGTTTACCAGGCTGATTTCAGGAATGACAGGACTGATGTTGGGATTGTTTTCACTGGAGTTCAAATGAATGAGGGGGGATCTCAACAAAACTTGTAAAATTCTGAACAGGACTAGACAGCGTAGATGCAGGGAGGATGTTCCCGATGATGGGTGCATCCAGAACCAAGGGTCACAGTCTGAGGATTCAGAATGGACCATTTAGGAAGGAAATGAAACATTTCTTCACCCAAAGAGTGGTGAACCTGTGGAATACATTACCACAGGAAGCAATTGATGGCAAAACATTCTATTTATTCAAGAAACAGCTAGATATAGTATTTGGATTGAATGGGATCAAAGGTTATGAGGAGAAAGCAGGACTAGACTATTGAGTTGGATGATCAGCAGTGATTGTGATAAATGGCAGAGCAGGCTCGAAGGACAACATGGCCTCCTCCTGCTCCTATCTTCCATGTTTCTGTGTTTTCATACATCTCCGTTCCCACAAAATACTAAACAAACAAATAATCTAATTTATCTGCACATGAGCATGACGTTAAAATAAATTCACAATCTTGGCAACTTACAGTAGACCAATGGAATTTCTTCATATTATAGACATTAAATGAACTGGAATGTTAAGTGCAGGATAAGATATATACTTCACAAGTAGCTATAAACTGTAATTATCATTTAAAATATTGAGCAGTACAGTACCTCTATTTATCAATCAGAAATTCATTTGTGTTAAACAGATCAACAAACATAAAGAAAATAAGTTTCAATTGCTTGGCAGAGATGTAGTGCAGCTCTTACAAAGTTGAACTATTCATTCATTTTTAAATATTTACAAAATAATGTCCTGAATATACAGCTTATTCAAATGTATAATTAATGCCAGATAATATTTCATATGATTGGATAACACTTAATTTGGTTTATTTACTTTTGATCACAAATCCAGGAACTCCCTTCCTAACATTATGATGGATTTGTTGACACTCCAGGGCCTGCAGAAGTTCAAGATGATAGCTTGCCACCACCTTCTTAAGAATGGGCAATAAATGCTGTCCTAGCTAATGATGCATAGATCCTATGAATGGATTTCAAAAATATTTAAATCACCCTGTTGGTTTTAGCATGCTTGTTGAAATTTAAGTTTAAGATTTTATAAGCTCTATCTACATATCTTACAGAACGACGGATGATATAATTTATGACTCTGACTACATTTCATGGCACTTCTATTTTTTTCTTTAATTTTGCGTGTCATGCCAAACCTATTAACCAGAACAGTGGCTCTGAATTTCCATGTAAGTTTCAATCCAAATGGTGCATATAACATGCAATGTATATTTGAGGAAATTTGTAGGTAACTTTGCCTTGACAGCAAAACCTGATTCAGTTTGAAGAATGTAGAAGCAGATGTCTGGACAACATGAGACATTGTTAAAAAAAATGACATGTCAATGTGATCAAGCTATAACATGTGACCGACTGCATGCCAGCAGTGGAAGCAGCAGTGATTGGTAAAGAACAATAAACTACTAAGCAGAGCAGAAAACTTCACAAATATTCCTTCCCTCAGTAATGGAAGAGCCCAGCATAAAAGTACAACAGATAAAGTCAAAGCACTTGCAACCAAACTTCCCTCCAAGCTGTGCAGCCACTCCAAGATTCCTCCAATGTTTTGCACACATTGACTTCTAGCGTAATAACTCAAAATTCAGAGGTCTGCACACCAAGAAAAAAAGGAGGGTGTCTTGCTTATAACCAAAGTCAGCCAGAAGTGCCAAGTTGGTAATTCATCTCTGCCCTGTCCTTAGGTCCGCAGCATCACAGATGCCTGTCCATGTCCAAATTGATTCACTCAATGTGATATCAAGAAATAACTAAAAGCACAGGGTATTACAAAAACAATAGAGCCTGACAACATTCCAACAGCAGTACTGAAGACTTGTACTCCAAAACCAGTTACATCCCTGGCCAAACTAGTTCCATACAATTATGACACTGGCATCTACTCAACAATTTGGTTTTATTTATTGCTATCATATGCACTGAGGTATAGTGAAAAGTATTGTTTTACATGTTATACAGGCAGATTGCATCAAACGAAGTGCATCAGGGTAGCAGAACAGAATGCAAATACAATGTTACAGCAACAGAAAAGGTGCACAGAGGGAGAGAGATCAACATTAAGATTTAAGAGGTTCATTCAAAAGGCTGATAACAGCAGGAAAGAAGTTGTTCTTGAATCTGTTTGTACATGTATTCAAATTTTTGATTCTTCTGCCTGGTGGTAAAGCGTGGAAGAGCATATGAATGGAACGGGAGGGGTCTTTGATTACATTGGTTCCTTCCCGGATGCAATGGGGAGTATAGATGAAGTCAATGGAAGGAAGGCTGATTTGCATAATGGACTGGGCTGTATTCATGATTCTCTGCAGTTTCTTGTGGTCTTGGGCAGAGCAGTTGCCATACTCCGCTGTGATATATCCAAATAGGATGCTTTCAATTGTGCATCTATAAAAATTAGTAAAAATATTTGTGGATATGCTGAATTTCCTTATCCTCCTGAGGATGCAGAGATGTTGTTGTGTTATCTTGACCGTTGCGTTGACATGAGTGGATGAGGATAGGTTATTGGTGATCATGACTCCAAGGAACTTGATGCTCTCAACCACTTCCATCTCAGCACCGTTGATGCAGATAGAGGCATGCCCTCCACTCTGCTTCTTGAAATCAACGACCAACTCCTTTGTTTTGTTGATGTTGATGGAGAGGTTGATGTCTTTACACCATACCGCTAAGCATTCACTCTCTTTTCAGTATTCTGTCTCTTCGTTGTTTGAGATCTAATCTACAACAGTGGTGGCATCTGCAAACTTGTAATTGGACTTGGAATAGAATTAGCCTCACAGTCATGATTGTATGAGGTGTATAGTAGGAGGAGAAAGTACTGACTGCAGATGCTGGAGATCAGAGTCGAAAAGTGTGGAGCTGAAATAGCACAGCACGTCAGACAGCATCTGAGGAGCAGGAGAATCGACGTTTTGGGCATAAGCCCTTCATCAGGAATATGGGAGGTGGAAGGAAGCTGAGAGATACATAGAAGGGGGAAGATGGACTGGGGGGAAGGTAGCTGGGTATATGGTAGGTAGATGCAGATGGGGAATGATAGGTTGGAGTAGAGGGTGGAGCGAATAGGTGGGAAGGAAGATGGACAG
>NC_057723.1:45227257-45261203 GCF_004010195.1 Chiloscyllium plagiosum
AAGGCGGTGCTGAATTTGATGGATTTGACTGAGACAGGCTGGGGGGAGGGGAAATGAGGAAACTGGTGAAATCCGAGTTCATCCCTTGTGGTTGGAGGGTTCCTAGCCGGAAGATGAGGCGTTCTTCCTCCAACCGTCGTTTCGCTGTGGTCTGACGATGGAGGAGAGGAGTCCAATGCATATCCTTGGTGGAGTGGGAGGGGGAATTGAAATGTTGAGCTACAGGGTGGTTGGGTTGGTTGGTCCGGTTCCAACAGGCTAAGATAAAAGATAGGGAGGAGGGACTTGGGGGAGGGGCTAGAATTTGGCCTTATAGTAGAAGGTTGAGCAGGCAGCCTTGTGAGGCATTGATGTTAAGGATTATGGTGGACAAGGTGTTGTCACCTACTCTTACTGATTGTGATTTATGGGCCAGGAAATCTATGTAGGTATTTCCAGCCGACAACAATCAGGGTAATCCACCCAACTATTGCCACATCAATCTATTCTAACCTATGAACAAAATGATTCAAATTGTCATTGGCTTTCTTATCCAACTTGATCATTGCTCAGTTTGTCAACCGCACAAAGCAATAAGTTTGAATGGAACTACATCCATCATGTTCAATATTCGCTTGCTCAAGACTGCTCAGAGCTCACAATATAATGAGGCTTTAGACAGAAGAGAGACCCAGACAAATATGTGAGGACAGTGACTAGGAAGAAACAATTGTATTTCCTGTGGGTGACATTGAATATCTGCTTCAGAAGAATCACAATCTCAAACTTTGTGCAATCACTCGGTAATGGCCTAGTTGTATTATTGCTAGACTATTAATCCACTAACTTAGCTAATATTTGGGACACCCAAGTTTGAATCCTGCTATAGCAGCTGATGGAATTTATATTCAATAAATATATCTGGAATTAAGAATCTATTGGAATTAAAAATTTACTAACGGTTATGAAATAACTGTCAATTAAGAACAGTGGAACCTATGGGTATATAATTAGGTACATACTTCTTTGAAGTTTGTCTCACAAATAGACAGAGTGGTTAAAAAGGCACACTTCCCTTCATTGATGAGTCCTTTGAGTAAAGGAGTTGGGAAGTCATTTTGAGGTTGTACAGGACATTGGTGAGGCCTCTTCTGGAATATTGTGTCCAGTTCTGGTCACCCAATTATAGAATGGATGTTATCAAGTTAGAGAGGGTTCAGAAGAGATTTATCAGGATGTTGCTGGGTATGGAAGGTTGGAGTTATAAAAAAAGGCGAGATCGACTGGGGCTTTTTTCACTGGAGCATGGCAGTTGACAGGTGACCTTATAGGAGTTTACAAAATAATGAGAGGTACAGATAGAGTTAATGGTAGTTGTCTTTTTTCTAGGATGGGGGATTTCAAGACTAGGGGGCACATTTTTAAGGTGAGAGGAGAGAGATTTAAAAAGACATGAGGGGCAAATTTTTTTACATAAGGGGTGGTTCACGTATGGAATGAACTTCCTGAGGAAGTGATGAAAGTGGGTATAATTGCAATGTTTAAAAGACATTTGGAGAAGTACAAGAATAGGAAAGGTTTGAAGGGATATGGGCCAGGAGCAGGCAGGTGGGACTAGTTTAATTTGGGAATTTGTTTGTCGTGGACTGGTTGGGCTGAAAGGTCAGTTTCCATACTGTATGACTCAATGACTTTATAATCAGTAATGTCATTCAGGAAAGTGAAATCTACCACCCTCACCTGGTATGGCCTACATGAGACACCACATGCACAATAACGTGGGATAAAGTATACAAGAATAAATATTGGGTGTCTGTGATAAAGAGACTGTAAAATGCTGACTTGAATCCATACATAAACTGGAATATGTCAGACTTGCAGTGGCAGTCTTGGATATATATATTTGCTGAAAATACAATGGACCCATTTTGTCCATCTTGTATTTTCAATTCTTATGTTTAAACTCAAATTCTATGCACAACAGGACCCAAAGCTCTTAATTTTGATACTTTTTTGGACAATCATCTGCAATCAGATGTTTGGGTTTGGGAGCTGGGATTGAATAGTCAAATACTGAAATCTACAGGAAAGAAAGGAGAAATAGAGGGAGAGGTTCAGGCATCAGATTTGGGAAGAACAAAGATATTGAGCTCAGGATCAGAACTTGTCATAGATAAATTCTCTAGACCCAAGCAATCAGGAGGGAGAGAATAGGTTTGATTTAAGACATCAGTGAAGGTTTGCTTGAGGACCTGGAAATACTCCTATTCCTTTTTGCTCTAAAACACTAGAGCTGAAACACTAAAACTTCTAAAGCTGCTTGCAGCAGCAACTAAATTTAGATCAGGTTCCAATCTGCACTAATTTAACAGTGACAACAAAGATGCGACTTCAGCATCCCACGAAATCTGCCACAGTTTAGATGACAGATTGAGGACACCAATCCAAATTTTTAGTTTTATTTCTATAATTTCTTGACCCTCTCTCACTTGTGCCTGGAGGGAGGATGGTTAATATCAAGGCCTAGATTTTATTTTTTTGACATCTTCCATGGGATGTGAGTTTTGCTAACAAGGCTAGCATTTGTCAGCCATTCTTAATTGCCCATGAAGTGCATGACTGGCTTGGCCATTTCAGAGGGCAATTAGGTGTCAACCTTATCACTATGGGTTTGAAGTCACATGTAGGCCAGATCAAGCCAGCATAACAGATCTCTTGCTAAAAATAAAGGCAGGAAGTGCTTTTCCAACAACTGGGGTAATAGTTTTCATGGTCACCATTACAGATAGCATTTTTACATTAGTAGAAAGTGGGGACTGCAGATGCTGGAGATCGGACTTGAGACTGTGGTGCTGGAAAAGCACAGCAGGTCAGGCAACATCCGAGGAGCAGGGGAATCGACATTTCGAGCACAAGCCCTTTATAAGGAATGAGGCTTGTGAGCCAGGGAGCTGAGAGATAAATGGGAGGGGAGTGGGATTGGAGTGGACGGTAGCTGAGAATGGGAAAGGTAGATGAAGGTGAGGGCTGCTTCAGGACGTGGCTGAAAAGCTTCAGGGCAGAGGAGATGACCTGGAGATGAGTCCCCTTTCACTGCACCCCTCTGCCCCAGCTCAAAGCCCTTACCTTCATCTACCTATCCAATTCTCAGCTACTGTCCTCACCAACCCCGCCCCCCCTCCCATTTATCTCTCAGCTCCCCGGCCGACAAGCCTCATTCCCAATAAAGGGCTTCTGCCCAAAATGTTGATTCTCCTGCTCCTCAGATGCTGCCTGACTTACTGTGCTTTTCCAGTGCCACACTCTCAACTCTGCGCTCCAGTGTCTGCAGTCCTCACTTTCTCCTAGTTGATTTTGACCTTACAGTGAAGCTTCTTCCAAGGATGTCGACCTTGAAGAAGTTCTCCTCCTCTTCTCTCCACAAGGATCTTAGTGAATCCCTCTCCCATAGCACCCCCCCCCCCCCCCCCAACCCTTGGTCATTTCCTCTACCCAGAAGCTTTTCAGCCACGTCGTGAAGCAGCCCTTACCTTCATCCATCTATCCCATTCTCAGCTACCTTCCCCTCCCAAACCCACCCCCTTCCCATTTATCTCTCCATACCCTGTTCCCAAGCCTCATTCCAGATGAAGGGCTTATGCCCAAAACGTCCATTCTCCTGTTCCTCAGCTGCTGCCTGATCTGCTGTGCTTTTCCAGTACCACACTCTCAACTAGTTTTATATTCCAAATTTATAAATCAGTTATTATTCTGATGAGTTAGAATGTGGTTCTCTGTAACATTTATTGACAGAAGGTGGCATAAAATCACAGGTATGTAGTACATAGCACTTATATTATTCCTGTATTAATCTATAGAAAACAACTGCAGATTTAGGGTGACATAATGAGCAAAAAATCAAATTCTCAGTTGTTATCTCCAGAGATCTTGCTGGGTTACACACTCCTGTCACAACCTTTTATGCGAATGTGAATTTTAAGTCACTCCAGTCTATCTGAATTCTGCATACAAATTTAATTAAAGTTTCATGCCGAGCATTGGGAGAGAGTTTCAAAATCCCTGCTCATGAACAGATCCCAATTCCTGACCCTATCCAACCAAGAGCAGCTTTCCAGATGGCCACTGACTATCAATTAGCTATCTTCAGTTTCAGGAGAGATTTTCAACACAAAGAGAGCAGGTGCTTTCACTGTTTTTGCATATCAGTGCCTTTGTTTATTTTACCAATACAAAAGAGAAAAAAAACACAGATGTAATTAGTCCTTCGGTTGTCATTACTGAATTCCTGGCAATAACAAATTAGACTAATAGCAAATGCTCAATTAAACAAACCTCTTACTGATAGAGGAATAAGACAAATGGTGTTAATGTGCTGGTAGTCTTGATGCATAGATCAGCTGACATTTTCTCATTCCTTCAGATCTTGTAATTCTCAAAATCATTCATCCTATCTCAATGAGTAATTCCAAGACTCTCCAAGACAAACCAAAGCTTGCTGTAATAATCACCAGGAGAGCATGTTTACCTTTAGGTTGCAACACAGCTAATTAATGACATTTTTGCGAAATGATGTTCTCTTAGTCTGTGCCCATGGCAAGTAATCTGATGCACACACCAGAGAAATGACATTATCAGCAGCACAGTAAGATATCTGAAAAGGTCAGGACTTCCGCAGGTGATATTATCAAACTAATATCAGGATCTAACACTGACTATATCAAATGAGTATGAAATAATGAAATAACTGTGTGATTGCTTATGCTGGGCTGAAATTGTTGAGGCAGTGATGGATATGAAGACAAGTCTGAGCACTCTGCCTTCCTGCACAATATGGGGCACCTGAGATTTATTTTGCTCCCTTCTAGCAATTAATTAGTTGCTCTCAGGGCTTGTATTCATTTAAGAGATGACCTTTCAGCTCAAAGAGCTACTGGCCAATTGGTGGTCTGGCAGATCATCAGTCTCAGCACTGCCACTGAGAATAGTGGCCACTGCTGAGACTACAGCAAGCTAGGAGGATGCAAGATGAATGCTATGTCCACAGTAAGCTGAGTGGGCAGGGATTCACCAAGGCTAGCCATGTGTAGTTAGAGGAAATTGAAGGTGAAGGAGAAATTCAGGCAGCCATTGTTGCCAGTGGTCCTTCATTGGGTCACTGAGTATCTGATTACGAGATGTAGGATAAAGCAGTGAAATATCATTGTCCTCAATGAGCAAATGGTCTGGAAGACTGGCATGTCTTAAATATACAGATATGCTGTGATCTCATATTCAGAATGAATGCAGATTCCAGTTTCAATAATTCATCTTGAATGGAGGTTATACATTGGATAGTCCAGACAGATGTGGCATGGGAAGATTTAGCATCATTTCCTTCAGCTACTCTTTCAACAAATGCATTAATTTTGAACAAAAACAATCATCAAAATTTTAAAAACTCAATTTTGTCAGTAGTTAATTTCATCACATTGTCCTCATGAATAACAAACATTTCCAGACAATTAATATTATCATTACGTGATTTAAGGTTTCCTTTTCTATTAGAACATAAGAACAATTTGTGGGGGGCACGGTGGCACAGTGGTTAGCACTGCTGCCCTACAGCGCCAGAGACCCGGGTTCCATTCCTGCCTCAGGCAACTGACTGTGTGGAGTTTGCACATTCTCCCTGTGTCTGCGTGGGTTTCCTCTCGGTGCTCCAGTTTCCTCCCACAGTCCAAAATTGTGCAGGTTAGGTGAATTGGCCATGCTAAATTGCCCGTGGTGTTAGGTGAAGGGGTAAATGTAAGGGAATGGGTCTAGGTGGGTTATGCTTTGGCGGGTCGGTGTGGACTTGTTGGGCCGAAGGGCCTGTTTCCACACTGTAAGCAATCTAATCTAACATAAGAACCTGGAGCAAGAGTAGGCCTTCGAGTCTGCTCCCCTACTCAATAAGATCATAGTTAATCTTTTTATGGACTCAGCTCCACTTACCCACTTTTTCACTATATCCCTTATTTCCTTTATTTTCCAAAAAAAGTATCTATCTTAGCTTTAGAAGTGATTACTGAAGTGGCATCTGAAGTATTCTTAAATATGTTTTCAATTCAAGGTATACTGTTCCAACTTGAAATAAATTATGATGTACTCTAAAACAGGAAGTGCTCTCATATTAGTTCTAACACACTTAAGGATTTTGAAAGGTTCATACAAGAGCTAATTATTTCTGAGATAAATCAAAGAATAATTGAGTTCACACCTCAAATCTTGATTTTATTTCAAAGCTTGCAATGTTGCCAACACAAGTGAATAGCTCAGGTAACTGATTTGGTATTTACTTGGTGCCTTTTTTAGCTTCTGGAACTCAACTTTTCAGTTCAGTCTCCCATTCAAGGGGGCTCTCGTCGTGCAGGGATACTGCCTCTAACTTTGAGTCAGCAGGCCTGAGTTGAAGGCCCACCTGTTTCAGAAATGTGTAATAGTATCATCCCCAAACAAGTTGATTAGAAAATATCTAGACTGTCATTCAAAACAGCTGGTAATCATGCAGTGAACAGCAGGAAATTGAAAGATGTCTAGAAGTAGACATGCAGCGCAATGGTTCTCCAGCAAGTTACTGATGAGTTAGTGGGCAGGTTGTGCAGGAGGAGTCAGTTTATCAGTGGTGAACTGTATAAGAGGTTCGAGTAACTTTGCAATGTAGGAGTTAGTTGACATTTGCTAAATATCCTTTGAGAAATTTCCAATTGAACAAAGAAACAATATTCAGCTCAAATTATACTTGTTCATTGTTCCTTAGGTTTAACATAATTTTTGTGTGAATGCATAACAAGTGTATGTTTAATATGCCTTCTCTTCACAAGTTGAGTTTGTTTTGTAAAAAATATTCTCTGTCCATCTTGCCCCTCAAAACTGCTGGAAACAAGCCAAAGCAGTATCAGGAACACAGATCTATTAACAATTTGAGCATGAAAATAACATAACATAGAAACAGGATAAAGAACAGTAGTATAGGGATGTATAACCTTTACTAAACCTTCAAAAGGCTTGATAGTTCAGGTGGAAGTGGCCTTGCCAAGCTTACTGTACTTGATAATGGTGTATATTAATTAGAATGAACAGACATTCACTTTCAATTCCATTCAGGTGCACGGAAGTGCTCTGCTTAATTATTGGAAAGAATATGTCATCCAGAAATATTTAAGAGCTGAGCTCTAAATTATTTTCCAGATTGCTTTCAGGCAATTAAGATATTTAGACAATAGAATTGTTTGTGATATTAGAGGTTGGATGGGGATGATATGCAGATCAACTCTTAGAATGCAGCATGTCCTAGTAAATCCATTACATTTTGTTTTCAGCTAACTAGACCTGATTAGTGCTTGATTTAAAGATGAATTTAAGATGAGTCATAACCTTTTTACCACAGCTGGAGCCTGATCTCTAATAAGGAAACTACTAGCCATGTGTTCAAATGGGTGTTGCAGAGTGGTGACCTTTTACATATTAAATCCTGGTCTTTCTTTCACCAACAGCAAGAAAGACTTCCAGTTATATAAGACTTTATTGCAGCTCTCAGAAATCTAGGTGCAATTTACAAACTGTTACCATTTTAGATTCCTACTATATTTCTCAGGTTCAGCACTACAGGCCATTTCTGAATGTCAGCTCTCACGTCATAGCAATGAAGGTATACAGTTGGTTGTTCAAGTCTAGCTAATTGTAGTGAGTCTGGAGACTGAACAGACAGCCCTTGTCATTGTATTAATTTTAGTAATGGTATCATGTATCACTACCTAATGTTTATAACTTTATAATGTAAAAGAATAAACCTCATTTCAGAACATGGCTTTTATTTATTGAACCTCGAATAGATGAATGAAAAGTAGAAAGAGCAACCAGGAAATATAAAGGCTTAAAATCTGTAATCAGCAGCAAAGTGATTGTGCCGATTGCTTATATTGAGGAAGCTGCCCCCAAAGATCTAGTAATCTTCTATTGTGTTGATTTCACTTATCCCAATGTGAATATCATTCTAGCATCAATTGCCGGGGGTTACCAGCAACACCGATATCGCTCAGACTACAAAAATCAATCATATTGAAGAATCGTCAGATTGTAAAAAGAGAGGGAGAAAGCACTGATTATTCTTTCCCTTTCTGTCATTTATCAAAGGACATCAGAAAGACTGGGACATACATGTAGGATTGAGGTAGCAACTGACATATCATAAACTACTTCAAAAAGTCATTTTAATAGTTTAAAAGTCTATGGAATTCTCTGATCATAATGGAGAAATTCAGCATTTCACAAATATAAAGTTAATACTTTATTTTCACATTACCAAGCAGTAAATTTGTTTTAATACACCATTGCAAATCTGGCTATGCCTTCTTCAAAAAACATGCATGTGTTTTCAAAACATTTCACAATGAAATTATAAACAAAGATGCGCTAGTTTCTGTCAACTCAAGTTAGTGATAAGATTTCCAACTGTGAATACCTCAACAGAAGAGTCATGAATCACTGACAGCAATTTCTAGAGTTTTGAGTTTATGGGAGATGCCAGAAGTTTCACTGTCAGTTTCACTGTAACTACAATCACTGAATCCAACTCATATTGTTTACATATTGTTTACATATTTACCTATTCATTTTTGATACACAGAAGACAAAGTCACTTCTGTTGTACAAACACTCAAGATTAAATTGAAACATGAAATATGGCTCTCAAATAGTCTAACATATCATGGAATCTTTAACCTCCACGTGTACTTTCAAACACTTTTGATGAAACATAGGAACCATTAAAAAATGTATCTCTGGAACTTGTCTCAAACTTATATCCCCAAGTCAAGCATACATCTTAAAACATATACACTTGATAAATATAATTTGATTAAAAGGGTAGAGCCTCTTTATTGAAAACAAATTAATCTTCAAAAATGTTTTAAATGGTCTGCAAGATGTTATCTCATTCAAGTGTATAGTAGAACTTTCTGTTCAAATATTAAAATATTTCTGAACTAATACTTGTCTATGTTCAGTTCTGAACATATTTTCTAAAAGTTCACTTAAATTTAGTCCTTTATGTGCTATCATCAGTAAAAATATAATTATTTTGAGTCATACAATGTGTACAGCATAACAACAGACCTTTCGGTCCAACTTGTCCAAGCCAACCCGAATCTAGTCCCATTTGCCAGCACTTGGCCCATATCCCTCGAAACCCTTCCTATTCATATATCCATCCAGAAGCCTTTTAAATGCTGCAATTGTACCTGCCTCGGCCACTTCGTCTGGCAGCTAATTCCATACCTACATCACCCACTGTGTGAAAAAGTTGTCCCTTACGTCCCTTTTAAATCTTACCACTCTCACCCTAAACCTATGTCTTCTAGTTCTGGACTCCATTCAGCTGTATTTTTATCACACACTCAAAAGTCTACTTTGAGGCACAGTGTAGTTGCTGATCTTTCAATTATCACTGAGGCACATCTCTTCCTTGTCTCCAGACTCAGATAACTCAGTCATTTTGCTTTTTGAATGGCAGGTAGGGATCATCAACATTCTTCATTATATTCCTCAATATTCGTATCATCAGTCATATCATTGCACAAATAATCATCAAATGCCTTAGATATCCTATATGCCTCGAGCAACAACAACCCAAATCTCTTCAAGATACAGGATTGCTAATGTTGATGCCTGTATGAGCTCTCCTTTGATGATTGCCCTGAATGCCTCATCTTCGCCAAATATCCAAAACATTCTACATTTCCTCATGCTATTTGCAAAATGTTGTTCAGAGAGCTATCCAATGATTGAACTAGCTCAGTTAGAATACCAGGAATCATTGTAATATTGTCTTTTATGATCCAACCTCAGTAACAATGTCATGAACAAGATGTTTTCTGAATGAGTCTCAGATGAGAAGAGTTTCTTTTCACATAATTCTCCCAGATCCAAACTCTACTCAGCCATACTTCTTTCAAGACACTTTTATCCATCCACCCATCCTCCATTGTGAGTGTAAATTGCTACTCCTTTTGGGAGTTGACTCTCGGGGAGATTTTTCCTTTGACTGTCACCACTAACTTAAGCATTGCTCTGTCGGACATATGTAGTAGTACAATGGATTAGATATTATTTTAATGGTCATATCTCAGTACAAAGGGTTGCATTTTCAAGACCGAGATGAGGAAGATCTTCAGAACGTAATGAATCTGGAGAATTCTTTATCATGGATAGCTGTCAAGGCTGGGTTATTTAAGTACACTCAAGAGATAGATTTTTAATCAGTCAGGTAATCAAGTGTTTTGGGAAAAAAAACAGGATTGCCAGATCAGCTATGATCTTGTTGAACGTTGAAGCAGATTCAATGGGTTGAATAACCTACTTCTACTCCCATGTCTTATGATCTGAAAATCTTTTAACTTATGATACGGTTCATGTTTAAAAGGATCAATAAATTCCCCTGTTTTATGGTTGTGCTGATTAAACTTTGATGACTCATTAGCTGGTGTTAGATTTGAAAGGTTGCAATGCATCATCATAATTTGCATATTCTTCATCTGTGCCTTGTCTGACAAAAATGGGGTCTAGATTTCAGCTGATTGCATACAATAATGCACTCACCTGGTGTTTAATAGGCTTTATACCAAGGCCTGAAATATTGCAGTACCTGTTCAATCACCAATACCTGTTGTTTCAATATTGACTCTGGTCAGGATACTGTGTATGGTCTGAAGGGAGAAAGTGAGTTCCAGTCCACCCATCGTCTCTGTTTGCTCCTACCCCACCGAACTTATCTCTGCAAACCTTGACACCGTCTTGTCCGCCTTGGTTCAGGATCTCCCTACATGTGTTCTGGACACACGATCCACACCCTCCACCTCCTCCAATATTTTTCTTTCCCTAGCCCCCAATGCCTCATTTTCACCATGGACATCCAGTTCCTGTACACATCCATCCGCCATGATGAAGGCCTCCAAGCCCTCCGTTTCTTTTGCTTTCATCGACCCAACCAGTACACTTCCACTGACACTCATTCGATTGGCTGAAGCGGTTCTTACCCTCAACAATTTCTCCTTCGAATCCTCCCACTTCCTCCAAACTAAAGCGGTAGCCATGAGCACTCACATGGGCCTCAACTATGCCTGCCTCTTCGTTGGGTATGTGGAACAATCTATCTTCCACAACTACACCGGTACCATTCCCCAACCTTTTTCTTCACTACATCGATAACTGTATCGGCGCCACCTCATACCCCTATGAGAAGGTTGAACAGTTCAGCAACTTCATTAACACTTTCCATCCTGACCTCAAGTTTACGTGGACCATCTCGGACACTTGCTTCCCCTTTCTGGACCTCTCCATCTTCATTTCCAGTGACCAACTCGACACAGACATCTAATACAAACCCATCGACTTCCACTGCATCTGCTCCCAGGAGGACCAAATCCACCATAGAACATCCTAGATGGCCTCCTTCATCAAGGACCACAAATTCCTCTCCCACATAATCGACGATGCCTTCCAGTGCACCTCCTCCACTTCCCACACCTCCACACCTGAAGCCCACCCCTCCAATCACAACAAAGACAGAACCCATCTGGTTCTCACCTTCCACCCCACCAACCTCTGCATTCAACGCATCATCCCCCGCCATTTCTGCCACCTACAAACAGACATCCAAGGTCCCAAAGGATCCTTTCACATCTGACAGAGATTTACCTGTGCTTCCACACACGTCATTTACTGTGTCCGTTACGGTCTCCTCTACATCGGGGAGACAGGATGCCAAGTTGCGAAAATAGTTCAGAGAACACCTCTGAGACACACATACTAAACAACCCCACCACCCGTGGCTGAATACTTTAACACCCCCTCCCACTCTGCCAAGGGCATGTAAGTCCTGGGCCTCCTCCACCGCCAAATTCTAGCCATCTGACGCCTGGAGGAAGAACGCCTCATCTTCTTCCTTGGGACTCTCCAACCACACAGGATCAATGTTAATTTCACCAGTTTCCTCATTTCCCCTCCCCATGTTATCTCAGATCCAACCTTCCAACTCAGCACCACCCTTTTAAACTGTCCTACCTGTCCATCTTCATTCCCATCTATCTGCTCTACCCTCCACTCTGTCCTATCACTTGCACCCTCACCTTCATCTACCTTTCGCATTCCCAGCAACCTTCTCCCCAACCCCACTCCCTATTTCTCTCTCAGCCCCCTTGGGCTGCCCCCTCATTCCTGATGAAGAACTCATTTCAAAATGTCATCTCTCCTACTCCTCGGATCCTGCCTCACCGGCTGTGCTTTTCCAGCACCATACTCTTTGACCATTAGATTACTTACAGTGTGGAAACAGGCCCTTCGGCCCAACAAGTCCACACCGACCCACCGAAGCGTAACCCACCCATTCCCATACATTTACCCCTTTACCTAACACTACAGGCAATTTAGCATGGCCAATTCACCTGACCTGCACATCTTTGGACTGTGGGAGGAAACCGGAGCACCCGGAGGAAACCCACGCAGACACAGGGAGAATGTGCAAACTCCACACTGTCAGTCGCCTGAGTCGGGAATTGAACCGGGGTCTCTGGCGCTGTGAGGCCATGGTCTAAAAGAGTCTGATCATGATAAGGCTTTTTCTAACATCAGACCTATTTGCCAAGTAGGTTATAGTGGTCAAATCATTTTGCCCTCTAGCCCTTTTAGAAACATATAGTTTCCTCTCTTATACAGTCTTTCCTTTCTGTAAAAACTGGAATTTTTTACTCATTGTGTTAGACCTTCATCTTGCCAAGTATCGTGCTTTTTCTACGTTTTCTCAGCTTTTTCAGGCTTCCCATGTCCACAATCCAGTCAGAGGCCTTGTGGTCCATCACATGCTACTCCCCAATTCTGCTAGATTTCTTGTCAGGATTTCTCCCCCACTCTGTGGTTACTTTGCTGGGCTAGACTTGTTCTTCCCACATACCACTTGTACTGCTGCTGAGGTTCACTTCCGATGCTCTTTTCTACTTGCCTCCAGGACTGTGGATCTGATCAATATTCCAACTATAGAATATGCTCATGTGAAAGAACATTAACATGCTTTATTGAACACAATATTAAACAGAACTGATAAAAGGTGATTTCTTCTTGACACGGGACTAAGAAAAATATTTTAAAATTCAATGAGGGCAGCGATGTGAGCATGAAATTGAGCTAGCTGACCAGATACTTTCCAAGAATACTATCATTGATTCGAAACAGCTGCAGACATTCAGAATACTCAGATGTAGTATGTTCCTATTAGACAGAAAAGTTCTGCCAGAAGGACACACAATCCTGTTTTTTTTTCACTGCACAGATCTCTGAAGTCTGTGACTGGCAGTGGCCTCCAAAACCAGAGATTAAAGTGTCAGCACATTATGGCTTATGATACTTTTACAATATTCTAAGACTCTTTGTTTTATGCTTAACCTCTCTTGTTAACTTTTCCTGAGGCTTTTTGTTCCTTAAAGGAATGCATATTCATTGTCAATTATGAATTATATATTTGATTTTTGCCATCTAGCATCACATCTTTTAACATAGTTTCCATTCTAGCTTTTCATTATAAAATCTGTTCCTACCTTAAATGTGTAGCCCATATGTGCTTTTCAGAACACTGAACACATACATACATCAATCAACCTTCACAAAACTCTCATTCGGACAAAGCAATTTCATATTCTGAAGAGGTTTAGAGATGGACTCAATTTTCCTGCAAAGGCAAGTTATATTTTTCTTGAAATCTATACATTACCAATGAGATTCTCTCTTTTTAAAATAGTCTGTTTTTCATATCTAGTTATTTCCTTCAGGTTTAGCTATTTGATATTCATCTAACCACTCCATGTAGCTGAGTCATTGGAGATTTGTCAATGCACCTCTGTCCCATGGATGGAAATCAGCAACTTGCTCCATGCTTTGGTTTCATCAGTATACACTTTTTGAATACCTTTATCAAAATTCACCATTTCACATGATCAGAGTAGTCCTACATAAATCAAAAATTCCTTCTCTAAAAGGCAATGTGTATCTCTACAAATTATATCAATATCATTTTAATATATTGAAGAAGAGTCCTCTCACTGTGCTCCAGTCCAGTTCACTTGACATTTATTCATTTACACTCAGAATGTGAACATTACTGATTTGGACAATGTTTATTGTCCATCCTTAACTGTCACTGAAAACATGTTAGTGCATAACCTCCTTGACTCACTGGAGTCCATTTTGTGAAAGTACACCCACAGTAGGAAGGGAATTTCAGGAAATTGAGTCTGCAACAAGAAATAGTGATATAGTTCCACATTAATATAGTTTGTGCCTTGGAGGAGAGTTTTCAGGTGGTCTTCCCATCTATCTGCTTCTCTTGTCCTAATCTTGGAGACAGATCTGTCAGTGTATAACACTGGGGTACAGTCACAGTGGGCAAAAGTCTCTCACTCTACACTGTGCCTTCATATCTCAAATGTGCTTTTGTTTAAGAAGGAATGTAAGGAGAAGCCTGGGAACTATAGACCTATGAGTCTGATTTCGGTAGCAGATAAGTTATTGGATGTAATTCTGAAATATAGAATTTATATGCATTTGGAGAGGTAAGGGATGGTTAGGAATATTCAGCATGGCTTTGTGTGAGGGAAGTCATGTCTCACAAACATGATTGAGTTTTTTGAGGAAATAACCAAGAAGATTGATGAGGGCAGAACAGTCAACATTGTTTATTTGGATTTTAGTAAAGCCTTTGACAAATTCCACATGGTAGACTAACTAGTAAAGTTAGATCACAAGGAATTCAGAGTGAGCTTATCAATTGGATACAAAATTGGCTTAATGACAGGAGACAGAGATGGTGGAGGCTTGTTTCTCAGACTGGAGGCCTGTGACCAGTGGTGTTCCACTGGGATCAGTATTGGGTCTACTTTTGTTTGTTATTTATATAAATGATTTATTTGATAACATAGAAAGAATGGTTAGTAAATTTGCAGATGACACCAAGATTGATGGTATAGTGGACAGTGAAGAAGGTTATCTGAGATTACAAACAAATATTGTTCTATTGGACCAATGAGCGGAAAAATGGAAAATGGAGTTTAATTTGGATAAATGAGAGATTACATTTAAGTAAAGCAAACAAAGACAAGACTTAAACAATTGAAAGTAGGGCCTTGGGCAGTGTTGTAAAACAGAGAGACATAGGGGTTCAGGTACATAATTCTTTGAAGTTTGCATCACATATAGATAAAGTGGTCAAGAAAGCATTTAGCATGTTTGCCTTCATTGATCAGACCTTTGGATATAAGAGCTGGGAGATTTGGTTGAGGTTGTACAGGATATGGGTGAGGCCTTTTCTGAAGTATTGTGTCCGGTTCTGGTTACCCTATTATGGGAAGGGTAGAATTAGGCTGGAGAGGATTCAGAAGAGATTTACCATGAAATTAGAACAAAAGAGCAAAAGAGAAGTACGGTACAGGAACAGGCCTTTAGACCCTCCAAGCTTGTGCCAATCATCATGCCCTAATTAAACTAAAAAACAAACCTTCTGCCCTTATTTAGTCTATATCCCTCTATTTCCCCTATATTCGTGTAACCATCCAGATGCCTCTTAAATGTCAGCAACGAGCCTGCTTCCACAACATCTTCCAGCAGCTCAATGCAGGCTCCGACTACTCTCTGCATGAAAAACATCCCTCGCACATCTCCCTTAAACTTTCCCATTCTCACCTTGAAGCTATTTCCATGCTGTATGACCCACGACTCTATTTCTATCTATTACATTAGCCAAACGTCACAGAATGGTAGAGAGTCTATCAGGTTTGGCATAAATCTTCTGGTGGCCAAATAAAGTATTCTGGGAGATTTTAATACAATACTTTAAACAAATTAGTCCCATGTTTGGTCATCAGCAACCACTATGAGGGGGAGAAAACTGCAACAGCTATCATAAGACATTGTCATGCAGTGACAGCACAACCAGAATATGGCCAATCAAATTAAAAGACTGAGTCAAAATTTAAGCCAGGAAGGCTCCAGTAGTCTGTAATTTTGGAAAGCTTTGATTGGATTGGTTAGAATTTCATTGAAGGATCAGGTGTGAGCATGGAGCATAAGTGTATTTGGCAAGTGCAGGGGATGGGATGGAATGGGGTTGGATGGGATGGGATGGGGTTTCTACTCTCTAGCACTCAATGAAATCTTGATTCTCTCCTTCCTTGTATGAGTAGATTGTTTTAGATGTTAAAATCAGAGGAGTGCATGTACCATTGATGCATCCTTCTTCCCCAGTGCCCATACTGTTATGAAGTTGAAGGCATGTACTCTCCCTTTAAGAGAGAGCAACTGCTGTTCTGAACTGAGAGATCACAAGTACCTGTGTATATGACTAGATGGCAGTCCCAGAGTGTCCTGGAAAATTGAAAACATGTAACATTTGCCTCTGAAATGGATACCTGAGTTTTGGTTGCTGTTTTGAAATTTAAAATTCAAATTTAATCAATTAGTTTAAATTATGGCCCAGGATACTAAAACCCAATCCAGTTTGAATTTATTGTTTTGCCAACATTGAACCAATAAGATGATTCTATGTTCAGGGTTTAAGAAGGCGGACATTTTGAAAATTGGTCAGAGTGCAATAGAGAGAGAAATCTGCTGCAGAGGCTAATTGCTCATCTAACAGCTTGCTCCTAAATAAATTCGAAAACTCTCTCTATCAAAGGTACCTTTCTTTGTGAAACATTCTCACAGTAAAAAGAAAGAAGACGACACAGGGAGACTAGCAGCAGGAAAACTGAAGACTGTGGAGAAGAGAAAAACTGTGTGATTTTGAGATTAAGCAAATGTAATTTTAATAGGTCTCTTATTTGAATAGCATATTGTTATAGAGTTGGAGTCAGAGGGCAAACAGTTGAGGGAAAGGGGAGCTTAGATTTGTTAATAATTTTTTTCTGTTTAATGTTCACATTTGGAGTAAGAAAATAAACTGATGTTATTTTCTTTAAGTAGTAGAATGTGGGAGTTCTCTGACACTCATATTTTAACAGATTATAAGGCGAGTGGAGTTTTTCTGGATGTTTGGTTTAATTGACAGAACAGGTTCACCTCCATGCTGTAACAGTACCATTATAACTGTACGCTTTTCATCATCCATCAAGGTTCCTATTGATAGGCATGTGGGAAATTGGTTGTCACATATCTTCTTAACAGTGTTGGTTAGCTCAGTTGGCTGGGTGGCTGGTTACTACACACCATAATGCCAACAGTGTGAGTGCAATTCCTACACTCTCTGAGGTTACATTGAAGGAATCTCTTTCTCAACTTTTACCTTGAATAGTGTGCGTGTAGTGGTTGTAACAAAGTCAGCCAGGGGGACCTCAGAACATGAGTTCGCTGATCGGGAGCATTAAACTGGTCCAATAAGGAAGGCCTGGCTGACAGGTATAAACAGGAGTATCAGAGGTTCTGTTCACTCTGAGAGCTGGCTCTGAGGAAGCCAGACCACTGTCAAGTACTATGCGTGTGTAATAAAGGGCAACTTGGCGACAGGATACCAGCTTCTGTGGAGTTATTTCAGTGTGGTGACCCACAGGTTAAATGCCATCAGTCATCTCTCTCTCTCTCTCTCTCTAACAAGAAAGTAGCCCTGTAGTCTAATAGCACTATGGTGACTTTACTTTGCCAACACTCCTTATTTTTCCCAGGACAGTGGAGTCTAAAACTAAAGGGCATAGGTTTAAGGTGAGAAGGGAAAGATTCAAAAGGGACCTAAAGGACAACCTTTTCACACAGAGGTTGGTGTGTATATAGAATGAGCTGATAGAGAAAGTGGCGGAGGCTAGTACAATTACAACATTCAAAAAGCATCTGAATGAGTATATGAATAGGAAGGGTTTAGAGATATATGGGCCAAATGCTTGCTAATGGGACTTGATTAATTTAGAATATCTGGCCGGCATGGAAGAATTGGACCACAGGGTCTGTTTCTGTGCTGTACATCTCTGTGACTCTAATGACAATTTCAATGACGTCTCCCAGGATATGTCCAGCCAAATTTAGAAATCCTAAGTTTGATGGATCATTATATTTAACAGAGAGAGCTGTAATTAAGGTCATTTTAATGAGGAACATATCCAAGGATTGTTTTTTAACAAGGACAGGTTAGACCAGAACAAGGATACCAATCTAGATTAGAGTTTGAAAAAAAACAGGTTCTTAAAGGGACTTGAGTCTAACCGCAAATTTTCTCCACATCTGCTGAAAATTACATAATCTAAACGCTGAGAAGGTCTATGAACATTCAAAAGTCCTAGTTTTATTTTGAAAAATCAAGTTTCTATAATGAATTCTGTGATGTGGCAGGTCTGCATCTCTAAGAGTTTGTCATTGTAATGACACTGTTATTTGCACAGACGCTTGAGAATCTCTCTACTGGGAATAACAGCTAATTTAAGAGGCTAGATTCAAGAGTAAATATGGAAATGGAAAATTTAATCAACTTTAAAGGAAAAAGTATCAAAGACAAAAACAATCAAAGCTATGGTGATTAATCAGTTGAAGCTCAAAAAAAGCAGTTATAAAGGAATTGTAGATGTGTGATATTCATAAGCAATCCTTACAGCATGGGAAAAAAGATACACTAAAAGCTGATTGCCCCTTTGCCAGAGCACTTCCATCAAACTGATGAAGCACAAATGTAATCACAAGTGTATGAATCGAAGATTGCATGGAATGAGGGGTCCTTCAGTTTTTCTAACTCTTTTGATGAACCTGCAGCAGCTGGCTGATTTTACTGCTCTGTAAGTAGCAAATTTAAGGTCAAGTAAAACAGCAATGAAGAATTAGGCAATTCAGCAGAGGTAAAGTAAATCTTAGAAACAATCAAATGTAACACTGGAAAGCAGATTAAGCTATTACTTTTATCTAAGAGTGTTTTTCTACGATAATGCCTCAATCAAAACACAATTAATTTTAAGGTGTGGAATTGGAAAATTAGGTCAGAAACTAGAGGAAGGTCAAGGCTCATTTGTATCCATTCTCTGCTGAAGATATTGATTTGTGTTGAAATAATGAGGAGAAATGACAGGGAATTAGTGACACTCTACCTTGCAGTAGGATTACAGAAACTGATTTATGCTTTTATTTACCAGTGTAAGAATATGGGGAGCAGTATTGATCCCATTTATTATCTTGACACAAATTGCTTTGTATTAATTTATCAACTGAATTCCTGATCCTTTTTAAAAAGTTGTGCTGTTAGTGTAAATTGTTCAGTAATAAATTGATATATCATTATGTTTCCTTCCTTTGTAATCTAAAATATAATTTGCATCGAGAAGTTTAAGTGCAGTGAAATAAAAATGAATTACATGAGACAATTTTTAATATTTCAGATAAAATCTTGAAACCAACTCATATAATTGGTCTTCCACACAATGTTCAAATGGTGGTAATGAAGAATTGTGTAATTGATTATGGAATAATGGTAATTGTATTTTGCATGAATGTGTCAGCAAAGGGAAACAGTTGTCTTTTATGTTGCTTGCAATTAGAACATTTCCATTTATATTGGATTGGTAACAGAAGATCTATACATTTAGTCCATTGGCAGAATTTTAAATAAGAGTTTATTTTCTTATTTAAGACAAACTCCAGAGCTTACCTGCACAATTTTAAACCATGGGGTAAGTACAAGATCTTATGGATCAGTGCCAAACAAGAACCCAGTGCTCAATATCAATAATTTAATAAAACAGAAGGTGATTGAGACATGTAGCAGATCCAGTAGCATCTGCAGAGAGGGAAACAAAGGTAACATTTTGAGTCCAATGTGAGTCTTCTTGCAACTGTGTAATCAAAAATGCTATGATGGAAATCTGCATCATTATTCACTAATTTTCAGTTGACACATGACACTACAGCTGTGAAGTGAGCACCTTTGAGGAGTTCTGGATGTAGTAGATTCATATCTTTCTATTCATATAGAAAGATATGAATAGCTTTATTGTTGTGACAATCATCCACTGCCAAGCAAACATTATGACACTAGAGTTCAGGGCTATTTTGGTCCATGCTGAGTCTTTCAATTGGCCGACAGAGAATCATAGAAATCAGGCTCTCTGGAAGAGCAAATCAGCTTGTCCCTCACCACAACTATTCCCCCATGGTTCTGCAAATACTTTCACTTCAGGCACTCACCCACATCACCAGGAAAGAAAGGATTGAATCTGCCTCCACCACAATCTCAGACAGTGCGTTCAGATCATAACCACATAATGCAGGAAAGCAATTTACTTTGTGACACTATTGCTTCTTTTGTAAATCAGATTAAATTGCTATTCTCTGTTTCTTACTCTTTCTATCAAGGGGAATAGTTTCTCTCCATTTAATCAGCCTACACCACTCATTTTTCAAAACCTCTATCAAATCTGTTAATTTAATTTCTAACAGCATCTTTCTTCAGAAGGGGTTGAGGAGCTAAATGTTAGTCACCCCACCACCCATCTTGGCTCTCCCTGCTATTATGGACTATTTTATCCTGGAATGAGACAAAATGAGGGATTAGGTATGATGAATGCAGTTAGCACAGTTGTTAGTGCTGGTGTAGGTGAGGTAAAGCTGTCCCAAGTGACTGAGAGAGTAGCGCAGAGGCTACACAGGTTGAGTAATCTATGGCTGAGACCACGTGAGGCAAAATATCGCAAGCAGTAATGAGAATGATAGATCATGAGTTGTGGTTGGAGTTGGGTGCTGTAATAGAGGTAGAGTAAGTGTGAGGTAGAAGAAGATGATGGCACTTACCTCGGCAGAGTTAAGAACTTCTTTGTCCTTTGTCCTTCACTGTTAGATGTTTCTCTGGGCACTAGAGACCATGATGTTGATAGGTTTGAACAAGGCTGGCATTGTCTGGTGTCACGGCCTGTTTTTCTACTCATGGAGGAAGAGGGCACACTTCCTGTGAACCATCTTGTTCAGCAGGACAACCAGGTTCCTGTCAGCAAAGCCCAGCACCAACTTCTCCTTATCTGTTATGTTTGAGGCACATAATGGAGCACATAATGGAGGAAGGAAGTGAATGTCTTGTAGCCAAATTTGCAGATGATACAGATATATATGGAAAGGCAGGTTATGAGAGTTAAATAAACAGTTTGCTCAGATATTGATAGTTTAAATAAATGGGCAAAATATTGGAAAATGGAGGATAATGTGGGAAAATGTGAAATTGTTCATTTTGGAAGGGAGAACAAAAGAACAAAATGTTATTAAAATGAACAAAAACTGAAAAAAGCTGCAACCCAGAGGGACTTGCGGGTACTTGTGCATGAAACACAGAAAGCCAGCACATAGGTGCAGCAAGTAATCAGGAAGGCTAATGGAATATTGGCCCTTATTTCAAGGAGCTTGGAGTATTAGAATAGAGAAGTCTTACTGCAGGTGGACAAGGTGCTGGTGAGACAATATCTGGAGCACTGAGAGCAGTTTTGGTCCCTTTAGTTAAGGAAAAATGTCATTCATTAGATGCAATTCAGAGAAGATTCACTAGGATGAGCCCAGTATGGAGGAATTGTCTTATGAGCAAAAACTAACCAGGTTGGGACTCCATTCACTGGAGTTTAGAAATATGATGTGAACTCATTGAAACATAGGATTCTTAAGGGATGTGACAGAGTAAACGCTGAGAGGATGTTTCCCCGAGGGAGAGTCTAGGCCCAGAGGACATAGTTTCAGAATACAGAGTCACCAATTTAAGAGTGAGGTGAGGAGGAGTTTCTTCTCTCAGAGGATTGTAAGTTTTCAGAACATCTTGCCACAGAGAGCTGCGGGGATAGAGTCTAATTAAGGCTGAGATAAATAGATTCTTGGTGAGTAGGGGAACCATTGGTTGTGTGGAAAATGGAGGAAAGTGAATATGAGGAATGTTGGACCATATTAAAGGCGAAGCAGGCTCAAGACGATGAATGACCTGCTCCGTTTTCTAGTTTAGATTAGATTAGATTACTTAGTGTGGAAACAGGCCCTTCGGCCCAACAAGTCCACACCGACCCGCCGAAGCGCAACCCACCCATACCCCTATATTTACCCCTTTTAACCTAACACTACGGGCAATTTAGCATGGCCAATTCACCTGACCCGCACATCTTTGTGACTGTGGGAGGAAACCGGAGCACCCGGAGGAAACCCACGCAGACACGGGGAGAACGTGCAAACTCCACACAGTCAGTCGCCTGAGTCGGGAATTGAACCCGGGTCTCTGGCGCTGTGAGGCAGCAGTGCTAACCACTGTGCCACCGTGCTGCCCTTGTGGTCTTACAATCTGTGGTCCAATCAAACCAACTAGGAGAAAGTGAGGACTGCAGATGCTGGAGATTAGAGCTGAAAATCGTTGCTGGAAAAGCGCAGCAGATCTGGTGTCTTTTCGGAATGCTGATAGGGGAGGGGAGGGAAATATATCCCTGGTGGTGGGGTCCGTTTGGAGGTGGCGGAAATGACGACGGATTATACGATGTATATGGAGGTTGGTGGGGTGGTAGGTGAGGACCAGTGGGGTTCGGTCCTGGTGGCGATTGGAGGGGCGGGGCTCAAGGGCGGAGGAGCAGGAAGTGGAGGAGATGCAGTGGAGAGCATTATCGATCACGTCGGGGGGGAAATTGCGGTCTTTGAAGAAGGAGGCCATCTGGGTTGTTTGGTATTGGAATTGGTCCTCCTGGGAGCAGATGCGGCGGAGACAAAGGAATTGGGAATATGGGATGGCGTTTTTACAGGGGGCAGGGTGGGAGGAGGTGTAGTCTGGGCAGCTGTGGGACACTGCTTGGCACACTTTCCTCATTCCTGAAGAAGGGCTCATGCCTGAAACGTCGATTCTCCTGCTCCTTGGATGCTGCCTGACCTGCTGCGCTTTTTCAACAACACATTTTCAGCTCTGATCAAACCAAACAAGGCAGCTCTGAACAAACATTCACTCTAAGCATAGGGACACATGGTTACACAGCCACTTTGAAGAATCGCTTCCAAATGTCATGTTTACACATTGACATCTGTATGAGGAAGCCACTGCCACAAAGGTACAACAGAGATCCAAGAAGCAGGAAAAAAAATTAGGGGAAATGAACTGAACACCAGTTTAGTGAGTGCACATACTATTAATGTCCTGAAAAAGGGTTATGCCTGAAACATTGACTTCTCTATCTCCTGATGCTGCCTGACTTGCCGTGTTCTTCCAGCCTCCTGCCTGTCTACCATATTATTAATAGCAGCGATGTCTGGAATTCTGGTAGTAGTGAAGGGAGGGGAAGCACTTTCACTATGGCAAGTGAGAGAATATAACAGACAGAGCACCACTGGGGCATGGCGCATAGCTAAAACAATCAATGCTAGCCAACCAGTGACATCCTCAACCAATGAACAAATTTTTAAAAAGAGGCAAGCTTAAGATGACAGAGCTGGAAAATCTGCTAGGCCTTGCAGAAAGAAGCACTCCACGAAACTCACCAAATATGACATTTAGTCAATTTCTGGTAAGATTCAGCCTATTTTAATTGTCATAAAAACATATCTATTCTGTTAATGTCCTTGAGAGAAGGGAAGGATGTTGTCCTTTCTTCTTCTGGCTTACACATAGTTTCAGGCCCACAGCAATATAGCTGACTCTTTATTGCTCAGTAAAAGTCCAGCAAGCTGCTCAGTTTAAGGATAATTAGGGATGGGAAACAAATATTGGTTGGGCTAGTGATTCCAATATCCTCGGAAATAATAAAATGGAAACAATATTTTTGTGCACTTATTTGTACAAAGACATAAAACATGAAGTTCTCCAGTTCTCTAGAAATCCCCTTATCTAAGGAGGGAAGGTGGCAGCATATCATTAGATTGGTAATTCAAGGTCCAAGATTTATGCATCAGGTTTGAATCCCATCATGGCAATTAGTGGAACTTTGAATTCTTTAAAATCTGGAATTTGAAAAGCTTGTCTAAAAGTAACTATGTTGAAATAATTGTCCATCTTACAGAGGAGGTGCTGGAAATCTTAAAATGCATGATGGTGCATAAATCCCCAGGACCATATCAGGTGTACCCTAGAACTTTGTGGGAAACTAGGGAAGTGATTGCTGAGCCCATTGCTGAGATATTTGTATCATCGATAGTCACAGGAGAATTGCCAGAAGACTGGAGGTTGGTTAACGTGTTGCCACTATTTCAGAAAGGTGGTTAAGGAAAATCCAGGAAGTGATAGACTGGTGAGCTTGATATCAGGGGTACGAAAGTTGTTGGAGGGAACCCTGAGAGACAGAATTTACATGTATTTGGAAAGACAAGGACTGATTAGAGATATTCAACATAGCTTTGTGCTTGGGAAATCGTGTTGAGACTTTTGAAGAAGTAATGAAGGGGACTGATGAAGGCAAAGCAGTGGATGTGATACATATGGACTTTAGTAAGGTGTTTCACAAGGTTCCTTGTGGTAGACTGGTTAGCAAGGTTAGATCACAGGGAATACAAGGAAAACAGAACTGGCTCGAAGCTGGAAGACAGAGGATGGTGATGGAGGGTTGCTTTTCGGACTGGAGGCCCGTGACCAGTGGCGTGCCACAAGGACTGGTGCTGGACCCACTCCTTTTTGTTATTTATATAAATTATTTGGATGTGAAAATACGAGGTATGGTGAGTAAGTGTGTAGATTACACCAATGTTGGTGGAGTAGTGGACAGCGAAGAAGGATCGCCGACGGAGTTTAATTTAGATAAATGTGATGTGCTGCATTTTGGAAAGACAGTTCAGAGCAGGACTTATACACTTAATGGTAAGGTCATGGGGAGTGTTGCTGAACAAAGCAACCTTTGAGTGCAGGTTCATTGTCCCTTGGAAGTAGAGTCACAAGTAGACAGGATAGTGAAGAAGGAATTCGGTATGTTTGCCTTTATTAGTCAGAGCATTGAGCATAAGAGTTGGGAAGTCATGTTGCGGCTGTACAGGATGTTCATTAGGACACTTTTGGAATACTGAATGCAATTCTGGTCTCCCTGGTTGAAGGATGATGTGAAACTTCAACGGGTTCAGAAAAGATTTACAAGAATGTTGCCAGGGTTGGAGGGTTTCAGCTATAGGGAGAAACTGAATAGACTGAAGCTGTTTTCCCCGGAGTGTCAGAGGCTGAGGGGTGACCTTATAGAGGTTAATAAAATCATGAGAGGCGTGGATGGGGTAAATAGACAAGATCTTTTCCTGGAGAAAGTGAGGACTGCAGATGCTGGAGATCAGAGCTGAAAATGTGTTGCTGGAAAAGCGCAGCAGGTCAGGCAGCATCCAAGGAACAGGAGAATCGATGTTTCGGGCATAAGCCCTTCTTCAGGAATGCAGTAGGTTAAAATCTTCGAGGAGAAAGTGAGGACTGCAGATGCTGGAGATCAGAGCTGAAAATGTGTTGCTGGAAAAGCGCAGCAGGTCAGGCAATATCCAAGGAACAGGAGAATCGACGTTTCGGGCATAAGCCATTCTTCAGGAATCTGGCATTTCCTGGGGTAGCAGAGTCCAAAACTAAAGGGTATAGGTTTAGGGTGAGAGAAAGATTTAAAAGGGACCTAAGGGGCAGCTTTTTCATGCAAAGGGTGGGGGCATTTATGGAATGAGCTGCGAGAAGAAGTGGTAGAGGCTGGTATAATTACAACATTTAAAAAAGATCTCGATGGGTATCTGAATAGGAAGGGTTTAGGGGGATGTGGGTCAAGTGCTGGCAAATAGGACAAGATTAATTTCGGGTATCTGGTCGGCATGGACCAGTTGCACCAAAGGGTGCTGTTTCCATACTGCACAGCTCTATGACTCTATAACTCCATGAAGATCGGTTTTCCATGACACTTTGCATGTGCATAGTACATGACACTGACCCAGCTAGTTCAGTGCAGGCTTCTGGAGTGAGTAGAAACCCTGACATTCCTATTTATATCTGTCAGCCAGAGCTCCCTGATTGGACCAGGTTAACAGCCCAATCAGGGAACTCATATTCTATGAGATCCACGTGGCTGACATTGTTCTTGTCATTTCACATGTAAAAGTTGTTCATTGCCCTGAAAACCCTCATGTTACTAATGACATGTAGGGGAGAAAATCTGACATCCTTATTTGGTCTGCATGTGATTCTAGACACACAGCAATGTGTTTGGGTCTTGACCATTGTCTGAAATGGCCCAGATGGCCAAACATTTCAATGGCAATTCACAATGAGCACCAAATGTTGACCTTGCCAGCAACATCCACATTCCATTTAAAATGACTGCAACCTTCTTTATACTCTTCAATGTACTTGTGTTCATCCCACCTAGTCTGAGTGACTATTCACATTTAAATAAAGCACCTTCTTCAATAAATCCTCTTTTTTGTTTCATAACCCATATGATATCTCAACTACTTCTTTTCTCACTATGCCTCCAACAGCCTCTTTTTTGGCAAAATGCTAATTTATACCTCATCTATGTTCTCTCCTAAATGGGTTGATCTTATTTTTTTTCCCAATCAGTTTCACCCCTTCTTTTACTATGGAAGCTGCTAGGAACACAACAGCTGAATAAAAATAAAAACAAAAGAAGCTTATTTTTGTGTTATCGAATATAAAGGAGATCTCAGCAGGGGAATCATGACTTGCCTATGTAATATTATGAAATAGCAATGCCAGTAGAAAAATAAGGAGATAGCAGGCAGTAGCCATTCTTTCTAGACATTTAAATACTATTAAATTGATTTTACAATTATGTAAAGAGTGGTTAAAAATAGAAAGAATATTGCATAAGGAGATGCATCTGCCATAATTAGAAATAAATGCCAGATTGTAGCAGAGGAAAATATGGATGAATTATTTTGGATTCAGTATCTGTAGTTCAGAGCGATTTCATTTTACAAGTTATCAGCAGTGTACAGTGTAGTGCAGCCTTCATTTCTCACTTGGTGGACAGCTTTTAAAATATTTAATTGCTAACTCATTTTTGCAACAAAGAAAAAGTTAATCACAACCTGGACAATAGCACATTGTCCCCTGTTTCACTTGAAGCAAGTGATCGATGGATAAGATCAAATCTCTGCAGACCAACCATCTCTTGTCATTAATTAATGATTTGTGATGATGAAACAATTAACTGGTGGAAAAAACATCCTTTTCCTTAATGATGGAGGAGTCCAACAGATTAGTGAAAAAGACCATTATTGAGGATTTGCAGCTATCTTCAGTCAAGAATACTAATTGGACAATCCATTTCAGCCTCATGCTGAGTTTCCCAGTTCAACTCATTAAACCTTACACCAAGAAATGGCTGAAGTCACCAGGTACATGAACAGCTATGGTCCCTAGTAACATCTTGTTGCCAATCCCTCAATGCCTTGAGAAGCTGATAGTGAACTACCTTCTTCAACTGCTGTAGTGTGTGTTGTATAGGGATGCCCATTGTACTTTTTGAAACAAAGTTCCAGGATCTCTGACCCAGTGATTTTGAGGGACTGGCAATATATTGCAATTCCAAACAAGATGACATGTGACTTGGAGGGGAACTTGCAGGTTATGTTCCTATGTATCTGCCACCCTTTGTCTGGATAGAGATGGCTGCAGGTTTGAAAGGAACTGTTTAAGGAGCCTTGGTGAATTTCTGTTGTTCATCTTGCAGACAGTACACACTGCTGCTTCTGAGTATCTGTGATGCAGTGACTAAAAATTTATGGGTGTAATGCCAAACAAGTACTTTGCTTGGATTATGTCAAGCCTCTTTAGTGTTGTTGGAGCTATACTCATCCAGACAGGTTTAGAGTATTCCATCCCACTCCTGACTTGTGCCTTTTAGATGGCGGACAGGCTTTAGGGAGTCAGGACGTGAGTTTCTCACTGCAGTATTCCTAGTCTCTGACCTGCTCTTGTAGTCATTGTATTTATGTGGCAAGCCAAGCTCAATGGCTGGTCATTGGCAACACCCACGATGTTGAAAGTGGGATGCAATGATGATAATACCACTGAATGTAAAGGGTGATGAAATTAAAAAGGAAAATCAGCACATGTTGGAGTCATATCTAGCAGGAAAGAAGATGCTTGTGCTCATTGCAAGCCAATCAGCTCAGTTCCAAGACATTTCCCCAGGAATTCCTCATGGTATTTTCCTAGGTCCAATCATCTTCAATTGAATGGTCTTCACTCATTCATCAATGACCACATAAGATGCGAAGTTTAGATTTTTGCTGATGTTTGCAATGTTCAGTTCCATTCAGAACTCCTCAGATTCTAACGTAGTTCTTGTCAGAATGCATAAAACCTTAATAACACACAGGCTTGAGGTGAGAAGTGCTTAAAGATGTGTTGCTGGAAAAGCGCAGCAGGTCAGGCAGCATCAAAGGAGCAGGAGAATCGACGTTTCAGGCATAAGCCCTTCTTCAGGAATGAGGAGAGTGTGCCAAGCAGGCTAAGATAAAAGGTAGGGAGGAGGGGCTTGGGGGAGGGGCGTTGGGAATACGATAGGTGGAAGGAGGTTAAGGTGAGGGTGATAAGTGACATGTAACATGTATACCACACAAGTGCCAGTTAATGACTTTCTACAACAAGAAAGAATTCAACTATCTTCTTTTGATATTCTATGCCATTGCCATTACTGAATCATCTTCTTTCAAAACCCAAAGGATTATCCTTGCCCAGTACTATAGATACTGAGACTACAGATGAGGTTAGAGGTTAGGAATTCTACAAAACTTAACACCTGACTCTTGAAAACCTGAGTACCATTTACAAGATGCAAATTAGGAATGTGACGTCATAATCTACACTTGTCTGGTCAAGTGCTTAATGCATAAAAGGTCAATGTGCCCAGGACAGAGTAGCCTGCTTGACTGGTATCCAATCCACAACTCTAAATATACATACCCTTCACTATTGACACATAGTAAGCAATTAGTGACGGGCAATAAATGCTGGCCTAGCCAGTGTCACTCACATACAAAGAAGTAAATGTTTTTTAAAAACTCACCATTGAATGCAATAAATAGGAATATATATATCTATTACTAATCACCAGTGAAGAAAGTTTTGAGTTGTTTTTGATTCTGACTTTGTGGAGTTCTAGTTCCAACTAATATTATATTACACAGTCAGCTTCTTGCTTCAGTGTAGGCTGGGGTGGCCAGCTACATCCTGTTCTGCTTTTGAAACCTGATGCCTTAGGTCCTTTCTATATTAAATGTCCAGACTATTATTACTCGGCATACAATTCCAAATTATATTGCAAAGCATTATCATGTCAGTCCAAACAACAGAAATGCTGCACCATAATCCAAAGATAAGTTCTGCAGTAAATCTCTATAATCATTAGCATCATGCCTGCTCTGTATGAAGGCAGGCCCTTGGCTGATTGGAGCCTTCCAAGTCTCTCTATCCTGTAGCAAATTTTCAAGCTTCGAACATCGATTTTCTCTTCCTGTTTTTTTTCTGAAATCTTGCCTCCATAATGTCACTTCCAAGTCCATTTCCTCAGCATGCCCAGTCCCTTTGCATCTTCCTAATTATATTCAGCATATTTCTTTGCTATTTTACTCTCCATCACACTTGTTACTTTTATCATTTGTTACTTTTTCTTTCCAGTTGATCATTTTCGTTTTCTTCTAAACCCACATTCAAAGCTATTTAACAAGCTGGCCTCAATTTCTGTTAGGTCCAAGTCTCACATCCACACAACATGCCAATTCAAGCTCTTTACAAATTGCTTCTTGAGTTGTTTAGCTTTCCAGTTGGCAGCTGTATGTTATCAACAAACATGGCCTATCCCATTGCTATCATATTGTTATTTAGTTGTTGTGTCTCCCAAGTGCAGTCATTATATTTCCAAAACATTTGAATTCTTGGACTTGTTCTCATTCTCTTTCTTCTATGAATATATGAATATTTATTGGTGTTTCTTGAGAAGTGCATCACTTTGTTTTGTCAATCTTCACTTTTATTGTAAAGTTCCTGCTTGCTATTACTGCTTTATCAATTGGTTCTTGGAATCCTTTTTTCTGTTTGCTTCAAGTGTTTTGTTACCTGCAAAACAAAATGTTGATATAATTCACACCGTCATTCTTAACATCAGTTTATTTGTCATCAAAAGCTTCTTTAATTATTGCTTCTGTATAGATATCCAGGTAAACTGGTGATAAACAACACACTTGCTGAACTCCTCCTCCAATTGTATGTAGTTCCAACTCCCAGTCAATTACATCGACTGTCGCTGTTTGAGTTATCTATCTCTCCAATCTACTTCAGTGTCTGTCAGCACTGTCAAGAGCTTAATATATTTCAACCCAAACAATCAGTTTTTCAAAATCTACAAAATAATGCATAACTGCTATTCAAGCTCTAAATTATGTTCACTCCTTACAATGTTTTTTTTCGTCCATTTCCTCTTAGGAATCCAAAAAGGCCATCTCCAATTTTCTTCTCCATCTTCCCCCCACTCACTTTATATTAGTGAAAGGTAAATCTTATGTATGTAAAAGCAAGGGAAATTAGTGGCTCTCAGCATGAAGGTTGAAAATAACAGCTATAGAGAGTAAGCTTGTCATGGTTGTCAGCTGTCCTCAGTAAAGTCAAGGGAAACAGGCTGCACTCAAAGAGGGGTTCCAGCACAGTAAGTCAATAGAAGCCTTCAATACCACTCCAAGGGCTTGGAACCAGGTCATTCACCCACTTAGAGTAGTCAGAGTTAGGATGCTTTCCAAATCTGAGGTCAGGAGTTGAATATTAAAGAACCCATCACTAAGTTAACTCTTTCTACCCTATTCTGAGCTGCTTTCTTCCTACAATGAGACAGAGAGAGAAAGGTATTAAGAGAGATCAAAGTAGGTGGCATAACTGATACTGGTAGGGCAGGTGTCATGTGCAAGTGAGTAGCCAATGCAGAGGGCATGCAGGGTTAGAGCTGTCAATAGTTGAGTTAAATGACAGCAAGTGAGGGAAGATATTGCAGGCAAAAGTGAGAGTGGTAAAGTATGAACATTGGTGGGAAGTCGGTATTGTAACAGAGATAGAGTGAGTGTGAGGTATCAAAGGGAAGATGGTGACACATAGAATGGCAGAATGGAGAACATTGTTGCTCTTCTTCTTACATTGTTATGCATTTCTCCAAATGACTAGGCTGCTTTAACGTGGGTGGTAACATTGGACCAGGCGGCCATAGACTGATGTTATGGCCTCCTCTGCTAATCTTGTGGCAAGTGGGTGTCTTATCCATGTACCACCCATTCAGCTGGACCTCTAGGTTCCTGCCTGCCAAAGTGCAGCACCAAACTTCCCTTGTCTGTTAAGTCCATGGCAAATATCAAGAACCATGAAGTGCAGTTCTGGACTGACAGAGCTTGCCTGGATGCAGAGTGTACCAGAGATGTTGGTCAATTCATGGATATCTTGGAAATACCAGGTTGTTCCAGGAATGGTGTGTAGTATGATGGGGCTTGAATCACATGAGAGCTATGCTATGAGGTGAATATGTTAAGATCATGCAAGCAAACCAATCAGACCTCATAGCCAAAAAGCCCTCCAAAAAGCTTGACACAATTGACCCTTACCCAAAAAAGTTAAAATTCCGCCCTTAAAAGAGAAGTTAACATTAATCTTTATTAAAGTGTGTAAAGATGTTCACTTTTCAGAAGAATGGCCAGAGGACTGTGCAGACAATAATGAATACACTAAAAAAGAAGCCAAAGGGATGTTGACCTTTATATTTTCTTCTGTAATGCGCATCACAAAAAGCCCTTTTTGTAAATGATATTCTCTGTCTACAGGATGGTTGCTATCATATATTAGTGGGTAACCAATATCTAACTGTTCCTTTGCATTAATTTTCAGACTGGAAAAGGTGTGGAAACACCAATTCCATCAAGATGCACAGTAGTGAGATGAGCACTTGCACAATGTTTTTATTTATCAACGTGTCAAAATATTAAGTAACTACTTGCACTCTATTCACAAAAGGTAAAATGTAAGACTGTATGTAAGTACTAGCATTATTTCCTTTAACTAAGCATATATCAAACATTTGAAAAATGACGTTCATTACTGAATGCTATTATGAAGAAGAATGGTGTTAGCTCCCTGATTTCCCTTTTGTTCATTGCCATTTCCTCTGTCATGGAGTGACAGTTCAGTTAGCGCATGGCTAGTTTGTGGTGCAGGGTGATACCAACCTGCACTAACTGAGGTTACCATGAAGGTTCCACCTTCTCAACCTTGCTGCTCATCTGTGGAATGGTCATGTTCAGATTACACCACTACTAGTCATCTCTCTAATGAGACAGCAATCCTCTAGGACTATGGTAACTTTACCTTACCTCCACATAAGAACATAAGAACTAGGAGTAGGTGTATGCACTCAGCCCTTCATGAGTGCTCCACCACTTAATATGATCAAGACAATTTGATCTTAACTTCAACTCAATTTTCCTGCGCCAATCTCTGAAACACTTTAACATATGGCTAATTAAAATCTGTCTAAGTTCTCCTTAAATTTACTCAATATTCAAGCATTTAATACACTCCGAGGTAGTGAATTCCACAGATTCATGACTTTAAAGAAATAATTTCTGCTCGTCTCTGCTTTATAAATTTGCAACTGCTTACCCTAAACTTATGACGATCTACTACATGAGGAAACAAGTTTTCGACATCGACTTTGTCAATACGCTTTAGCATCTTATATACCTCAGTTCCATCTCCTTACATCCTTCTAAACTCCAGAGAGCATAGACGTAAACTGCTCAATCTCTCTTCATAAGACAAATCCCTCATTTCTGAAATCAATTTACTGAACCTCCTTGGAACTGCCTGTAGTGCAACTACATTCCTCTTCAAGTAAGGGGACCACAACTGTACACAATACTCAAGGTGTGGTCTTACTAATGCTGTGTATTGTGGCATCAACACTTCCCTATCTTTACATTGCATTCCTTTGGCAATAAATAACAAAATTTCACCTGCTGTACCTGCATACTAGTTGTCTGTGATTTGTACATGAGGACACCCAGATACCTCTGCACCAAAGCTCTCTGAAGATTCTCTTCATTTAGGTAATGAATTACTTCTCTATCCTCTGACTAAAATGGATAACCTCTTACTTATCCAGATTAAATTTAATCTGCAATATCTTGACCCATTCATATAACCTAATCATATCTATTTGTAAATTTCTTATCTCTTCACTGCAATTTGGTTTACCACCCATTTTAGTGTCATCTGCAAATTTAGCTATAGTACTTTCTATCACTATGTAATTTATGAATATAGATTATAAATAATTGGACCAGAGAACCAAACCCTATGGCACTCCACTAGTTGCATCTTTCCAACCAGAAGAGAAGACCCATTTATCCTCACGCTCTGTTTTCTGTTGGTTAGCCAATCATCTATCCAACCTAATGGATAACCTCAAACCCTGTGTGATCTTTCCTTATCTATTAACCTTCTGCATGACACTTTATCAAATGTATTCTGGAAGTCCAGATATACTATATGTACAAGATCCCCATTATCCAGCTCGCTTATTACATTGTCAAAGAACTCTAACAGATTAGTGAAACATGATTTGTCTCACATAAAGTTATTAACTCTGATGGATGGTGCTTTGAATTTCCAAATGTCCCATTATTACTTTCTTAATAATGAATTCTAACAATTTCCCAACAACATGTTAGGGGGCAGGGGGCAGGGAAATTATGATGCGGTGAGGCACGACTTAGGATGCGTGGCTTGGAAAAGTAGGCTTCAAGGCATGGGCACAATTGATATGTGGAGCTTGTTCAAGGAGCAACTATTGAGTGTCCTTGATAAGTATGTTCCTGTCAGGCAGGGAGGAAAGGGTCGTGTGAGGGAGCCGTGGTTTAATAAGGAATTGGAATCCCTTTTAAATCAAAGAGGGCGGCCTATATAAAGATGAGGCGTGAAGGTTCAATTGGGGAGATTGAGAGT
>NC_057723.1:45261722-45295548 GCF_004010195.1 Chiloscyllium plagiosum
TTTGATAAGGTTTCCCATGGTAGGCTACTGCAAAAAATATGGAGATATGGCATTGAGGGTGAGTTGGAGGTTTGGATTAGGAATTGGCTGGCTGGGAGAAAACAGAGGGTAGTAGTTGATGGTAAAGGTTCATCTTGGAGTGCAGTTACTAGCGGTGTTCCGCAAGGATCTGTTTTGTGACCATTGCTGTTTGCCATTTTTATAAATGACCTGGAGGAGGGGCTAGAAGGTTGGGTGAGCAAGTTTGCGGATGATACGAAAGTCGGTGGAGTTGTTGACAGTGAGGAAAGATGTGTCAGGTTACAGCGGGATATAGATAAGTTGCAGAGCTGGGCAGAAAGGTGGCAAATGGAGTTCAATGTAGGTAAGTGTGAGGTGATTCACTTTGGTAAGAGTAACAAAAAGATGGGGTACTGGGCTAATTGGTCGGATACTTGGTAGTGTGGATGAGCAGAGGGATCTTGGTGTCCATGTACACAGATCTTTGAAAGTTGCCACCCAGGTAAATAGTGCAGTAATGAAGGCATATGACATACTGGCTTTTATTGGTAGAGGAATTGAGTTCCGGAGTCCTGAGGTCATGTTGCAGTTGTATAAGACTCTGGTGCGGCTGCATCTGGAGTATTGTGTGCAGTTTTGGTCGCCATACTCTCGGAAGGATGTGGAGGCTCTGAAACAGATGCAGAGGAGGTTTACCAGGATGTTGCCTGGTATGGTAGGAAGATCGTATGAGGAAAGGCTGAGGCAGTTGGGGCTGTTTACATTGGAGAAAAGAAGGTTTAGGGGTGACTTGATAGAGGTGTACAAGATGATTAGGGGTTTAGATAGGGTTGACCATGAGAACCTTTTTCCACTTATGGAGTCAGCTATTACGAGGGGGCATAGCTTTAAATTAAGGGATAATAGGTATAGGACAGATGTAAGGGGTAGATTCTTTACTCAGCGAATCGTGAGTTCATGGAATGCCCTGCCAGTAGCAGTGTGGACTCTCCCTCTTTATGGGCATTTAAACGGGCATTGGATAGGCATATGGAGGATAGTGGGCTAGTGTAGGTTAGGTGGGCTTGGATCGGCGCAACATCGAGGGCTGAGGGCTTGTACTGCGCTGTATTTTTCTATGTTCTATGTTCTATGTTAAACTAATCTGTCTATAATTTCCCATGTTCTGCTTTCCTCCCCTCTTTTATTGAAAAAGGCAATTATATAAGCATTTTTCCTATCCATAGTTACCTTTCACAAACCAGAGAATTTTGGAATATTATAAGCAATTTGTCTATTATCTCTAGTGTCAATTCCTTTAAGATCCTAAGATGCAAGCTATGAGGCTTTGGGGACTTGTATCTTCAATCCCATAGTTTTCTCTGTATGTTTTCAATGGTGATGACAATTATTCTCAGCTCATCCCTTTCTATAATCTTTGCATCATCTGTTATTATTTGAAATCTGAAGCAAAATATTGACTTAATAACATTTCTGTGTTCCTCAGAACTAACTTACCAGTTTCATCCTTCAGAGGACCAAAATTAACTTTAGCTTCTTGTTTCCCTTTTATATATGTATAGACATTTTGCTATGCATTTCTATATTTTCTGCTAGTTTTCTTTCATAATTTACCTTAGCAGCACATGACTTTATTTGTGTACCTATGCAGTTTAAGGTCTCTTTTTGCTAATGTCAGAAAACTGTAAAAAAATTCCTTTGACCAGTCTACCCAGTTCCTTAACTGTTCCGATTACAGTACTGAGATTAAAAAACATAATTAGACAAATAATCAATAGATAGCAATCTTGTAGTTTCATGCTGTTTCAACATATAACTAGCAACTAAGCTAGAAAACCAAGTTTGTGAACATATTTAAGCATGGGGTGATTTCAAGAGTATGTGCTAAAAATAAATGTAATGAAAACTCACAAATTTACTTCTGCATTACCACACAGTCCATGACTAAAAAAGAACTGTGATTTACATCAGGAATTTGCCATGGTACTTAGTTTTGCAGGCGAAATTCATTACAAGTAACAGAATTAATTATATACTGTTCTTCTATTCATGTCATGGAACACTTAATACATTCTGCTTTTTTAACCAAATTATTTTTATGAATCCAATGCAAGAAAAAGATAAGGGAATTGCTTTGATACATATACTACTATCACAATGGTTAAAAATAGACCTGAAACTTGTTTCCAAATCATTATAAAGGTTATTTCAACATCGACTACTCACTAATAGATTATTTCAATAGTAAAAAGAACTAAGGCAATTAAATGCCGCACATTTATCTTAGAAATACTATTATGAATAACCAAGTTGTTTGGCTGAGCCTTATTCAGTAAAGGGTCAAAAACGGGGCTCACTGTACAAACAGTTGTTAAAACTGTGTGTCCTTGCTTCAGATAGATAAATTTAGCATATTCTCAAATTGCTGAAAGCACAAAGCTGGTCTTTCAAATATGGAACAATATCTGGACTTCTCCTCAGGTTTTGGGATTTCCAAATGAACACTTTGAAATAGACTGAGCAACTATAATGTCTGTATTGAAGAGTTAATAGAAGAATGTCAATCCAGTGACCTCCTTGTTTTTCCTTCCCCTCTTCCCTGCTTTCTGTCCTCCTGATAACTGAGCTCTACCCTTCTTGAGGAAGGTCTGTTTTATCCATTATGACTGATTGCACATGTTGACAGTGATGTCACCCTAGTTCGGATGAAGCTTTACGTGCACTCAATTGATGGTACACATGTCCTTGGATCCCCTTTCTAAGCTTTTTGTCTCTTTGATGCCAAATGAGTGACGATCCCCTGCATTGCTTGCGTGCACACTACCCATTCTCTATGTCACCTTTGCAGTGCTGAGGTCAATTATCTTCCAAAATCCCACATTAGTGAAAATGGAATACTGCAAATGCTGAAATTCTGAAATAAAAATAGAAAGTGTTGAAAAGGCTCAGTTAGTCTGGCAGCATCAATGGAGAGGGACATCGAGTTGACATTTCAAATTCAGTATGGCTTTTCTTCAGAACTCCCCAATGTCCCAATCTCCCCTCTGCCATTGAAAGCTTTTTAGCTCTAGAGTCATTCTTTGGGTGTCCATAATTGCCTTCTGACTTTATATCCATCTCCTTTCTCCAGGTCTCGTCCAGACACTATGTGTAACTTACTTGAAACTCTCAACTTGTTAATGTCCTCTTAGTGGGGCCTCAAAGAATCTTAATTGGCCTTAATCAGAAATTAGACAGGATCATAATCTTTCCCACCCCAACCTTTCTGCATAAGGCCTGGAACAGAAATGGTGTCACCCTTTGTCCAAAATTATCAGTTCTCAGGCCTTCATTTCCACGTTCAGTTGGGCCTGAAAATTCAGTTCTAAAAACCTAAAATTTTAATACACTCAGTAGTGTGTCTGGGGAAGAGGAGGGGTATCCCTTGACTGGGGTCCTTTGGCCTATATGTAGATGCATGCTTCCAGGCTGTTTAACTGCTCTCTCTCTCTTTGACTGAGAAACTGGAGACCAAATTGAAAATCGTAATCAACCTCCTTTCAGTGTGTTACACTGGAAAATAACCCTAATTGGCAACCTGCTTTCTGGCGGTGAATTGCCTTGCCAGCTTTGATTTTTTCTTGGCAAAACTAGAGGCATAGAAACAGGTTCAGGAAATCAGCAGACCAGCCAGTGCCAGTACTGCCATACCTTGTTCACCTCCCTCCCCATCCCCAGTGAGGCCCAAAAATTCAGACAAGTAAGTACGGAAATCCAAAGTGTGGGAAGTGTGCATTTGCTCACTCTGAATATAAGCGAGAGAAATCAATTCTTTTTTAAATAGTGAAAGATTGGGGGCTGTGGAGCAGCAAATGGGTTTAGGTGCCCATGAACACAAATCATTAAAAAATAGTTCACAGGTACAAAAAGCAATCAAAAAGGCTAATGGAATGCTGGCCTTTATCTCAAGGGGATTATAATACAAAATGTGGAAGTAATGCTTTAGTGTACAGAACATTGGTCAGACCTCATTTGGAGAACTGATGCTTTGAGCACCAAATCTCATACAAGATACATTAGCCTTGGAAAGTTTACAATGTATTCAGCAGGATGTGTGCAGTTCACAAAAGCATAGTTCAGGGATCAGGTTAATATGTATTCCTTTGACTGTAGAATGGTGAGGTAAAACCCAACCTAACCATTTAAAATAATCAAAGGATTTAACAGGTGGATCCAAGAAAACAGTTCTTTCTAGTGAGGGAATCCAGAATAGATGGACAATTATCTTCAAATTTGAGCTCAGACATAATGGCAGTAATGCCAATAAATTTTCATATTAACCAGAAATCTCCAATCTTACTCCACTGAAAGACTCAGTTGAAATTTTCCAGACTTACGTCGACAACACTTTTCAGGCAAAGAGGTTCAGGGGAATATGGGAAAGTTAGTAAATGATTTATTTTGGTATTCATTTGTGGGACAAGGCCATCACAATTTGGCCCGTCCCTAGTTGCCCTTGAGAAAGTGGTGATGAGCTGCTTTCTTGAACTACTCAGTCCAGTGCCGTACATAGAAGCACAATGCAGTTAGAGTCAAAAGGTGTGGCTCTGGAAAAACACAACAGGTCAGGAAGCATCTGAGGAGCAGTAGAGCTAATGTTTCCAGCATAAGTCCTTCATCAGGAGTGAGATAGGAAGGGATTTAAGGTTTTAATCAGCCACAATCTACAAACACACAAAAATACTAATTAGGAGCAGAAGTAGCCATCCAGATATACTTTGCCATTCAATATTTGATAATATTTGATTCTCTGGCTAAACTGAATCTACCTGCCTCCAACTTAAAAATATTCAATAATTCCAAAGTCACATGATCTTGTATGAGAAAACAAAATTCCTTCATTTCTGTCCTGAAATAGTGTCCCCTAATTCTGGACTGACCCACAAGAAAAAACATTGTTTTCAAATTCACCTCGTCAAAACCATTATTATCTGACTAATTTTAATCAAATCAATCATCATTCTTCTAAATGAAAGTGAAAACAAGTCATGCCTGTTCAATCTTCCCGTATAAAACAACTTATTTTAGGTGTTACTCTAGTAAACCTCCTCTGAACTGCCTCTAAAACATGTACATCCCTTGAGGAGTCCAAAACTGCACACTGTATTCAAGATGTGGCTTTAACAATGCCCTGTAAAACTGTATCATAACATCTTTAACATTTTTTGTTCAATGCCTCTCAAGATAAAAGGTAGTATCTCACTCACCTTCTTGATTATGTGCTGTACCTATTCACTGTGATTCAAACACCAGAACACCTAAATGCGTCCGCACTCGAAAGTCTGCAGTCATTTGCTGTTTAAGTGATATTCTGTTTTTCCTTCTTCCTGCAAAGTGAAAAACTTTGCATTTTCTCACATTATTTCTCATTTAACCTATCCACAATCATCTGCATCCTTGACATGTCACTTTCACAACATACTTTCCAACGTTTCTTTGTGTCATCTGCAAATTTAGCCATTGTGACTCTGATAATCTAAGTCATTGATGTAAATCATAACATGTTGAAGATTCCTGTGGGATCCTATGCATCACATCATTGCCAATCTAAAGAATTTAGGCATCATTTCTATTTTCTGCCAGCCAGCAAATCTCCTATCCATCCTAAAATGTTACTCCCTTTACCATGAGTTCCTGCTTTGTGCAGGAAACGTTTAGGTGGAACTTGTCAAAAGCCTTCTGGAAACGAAGTACATCATCTAGCTTCACTTTATTTGCAGTGCATTTTACACCTTTAAAGAATTCCAATTAATTGGTTAATCACAATTTTATTTTGGCTCACCAGGTAGTCTTGGGTTTTTCCAAAGGCCTCATCATAACCTGCTAACAATTCATTCTGGCAGCTTCTCCACAACGTGTGTCAAACTAGCTGGCCAAGAGTTTCAATTTTCTGCCTCCATCCCTTCTTGAATACAGGGGTCATATTTTCTACTCTCCAGTCTAATAGAACTTTTCCAGAATTATTGAATTTTGGAAAATTAATACCAATGCATCAGCTACCTCATTAACCACCTCTTTTTAGACCCTAGCTAATAAGTATTGAAAAGTAATTGCTTATCCTTTCTTGCCATTATAAAGAAATAAAATGAACATTGTTTACAGAATAATCAAGATATTTTTCATTATTGATCATATGCTTCTGATATTAGAAATGGTGACCATTGTCTTGAATAACTTTCTAAGCAAAATCAAAATATGTACTGACACACAGATGGTGATTTAACATCAATATTTGGAACTTTTTTTTATTGAGTAGATTTTCTATGAAGTATTTTCAGAAAAATGACTTGTTATTAAAATGACTTCATGTACTTGTACCTTGCAGGCATTAGAAATATTTGTAAGTATGCCTGGTATGGGAAGTTTTATGATTAACTGGTAGGGTCACAGAATTTGGACCAGAGCTCTTGATTCAAGTCTCCATCAGGACATGTTTACTATGGTAGCAGAAGTCACGGTGTGGCTCAATGGTAATCAGCCTGGGAATGTTCCAACCATTTCCTCACTGGCCTCAAAAGGATAAAAGCCCATGTGAAGATGTACTAAAGAAAATGAGAATAGTAGTTACAGTAAGCCCTTATTGTACATTGTAAAGACTTTTTGAGCAGAGTTTCAAGTAATATATTTGTTATTTAGTTAACATCCACAAAACACAGTATTGATTCCACACGATACAGATGTCCTGTCTGATATATAAATTTAACGAATTGTAATAACTATATACACCATATACTCAGGTCATCCGACAGCTTAGTGAGAAATAGATTATTGATCTGAAGTCATTTCTTGTTTACTATATATCTACTTTTTTTTTTGCATTGTGTGAGAGGCAATTTCCTGTCTTCTATATTTTGCTTGACAATTCAAGAACTCAATAATGCAATGATTGGGATCATTACAGACATTTCAGATGATATATTGTCCAATGCAACCTCTTCCAGTTGTACATCAGTATAGCTTACAGCAGACAAATTCATAATTCTCTAGGCTGGGTCCTTGTGCACAAGTAAGACTGATATTTACCTTTGATACTAGCAAAGGTTATCAAACATCAGAACAGAGTTTCCAATTAAGAAAGCTCATAAACTAATTTGTTTCCATTGTTCCAGTAACATGCAATATCTTCATGATACAGTATCCAACTCTTTCTTAAATCGGTTCCATGTGCTAGTGCCATTGACAGCTCATTTCCCTTTGCTGTTTATTGTCAGTGTAGATAAATATTTCCTGATATTTGTCTGAGGAGTTGAACCAGTGACCTCTTGTCCTACTGTTCTGATTTACTTTGCACTTATTTTCTTTCTCCCATTATTATATTATCTCTTAAAATTTCTTCAGTGATTTTTTTTATTGAAACTGAAGAAACCTATTTTCTCAAGTCATTCTTTCAGCTGCCTCCCTTGTACTCCAGAATTAACATCATTTCTCTCCTTTGCACAGCCTCCAGAGACTTATGTTGTGGTGATTACCAAGGCACTGTATACATTCAGGCACAATCCCTTGAGGGTTGAGTTGCTACCATTAGAGAATATAAACTGACGTCTTATTTATCCCACTGGTTGTCATCTCGCACTGTTTAGAGATGGCATCACATGAGTCAAATTGCCTGTTTCAATTTACTTGCAGCTAGATTTATGTAAACAAAGAGGCAGAGGACACTTCCATTTTACTTTTATAAATCAGTATTTTGCTTTTGTTCATACAGAATTTTATTTGTCAGGTGAAATTTAAGCTGAGGTGATTTTGCAAAATCATGATTGCATCCACAGTTACTTCTAGCTCAGTTTAATCTGCAAATTAAACAAATTTGTGCTGAGACTGTGTCAGAAACTTTAACTCCAAGAGTAAGAGAGAGATTTGGTGCAGGTAGAAAGGTAAAAATAAATTTAAAAATCATACCTTACTCAACCCACCTCCAGTGTATCCACTTCTTGTTTTAATACACGTGAGTAGTGTTATCTTCTCTTTTTCTAAGAAACAAAAAAATGCAAATTTGTGACAGATAAATCAACAGGGGCTGGACTTTACCGAATGTTAGTCTTCACAATCATGCGAATACTTACTTATTCTGATATCTCACCATTCTATATTGTCACCAATATTGTCAATATTACATCCATTTAAGTTGACATCAGCAAACCACCAGCCTAACCACAGCCACCACTACAGGCCAAACACTACCCTGAATCTTAGGGACACTTATGATGTGCAAAGTGTCTGTGAGTTCACTTTGTAAACCAGGACAGGCATGCATCTGGATATGATACGTTTGCATTGACATGAACACACTTTTCTGATGGATCTTAGTTTGCCGTCTTCCACTCAGTTTAGTGCCTGCTTATAGATTGCTAGCCTTGTCTGCTTCATATTGCATCCTTAGTGCAAACTGCCTTCAACACATGGTTAAAGGCTGCCAGCCTCTTTGGTTTGGATTGTCTTTGAGAAAAGAGGGAGAAGTGGGCAGCCTGTGACAGTGTGGAGCATTGAACAGTCAATCTTTCAGGTGAAAGTGAGGACTGCAGATGCTGGAGATTAGAGTCAAGAGTGTAGTGCTGGAAAAGTACAGGAGGTCAGGTAGCATCCGGGGAGCAGGAAAATCGACATTTTGGGCCAAAGCCCTTCATTCCTGATGTGCTTTTCCAGCACCACACTCTCGACAGCCAATCTTTCAGTCAAGCAAGGGTGTATATATTACTGTACAACGCTATGCTTTGTCAATGTCATATTGCAGCATGTACTCAAAATTTACAAAGAAAACACATTGCATGTGCATTCAGGAAGTGGCAATGTGAAAGTCAAAGGGGGCCTTTATATTTAAATATTAAAAATATTTGTATTTGATTGTGCATAAAGTGAAAAGAGGTGACAGCCAGGAAGGAGGCACCACAGCAGTCAGTCATGAGGCTTGTCCAATTACAATGCAGGGTGTTAGTCACAGTCAGTCAGTCTTGGTACCACCAAAGCCTGGGGATTCATATCCTTGCATATAGGGCTGGGCCACAGTCAGTCCCGTAGGTCAAATTTACAATGTCCGGGCAGTATAGCTAGGTCAGTTAGAGTGTTATTAAGATTTAACTCAGAGGAGACGGTGTTTGGGGTTTGTCAGGATTTCCTGCCAAGTTGGTCATGGAGATGGGCCAAAGTTAGTCCTGAGATTAGTCAAATGGTGGTCACAGGTCTTAGGATAGGATAGTCCATTAAGTTTTGGGGAAAGAATGCAACTCAAGTCCAGGGATGGTTTTCATTGTACTGAGTCTATAAGGGAATGGTCACTGTGCTGTGGGTAATTCAGATAGTAGGGTGAGACCACATAGAGAATGGAAGGGGACTGGGAGTTTACAACAGATCTTCAAACAGGTCGTAACATTTCTGACCTCTACATGGGAGGGTATGAGGTTGACACGAATATAAGAATTTTCAAAATCATTAATACTGGGATAAAGTGAGTCCATTGATAGTTATGCAACAGGACTCAACAGAGAGAGGCAGTTGTTGAATGATCTTAAGGGGCAGAGACAGCAACAGAGAAAGGAACAATTCAAAAAAGTGGATTTTGTCAAAGGCAGAGCATACAAGTCATTGACACTAAAATAAAGTCAGAACATCACCATGCTGGATCAAATGTCAATTCTGCATTAACTTCATAAAATGGCTGCCAATACACGCAAAGTGGATGGAGTAAAAGTATCAGATTTTGAAGCCCTCTTGTTAATTGCTGTAATCATGTCCTCACTGTTTAAGTAATACCACCCATGCAGCTTCAATTTACACTCCAACAGTAGGTTATACATTGTTCAAAGATGCAGATGAAAAATTATAGCCTTAAATGAAGTGCGTCATGGAACACACCAGGAGCCAAGTTTAGTGATGAGATGAGGCTGCTATGTCATGAAGTCAGGTCAAAACAGGAGACACAGCCTGGAGCAGAAAATTGGGAGAGAGTTGGGAAGCAAGGTCAATAGGAATCCCATGGCCACATCCTTATTTGTAGTCAGTGCAGTATTAGAGGCTGATTTGTAATGGCAAAGGATGCTGGCAAAACATGCAAATGAAGCTAAAGCACAATTGGTGATGCAGAATCTACAAATAAGCCCTCAGGAGTAAAAGCTATAAAATCGGAATAACATTAAGTGGGAAAATGTTAAATGAGGACTACCAAAATATATTATGTCCTGCATGATTAGGAGGAAAAAGTGGCAGTGAGACAATGGACTGATATCACATGGTGCTATGGTTAGGTAATTCTTAAGGCATCAATCAGGATATGGGTGCTGTGCAACAAAAGTCCCTCACGATAACTATCAACATTATAGGAATCCTGGTGAATCTCTTTTGCACCCTTCTATCATCGATAACTCTTCAAGGGTTCAGAGTGCATAGACATTGCTAAGCTGTTTGAAAGTTTATTTTACAATGATGCTGCCACATAGATGTCCTTCACATCTTTTCCTTGTCCTGTGCATGCCATTATGAATAAGTCCAACCCTGGCTTCAGTGGATGAGGTGGAGGTAACCTATTTCATAGTGCTTATGATGATTTTGAAGATTTGAACAGCCATCCCCTGGTACCTTTAGGTTTGTTGAGGGTCTCATACTCAGATGTAATCTCACCCTCCACATCTTATACTGTTGTAATTCCAGGCAGGAGCAAGAGGGGATTTGGGGAAGATTGTGCTGAGGGTGTTGCAGGGCACCTCTAGAGTAAGCTGAGAAGAAGATTCTGGGAGCCTGCCTGATGCGACACCCTGTCTCTTCAAAAAGCAGAAGCACCTGCAGTGTTGACTTTGTCTCCCTCTCAATCTTGCCAAGGTGAAACCATCGAGTGCAGGTCTGAGTACATATCCATCAGCCACTGAGTGTTCACATGGATCTGGGTCCCCCCATCCATGGAGGCAGGTGGGCATATGCTTGTTGCAGCTAGCACAAATTGATAACATTGATGACCTCCTTGATTATTTGTTTCAGTTTATTGAGAGCGAAACTGGCTGATGTTCCCATATCAATCTCAGCAAATTGAATCAGTCACTAATGACCAAGAACAAGGGATCAACTCAATTCTGATGTTGAGTGTGTGCCTCATCTCTGGCAGTCCTCTAAGTGCGAGACACTTGGGGCATTTTTACTCAACAAGCTGTAGAGTTGTGTCAATCATATGTTCACCTAATTCCTGAGTCTCATCCACATAGAGTACCCACTGAAGTGGAAGTCTCTGTATTCATGGACTATGCCCTGCTTGAGCATTCTCTGAGAGTTCAGTGACTTCCTTTCAAAGACAGAGGAGTAGTTGAGGCCATCCAGAGTTGCCTTCTTTGATGATGTTCACTGAGTGTCCTTCATGTCAAGATGAGAAAAGAGAGGGAATTAGTTGAAAAGGATTCATAAGAGCTTGTGCACATTAAGAGTGTGTTAGTGGTAACAGGTGAGCAGTACAGCATAGCAAATGAACCTCACTGGGTTGGTTGTCCATTGATGTCTTCCAGTTACCACATGAATGGTCCTACTATTTTCCAGTCTGACCCAGTCATTTCTCTTCACAGGGAATGAGAAGCCTAATATCTGCTGGCACCCATTCCCACCTGTCTTGGAGCTCCCAGCCAAGGTATGAATTGTTTCTTTTCCTGACATGAGGCAAAGGAAGGGACTGAGTATGATGGAAGTGAATGAGAGACCAGCTATTGGTCATGCATGAGCAGGAATGGTAGTAAGGTACCCCTGGCCAATGAGTAGGAAGCAAAGCAGGCAGGAAAGATTAATAGTTTGGGAGACATAGGGTATTTGAGAGGCATGGAGTAGATTTGTATATGCATTACTGAGAGTTTAGGCTTAGTGAGATGGGTGTTCAGTGGCAAATTTGGAACAATTGCTGGTTCTGTGGGTGTGAGGTAGCAGAACAAAGATGGTGGCATTTGCTATTGTAAAGCACAGGTAATCATCGAATCTCTTTGCAATATGCATCGGTGTTCATTTTCACACAGGACACATCACCAACCTATGTTGTTATATGTATCCAGGCTACCTAGGTCTGTTGGCATGGTTTCTTTAGTTAGTCAGCAGAAAAAAGGACTGCCTTCCTTTCCACCACCCCATCCATCAGCAACTCTACATCACTGTCCGGGAAATGGGGAACCTGAACTCACTTCCTCTGTGATGTTGAGAGGCAGCTCCTGGCTTGCGGTGTCCATAGTGGTGTGCAACTGGTGTTTAAATATAGCACTACAAGCATTCAAGCCAAGAGATGAACACTTCCACCTCAGTCACCATGCAATTCACTGTCAATTGCCAACAACTTGGTTGCATAATTAATGAGATAAAAATATGAAAAACGTGAAACAATTTGTCCCAGGTTACAGTAGACCAGACATCATAAATTGCATACTTTAACTGCAAATGGGAAAAATCAGCTCAATACTTGCAGTAATTCTCTTCTCTGAGTGAAGAATTGCAGTAATCTGTCCTTTGATTTCTAAGCCTGCAGGCCCTTGTAGTTTAATATTAGTGGGCTGAATTTGATCTCAGCTAAGCTATGCCAAATTGTCTGCTAAAACAGAAAATGTGGGTGGAATCTTATTGAAGTGTGAACGACATGAGCTATGGTTAGATTTGTGGCAAAATTGGATGAAGATGTGACGATCTCAAAGTCATTGCATGTTATATGCTTTTCACAAGCAGCAGGGTGAGTTTTTCAAAGCAGTGACTTTCTTATTAAAGGGGACTATTGCTGGTTAAATGCCTTATTGATGGTCTAACTCACCTCATTAGTATTCAGCGTCCTATCTTCCCAAACTCGGCAAACAAGTGAGACATCGAGAAAATCCAATAAGGAAACCAGAGCAGGTACCTGGTGGATTCGGCTCCTCACTTACTCAAAATGACCCCCATGTTGAACACCAGGCACCGACATCTCAGAGCATGCTTCATGGGCACCAACCACATGCAGCTCATATCCACAGACATTGGCATTCGATTTGTGTTAGCTTCTAAAACCCATAATGCACTACATATTGGACATTGCTGCACTTCAGTGCTGCACCTCAGACTGCACTGATAACTATCATTGTAATTCAGTTACAAGGAAGCTGAGCACAGAGACATGCACACAGTACCTGGGCTGGAGCATCGATCTCCAGATTGATTGATTGCTCTTATATTGTTCACTTACTCAGAGCCTACCTGGATGCCTCCAGTGTCCCTGCATGCCTCAACAAGTTTCACTTTGCAACCTGTGCCAGAGATATCAGGCTTATAGTTCTTCTGTATTGCTGTGTCATTTAATGTTTACAAAAAGCCGGGAAGCTTGACATAGTTGTCAGCATGTCAGTCAAATCAAGGAAGTATATACTTTGCTCATGATTCCAGCATATTGCATCAAGAGCAGCCTCCAATAACCAACTCAGTGGCTGGGAAAATATCAGTCAGCCGCTCAGAGCAGTCAAAGTCAGGATGTTGACCACATTGAGTAATAGTGCATGGAAGCTGACGGTTCAGTCCAACCAGCCCAAGCTGAACATATTCCCAAATTAAACTGGCCCCATCTGCCTGCTCCTGGCCCATTTCCCTTTAAATCTTTCCTATTCATATACTTATCTCAGTGTCTTTTAAAAGTTATAACTGTGCCTGTACCCACCACTTCCTCAGGAAGTTCATTCCATACGCGAATCACCCTCCATGTAAAAAAACTGCTCCTCATGTCTTTTTTAAATCTCTCTCCTCTCACATTAAGAATATGCCCCCAGTCTTGAAATCCTCCATCTTAAGGAAAAGAAAACTACCATTAACTCTATCTATACCTTTGTTATTTTATAAAATTCTATAAGGTCACCTCTCAACTTCCTACGCTCCAGTGAAAAACGTCCCAGCCTATCCAGCCTTTCTTTATAACTCAGACCTTCCATACTTGGCAACATCCTGGTGAATCGCTTCTGAACCCTCTCCAGCTTAATAACATCCTTCCTAAAACTTGGAGACCAGACTGGACACATTTTTTCAGAAGAGGCCCCAACAATGTCTTGTATAACCTCATCATGACTTCCCAGTTCATATACTCAGGGCTGAGGAGTAGAAAGTTGGACAGCCCACAGCCTGTCCTTATTCTTTCATCCCTGTTGCAGGGTTGATGGCATCAGGGATGGGGTGGGTAATATCAGGTGAGTTAAGATTTTGTAGGCAATAGTGAGACTGGTAATGTAGGAGCCTTGGTGAGATGTGGGTGCAGTAGCATGGATAGAGTAAGTGTGATGTGTTGGAGAGAAAATGGTGCCACTTACATTGTTGGAATGGATGTGATTTACATGGATTTCCAAAAAGCTTTGACAAGGTGTCGCATAGGACACTGCTGAATAAGATAAGAGGCCATGGTTTTAGGGGCAAAGTACTGGCAAGGATGGAGGATTGGCTCTCTGGCAGAGAGTAGGTATAAAGGAGTCTTTCTTTGGATGGTACCCAGTGACTAGTGGAGTTCTACAGGGATCCATGTTTGGACCACAACTATTCAAGTTAAACATTAACAATCTGGACAAAGGAACTGAGGGGAGTTTTGCTAAATTTGCAGATCACACAAAGTCAGATGGATAGGCAGGTAGTTATGAGGAAGTGGGAAGGCTGTAGAAAGACATGGAAAGACTAGGAAAGTGGGCAAAGAAGTGCCAGATGGAATACAATTTGGCAAAATGTGAAATTCCACACTTTGGTAATAAGAATAGAGATGAAGACTATTTTCTAAATGGGCAAGGCTTCAGAAATCTGAAGACCAAAGGGACTTAGTAGTCCTAGTTCAGGATTCTCATTATGCTAACATGCAGGCTCAGTTGGCAATTAGGAAGACAAATGCAATGTTTGCATTCATTTCAAAATGGTTAGAATACATGAGCAGAGATGTACTCCTCAGGCTGTAAAGAAACCTCTGGTCAGACCACACTTAGGATATTGTAGCAGTTTTGGCCCTGTATCTAAGGACGGTTGTGTTAGAGGGGGTCCAGAAGATTTATAAAAGAATGATTATGGGACTAAATGGTTTGTCAGATAAGGAGCAGTTGAGCAGTGGACATGGCAATGTTTCTATTAGTAGAAGAGACTAGGACCAACGGGCATAATCTCAGAGTGAAGGGATCATCCTTTAGAACTGAGTTGAGGAGGAATTTCTTTAGCTGGGAATGGTGAATCTGTGGAACTCATTGCCACAGTGTGATGTGGAGGACAAGTCATTGATCATATTTAAGACAGAGAACAGATGGGTTTGTTTGTGTAGTACAAGAGCATGTGTTAACAGATTTAAGCCCATCCGATTTATCCTGTACATGTTCTGTAAGGCTGTTTTGTAAAACAAGTTAGGTGAATAATTGCTCCCTCTGTCCTTTTTCAATCTCTACTCATGACTATCAGTTCTTTCATTACCTGATATTTCTGACCTTTACCCTGATACCACTCCAACCAGATCTACAAGTCCAGGCTTAGCCTTACACAATCTTTTCCTACTTTCCTACTCACCTGCTTTTCCTACCTCCACAGCATACCTATTTGCTCCATTGTATTCCTTACCTTAAACATACAGCACCTACTCTTCTTTGTCTCACTTACCCCAAAACTGTGATTCTCACCACTGCACCCCAGTCTGGTCTATCCTTTTCTTGGAGTCCTTCCATCATCGATGATAACCATGTCTTTAAGTTCAATTCCCTACCATTCCTTTCCTTTAGAGTTCAGTCCCTTTCTGAGTAGAGTCTCCTGCTGAATTAAGCTCAGTTTGCTTGCCCTTGGCCAATTTTGCTGGCGTAAGCCAATGTGGCGGCCTTGTCTGAGAAGGCTTATTGAGCCAATCTGGCTTCACTCCTTGTACTGTAGGTTTTTAAGAACAGCAAATGGGCATGTATGATTGAGACTTCTTATGCATTGTTTGACCTGGTCATGCTTCATTGCAACCATTTTCTCAAACAATCTGCATGATTATGAAGGAGCAAAAGAGGTTTTTTTACTGACCGGAGCTCAGGGGAAGATATCTACCCTATTAGGCATGCACTACATTTAGATAGTCAGGTTTCTGTCCACACTTGTTTCTAATTTTGTCCAACATGATTGCTGAATTAAAAATAACTTGAATAGGTTATGGTGTTCATGAGTGAAACGCTAATGAATTCGGAAAAGGTTCATGACCATCAAGTTTGGTAAAGCCAGCCAGCAAGAAAAGTTCAGAGAATTTGTACCAAAACTTTAACCCACTAAAAAGAAACATAATTTTTGCCTCTCCCACATTAGGTCCTCTACGTGCCCATCCAAAAACTTGAGGTAAGGCCCGAAGTTTCCACCTAAGTCTGTGACTTAATACCAAAAGTTTGTAGGACTTTTGTGAAGCAGCTTTGGATATCTAAAATAACAGAACACAAATTATTATTGTCAAAGCTGCATTGAGACAGATAAACATATAAAAGTGCCTCAGGACACTGACTATCTGTATGTAACATCAAAGGAGACTTTGATATTTCTTCTAAAGGACAGAAGATCTAAACTGTTACAGTATCTAAGTTAGTAGCTGAAAATAAGAAAATAAGTGTAAGTGCTCATCCTTTGCCATCATTTTTCCTCTTGCTAACCCTCCAGTGACTGATCAGTTTGCACAATTTGGGCATCCTAAAGCAGTAAAGTGAAAAGGTAGGGCTGTGCAACAAGAGAAATAAAAGGCGCAGGCTTCCACCATCAGTAGATCTTAAATCAGAAATGTGTGTGGGATGTAGGACGTGGGAAGAAGGACTAGATTTAAGAATACTGATAACTTTGATGCTTTCAAATCCCTCTGCTGCCCAATACCACATTAGTGGGCATTCCAGTAATGGCCAGCGCTATCTCTTCCATGAAGGTCAAGATCTGCAACTGTGCCAGCTCCTCATTGGTTAGCTTCTACTGCCTGTGGATGTACACGACCTTGGGCAGTAAGAGGGAGGGAAGCATGTTAGTGAGTGGTATGCAATGGCTGATGTAATTGCTATGGTTGAATAGCTGGCCATGTATAAAATTTGTGAGATATGGGTGTGGGGTTCACAGCAGTGAGGGTGTATTAGAAGCCATGAATTCCAGGTGTCCTGACTAAATGAGATAGTTGGCAGGTGAGTAATAGGGTGTCATGCATTCAGTAATTTTTCAGGATACAGCATTGAAAATGTAATCATTGACCTTAACTACTCATGTGAAGTTATTGAGTTCTTACCACCAAAGCATTTAGATCCTCAGGGTAAAACACCTTGCATTGTCCTCCAAGTTTTTTTTTTGCTTTGAGTGCCTTTTGATTTTGCATCTAAAGAGAAATCTGGTCCATTGTGGATAGATGATATTTGTCCTAATTTCCACCTAATCTTCTAAGGCTTCAAGTGCTGCATCTGAAAACAATTGAGCCAATCTCTCCAATGTTGTGCCATTGTTCAATGTTTCACAGGCCAGAGTTACCTAATGCATACTTACCAGTTCCTGCTGAAGCCACAGTGCATTTCCAATAGCTGTAAATAGTGCAGGCTAACATTAACTAGTGCTTGCGATATTTGCCCTCACCAATATAAATCAATAGCTCAGTTAGCAGTAACAGGAAGTTAAAATTATTTAAAACGGAAGAGAGCATGAAGTCAGAGTGCTACCTTAATTGTAGATGACATGGGTGGGTTATCGCAAATCACCATGTTAACATTTGTTTCTGAGGTAAATGAAGTTAATCTTCCCAACATATGGAACTTTACCAACATGCCTTCAAAAAATCTAAATAAGTTATATTCATTTGATTTCTGTTTCATTTTTCCTTCAAAACATTCACCATTTGAGATATGATCTTTTGCTTCAAAATGAATACAGATTAATTCCTTATGTCGTCAATGTTCTTGAAATAAACACTGATAGCATCTTGTAAAATGCAATTGAGTATCTCGCTCGCTGCAGATGTGAGCTGAACCAATCAATAATTTCCACATTCATATCTGACTTCAGAGTGAAGACCATCTGCTGAAATTTTCTTTAAAAGAGTCACATACAGGATACTGCATTCTATTTTTAAATATACAGACCAAATTAGAAGTTAATAAACATTGACAAAAACAGTGGAGGAAATTTTCATGCATTTGTCCCGCTTGCCCATAATAACTTTAATAGAAGTCCAAATAAATACTGACAAATGGATTTTATTGTTTCTTTCTTGAGATTACAGAGGTTTTTACAATTTCAAAGTTATGGCTTCATGCTTAGATTTTACACATAGCAGATGACTCCCTTTTGCCACTTTATCCTCCAAGATGGAAGTCATGCTGCCACCAACTGTGATGATCTCTTGGAACTCTTCTGCTGACTGGATTACTTAAGAGAATTTCTATGAAAGTCTTTCATTTCCTCGCTATTATGAGGGGGCAGCCATTCATGTCAGATATCTGAATGTGACCTTGAAGAAGAAAAGGCAGCAAAGAGCCATCTGGAATCTATTTACTCCAAACAAGCTGTTCATAAATAGTTCCTGACACTCCAATTAGCTTAGGATGTCATTTCTTTACCACCATTGTTTCACAATTCCCTATCTTCCCATTTATCAGTGAAAACCATTTCAATATTTTCCTGCAATAAAATCTGCAATCAAAATCAATTCTAACAATTTTATCCAACAACACATCCAATAATGGATGCAAAACTGAATTGAGCTATCTACTCATCAATTTTCCTTCAGTTTCTGGCTTTGCTTTTTGGCAGGCCATTTCTATGGCATCGTGCTATGACTTTGGGTACAGCATGATGGAAGGAAGTGCTGGTGACTTTTCATGGAGGAACTTGCAGGTGGCCTGGCAGGACACCGTCAAGCAGCTCTGTGCCTTAAGGCCCAGTTTCTCACTGCACTATTGCAGTGTGGACTACAGTAATCTGCTATATTGGCTATGATATCACATTAAAAATGAACAATAGTTTTGTCCTCCACAGAATGACTATCGTCCCTCATGTTGATTCTTCAGCAATCTTAGAAACCCATTGTATGAGTGATTGCTGTACTCAAGTATAAACCTACATTTCCTTTCAGCACTAAGATCTGCAGGTATTATGATCTGGCAGCAGTCTGCACCTGTACAACAGCAAGTATGGGACCTTTGTCTAAATATCAAGTGATATACTGAAATGTTGGGTAGTTTCTATCTGTTCTTTAGTGGAACCTGAGACATCACAAATAGCCTCTGCATCGTGGCTGGGTCTATAGGTGTTGGCATGGCTAACACTTGCATTTTGGAAAGGATGGGCTCCAAGCTCTGTGTGATGTCCTGTGCTATGTTGGTGCTCAACTCATCTCTCTTCCTTGACAACAGGCCATCTGGTACACCTGTTAATGAACATCTCAATATGCATGCTCATCAGCATTCCTCTATAAGTTAGTCCATTTACATCATCATCTCAGTCCCAGTAACAGAACTTTTCCATATGTACATCCTCCATCGAGCTTGCCTATCAACTATCTGCTGCTCCCCCACGTAGATTTGAACTTCATGTGACCTTTCAAAGTACTCACAATGTCAATGTTTACACTTGTAGCTGCAAGTGTCAGATCATGGCATTATGTTTCTTACTGAGAGATCCATAGTAGCTTTTACCTTTCCCCATGAAGTTGGCCAAGTGATAGCTCTGGATATCTAAAAGCAGAAAAGATGGGTTGTAGTGAAGGAAAGGAAATATGGCATTTTGTTTTATATTGCATCTATGAACATCGGGACATCTTATAATGATAAAGGCACTCCAAAAATATAGGTTGTTGTGATGTGACAATAGCAAGAAGGTTAGATATGGATTAAAAATTAGAAAGAGATCATGTACTAATCTGTCCTATTTTGCTAAGGAACCCATTCTTTCAAAAAAAAGATTAACATTAGATTAAAATAGACAAACATTTTAAAAATACCCAAAAATTAATCAATGTTTACTTGTTCAGACCTTTTTCTTTATCCATTTGCTGGTGTACATATTCCCAACTTATTCAATGTTTCTATCAAACTCCTCACTTGACCAACAATTTGACCTCACACAATCTCTAATTCATCCTAAATTACGTGACTTCAAATTATATCCACCAAAATGTGAAATTGATGCTGTCTTAATTGCTTGTCTTCCCCTGTTCCCTATTCCCTTTAAAATACATGCTCTAATGTTCAATCTCTTCAATCGTTTCCTTCCACTTTGGTTCAAATTCTTCTGAATCTCTACACAACAACTCCCATCCTCTCTTCTTCTGTATCTCCATTCGATTTAGTTCATTTTTTCAGGCAGGGCCTTCAACAACTGTTTCCCTGTTCTCAAACTTTCTCAAATATATTTCATTTCCAATTGTTCTCAACCTTGAAAAACTACCCCATACTGTTCAAATGTCATGTTAGCTACTCTAGAAATAATTGATGGACCATTATCTCAGGTACATGGTGATTAGCTACTGGTTTAATTTATTACTGTAAATTAAATCACATAATTGTATGCGTTAATGTTAAATTTTCCCATAATATTGTTGGCATTCTGTAGAAATACAGTACATGAACTGAAATAACGTTTGAAGAAAGATTTTTCATATTATCCATACTCCTCCTTTTACTCTTTAACAATTGCAGAAATTTTGCCTCCAAAACCTCCCTTCATTCAGAATGTTCCTGCATGCATTAATGTTCATGATGAAATTAACAAACATAAACTAAAATGTTCATATTTTAATCAGTAGGAAGAAATGCCTAACCAAAAATGCACAAAGTACACTTTAATGAAATTGGAGTTTATTTAAATTAATTGAAATACTTTTTTATAATGACATATATGATTCTCAGGTTTAATAGATTTTCTAAAATTTTATGATTTGTATAGTTATGTTATGCCTACTTGGAGAGAGTGACAGTATGAAAAGATTATCATATAAAATAATGCACATCTTTTAATCAAACATTTACTTCTGATTCAATAAACCAGTGAAAGTAATGTTAAACTGCAACTCACATAAGTATTAACTGTGGACATAGTCATGAATGAGTTTGTTTTCTGAAATTTTAAACACAAGGCTAATCTATAATGCTGTTAGTCTGTTTCATATAATCCGTCAAATTCCCATCCTTTAATTTAGCAATAATCCATTGAAAAACATCACAGAAGTATGTAGTTTTCAACAGTGATGTTCTAAGAAGAAATTGACTATTTGTCTCAGGATGGCTTTAACAAACAGGTACATCCTTTTCTCACCAGGTACTTCACCTGCACAATGTGTTTACAAAAATGCATTCCATTTTATGTTTGATTTTCAAAGTGCCAGATTCAATCATGAAATCAATAAAGAAAAAAGCAGTGCATGTCAGTTTTGTAAATCTGTTTACAGGAAACAGTTTGTGGCTTGCTATGATGATTATAGGGTGATGATTGTTATTACCATTGTGGCATACGTTACAATCTTAATACTCGCGTCATTTATAGCTATCACAGTTCTTTGTGCATCTCTTAAGCACGTTGGAAAGTGCTGTGCACTTCAGTAATTATGGTTGCTCATTTCCACTTAAAAAGAATTTCAAATCCATGCTTCGAATAGTAATTCTTCCTTTTTTTATGATATTATACAGTTTTCAAAATGTCATTAATATGAACAAGGAATTATTTTAAATAATTGTACAATGCCACCTAAGATTCATGAAATATGATTGCCAGAAAAATAATGCAAAAACATTGCCAACAGTCAATCAAATAAAAATAATTACCTTTTCTTTAACTTCTTCACTGCAATATGTAAAAAAAAATAATTAGCAAAGAACTGTGAGCACTGGACATCTAAAACAACAACAGGAAGTGCTGGAGAAACTCAGCAAGTCTGGCAGTATCTGTGTAGAGAGAATCTTCTGTGACCTGCTGAGTTTCTTCAGCACTTTCTGATACAAGAAGAAGATCTTGGGCCTCTGACATCTGTCAATATCGTTTTCTGACTTCCACCAGGATCTGTGAAAATAATGCAGTTGTCTTAATCACTCATAGAACATAGAACATAGAACATAGAACAATACAGCGCAGTACAGGCCCTTTGGCCCTCGATGTTGCGCCGATCCAAGCCCACCTAACCTATACTAACCCACTATCCTCCATATACCTATCCAATGCCCGCTTAAATGCCCATAAAGAGGGAGAGTCCACCACTGCTGCTGGCAGGGCATTCCATGAACTTACGACTCGCTGAGTGAAGAACCTACCCCTAACTTCAGTCCTATATCTACCCCCCCTTAATTTAAAGCTATGCCCCCTTGTAATACCCGACTCCATACGCGGGAAAAGGTTCACACTGTCAACCCTATCTAACCCCCTAATCATCTTGTACACCTCAATCAAGTCACCCCTAAACCTTCTTTTCTCTAATGAAAACAGCCCCAAGTGTCTCAGTCTATCCTCATACGATCTTCCTTCCATACCAGGCAACATCCTGGTAAACCTCCTCTGCACCCGTTCCAGTGCCTCCACATCCTTCCTATAGTATGGCGACCAAAACTGCACACAATATTCCAGATGCGGCCGCACCAGAGTTTTATACAACTGCATCATGACCTCAGGAAAGACTCCTTGTCTTCCCTCAGTGTATGACTGCTAGATATTCCTTCAAAGCTAAGTTAATATTGGAAACATACCATTTAACAAATCAAAGTTAAAAAAAAGTACTGGTATTCACAGTAGTGAGTAATCCACATCATTTATCTAAAAAATGTCAAGAAAGCTTTCTTTTTGGGAATAATTACACAGATTCTCCCGATCTACTGCTGTAACTTTAATCAAAACCATGAAAAAACTGACATAAATGGTTCTTTCTGCAGAATATCAAAACATCTTCCTGTGCAGCTGCTATGGAGGTTTATTGTTTTCATGTGAAGGCTACTTCTGAAACACATTCCTACTCAGATCTGACTCCTCTACTGAAACCCACAAATCGGTGATTCACAGTGAACAACATACTTTCAGTGCTGGAAAAACAAGAATTGATGCAATAGAATAATTGACCATCATGCATTCTGTGGAATGATGTGCTTTGTAATCTAAAACATAGAAATACCCAAGATTGAACAATGGTAATTTCTGTCTCGTGTGAAAATGAAGTGCCTTAAAGGAGTTATATATGAAGAAAGACTTGTTTTGTGTAACACCTTTCATGATCTTGGGATGGTCAAAAGCACTTTACAGACAATGAAAAACTTTTCAAGTATAGGCACTGGTGTCACATATACTCATGTGTTAACATTTAATCATCTCATTCAGGCTTGTCTTGCAACTGTGACACAGAAATGAGTATGACGTATTCATCCTAAGCCCACTTTAATCAATTAAGGCTGAGATATGTTAAAGTGTTGCCTTGTCATAGCTAGCAACATCTGGTACCATAAAATTAATATTCTAGAAACTACAGCTGTTCATCTAATTAATAGCTTACTAATGTGCTTTTATGTATTTCTATGGAGAGAAAAAAAAACTGGGTAAAGAGTGAACAATGATAGACAATGTCTTGTTTAAATGTGTTGTCAACGTTTCTTCTGGGAATTACTTGACAAGCTTGAAATATGATTTGGGCACAGTGTTGAAGGCGTAATAAACTGGATAATTGAATCTAACAGGAAAATAGTTAGAATAATGAGGTATAGCTTTGATCTCGTTTCTCTGCATTACAATTATCAAGGCCAAGATTTAATGAGCACTAATGATACCAAGAGAAGAGCCTTCTTGATATATTTAATATTTTTAAACATTGTGAAGATGAGAGGAATCCAGAGGACATGCATATATCATAAATGTAAGTGGATCACAGCTGTAGAACATAGGCACATAAGAAGTCAGGAAGGACAGTCAAGGCAATAGAATTAGAAGAGTGATATACTTAGAATGTGAAAAAATGGTTAAACATAAAATGAGAGGAATCCTATTAAAATGAGCTTGAATATCTGCACAACAATGCAGTAAGTGTCCATAGTAAAATCAGAGAGCTGGAGGCAATCTTTCATTTGGAGAAACCAGATTTAGTAGGGATTACCAAGATGTGAATACTGAAAAATCAGGACTGAGAATTGCTAAATTGTGAAAGAGTGATATGAAAGAGATATAGAAATTAATTAGTGCATTGTGGAAGTAAAAAAGAAACAATAATAAGCATGGTAGAATCAACTCCCTTTGTATTATTTGGATATATGAAGGGATAAAGAGGTGTACAAACTCCCAATCCCAGCTACCTGGTATGTGAGAGGAAGAGGAAAAGAGAAAGAGAGAGGCTGTCAATTGTTAAAATTAGAGTGTTGTTATTATTTTCTTAGACTGGATTAAGTGCAATAAATATTTCTTTCTAAACAAAGGATTTTTAGAAGATCAGGATGCACAAATTAAATGAGAATTTGCACCCAAATGTTGACTGAGCCACAGATACTTACCTAAATGACATGAGAATGGATACATGCATTGTGTGTTACCCAATGATGAAATAGGATGTCTGAAGCTTGGCTGCAGAAGCTCAGTAAATTTCCCAGAAAATAGGGACCATTTTGATCCTGAAAAGAGATGGAGGGAAAATGTTTCAAGCAGGACAGAGATACAATATTGCTCTCAAGTAAAGCTTGAGAGAAGCAACACAATATATTTTTCCATTTAATAGAATTTAAAAATTGGAAGTATCATGCAATATTGGAAGACTATCATGCAGTTTTGCTATCAAACAGAACGTAAACACTGTAATGATGTTATTAACCTTTTGAAGAAACTTCCAGGCAATACCTTTAAACAGCATTATTTGAAAGCAAAAGAAGGCAAGAGATTATTAAAACATTGCAGACATGTTGCAGATTCAAAACAACTTTAAAGTAAGACAATGAGAAGACAATAACGCTTTCAAAACAATTTAATTTTGGAGATGGATCAAACAGAACAGGTGATTGGACACCTGGGAGAAGAGAATTCTTAAGTAGTAAAATATATTCAAAATTAAAAACTAAGGGCAGAATTTCCCTTCCCAGGTGTGGCATGAACAATGTCAACACAGTTGGGAAAATAGGGAGAGAATGAAATAATCAGAATGTCAGTGTTGCAGAAAACAACGATGATTTTCCCTTCAAACTTTAAATGATGATATCAGCATCTTGTTATTGAATGGGAATGATATTATTTACCTGCATTTCCATCTCATTAATATCCCAATAAGCCTTATTTTACACCACTTCTAATTCTTCTTCCTCCTCTAAACAGGAATGTTGCAAATTGCTGACACGTAAATCAAATGGGTTCCTGGTAGCTGCAGCTCACTGAATGCTTGTCCTGGCTACAATCCAACTGTTCTTCATAAATCTGTCCCTGCATACTGCATGACCACCATCTCCTTGATGTTACATTCATGCAGCTCAGCATCAGCAGATTACCTGTCTCATTATGTCATCATACCAGATCTAGGTTAACTCACATATCACTTCAGCCCTTAAGATTTTACTCTGGACCTCAGGATGCCTGTGATTTCATTATTCTGCCAGTTCACCTTGTGTGCAGACACACACACACACACACATCTCTTGCATCTGCATTGGTTGCATCTTATAACTCGTAGCTTGATTTTTGTAGTACTTACTCACTTTTTGTTTACTTGGAGGCTGTGTGTTAAATATTGTTTTTTTTGGTGCACAGATTCCTCAGTGTTCAGTTATGCCTACCAGCTCATGTGAATTGCATTGTGTTTTTTAGCAAAGGGAGAGAGAGAGGGGGGCAGGTGACTTGTCATGGTCAGAGCATTGAGCAGTCAAGGGGATGACATGTCACTAGTCAGCACCAGACTATGTTAGAATCTCAACTTTCACAAGTGGAACTGCAAGTCAGTCCCACTGAAATCTGTTGCAATCTTACCATGCCAGATAAAAAGTCAATTACACAATAACTGCACAAAATGGCTGACTCCCCATACAATGTGACTGGAGTGTGTTACTTTTAATTTGGAGTAAAACATTTGTAATTCGAGACTAGGAGCAATTACAGTAATCATACCTTTACTGATTAAGTAATTAATCCTTTGGCTTAAATATGCACTTCAAGCTCTAGTTGTTCATTGTTTAAGAGCACACTTTTAAGAAATATGGCCTCAAGCAATCATGATGATAACATTGCCCTGTTGTCTTTACCTCTTTGACATGAAGTACTGATGATCTGATCCTGTCACTCTATTTACCTACTCATCATGTCAGCTAAGCAAATGTAATAAGACAAAGGCACTTGAAATTGGCCCATGAGCTTTCCATTTCATCTAGATATTCTATATTTAGCACTGGAAGACAACACTTTACAATTGTCACGTTGCACACTAAATTGCATTTCACAGGTACCAACTCAAAACTGTACCTGGGATGCCCCTGTCACAAAAGCCCATATATTCATATTGTTTTTACTCGCTGCAGCTAGGGTATTAGGCTTTACTGCAATTGTAGTTTCCTGCAGGTTCGGGGTGCAATCAATTGCACCCATATGGAAATTTGAGCAGCCTATCATAAACCAGCAGTCTCTGAGAACAGAAAATAAGTGTACCTGTAAATACACCAGCCACATAATATAGGTCTGCATTAGATATCCAGGGACCTTTACACCTTCAACCACTATCCAAACACTTTTAAAAGTGCTCAGCACATACAGGATGGTTTTTGGATGACAAGAGATATTCCATTCCACATCTGGCTGATGACACCTCTAAGAAATCCTCAGATTGCCATTGATGAGAGATACTAAGCTTCAGCCAGGGTCATTGTAAATCAGAATTTAGGCCTCCTGCAGGTAAGGTCTGGTATTTAAACTACTCAGGTGATGCAATATACCCCAGAGTGTCTCAAATCACTTTGGTGTGCTTCACTCTCCAATATCTCAATCGCCAAAGGTAGGGTGGGGCAGTTGTTGGCAAAAGTAGAGATGCTCTAACAAGTGAAAACCTCTGAGGAGAAAGATGAGGGCAAGAATTTTCACTTGGCCTATAATAACCTTCAAAGAGTGTTGTATTTTGTCTCACAACAGAAATGCAATATACTTTTAAGGGATATGCTCATTATGTTTTCACCATGCCATGGCATTTGAGCTAAGGCTATAATCTTCCCCGTCTGACTGATTGCAGCATGACACACTGAGGGAAGCGTGTTACAGTGTATGTGAATTGTTTAGCTTGTGTCCAGTCAGGCAAACACTATTGATTGCAGTGGATATTTGTAGGTACAAGGAGATGTAATAAAAGTTCATAGAATTCTCAATACTCCATGACACATATCTCATTCTTATGTTAGAGATGCAAACAGATGGATCACAAAGTGACAAAGTCAAAAATCACACAACATCAGGTTTTGGTCCAATAGATTTATTTGTACACAGAGTGACAGGATCAGATCATCAGTACTTCATGTCAAAGAGGTAAAGACAACAGAGCAATTTTCCACAGTGCCAGAGAGGCAAGAGAAAACTTTATAGCCCCCTGCTTCAAGAATGCCTAAGTTGCCCAGGGACATTTCCTGCAAATATTAAGATTTCATTCACACTGTTGGCTGACAAACCTCTGTTCGCTGTATTCACAATTCCTCATAATTGTGATTGATGTTCATTTGCTTTTATTGAGTAGTAGAATGGTGACTTTTAAATTTAACTCTGGTTCTGATATCATTACTTCTGTAAAAGGTAAAATCCACCCACACTTTTCCTAGATCAATATTTGTGTGAAAGCAACTATGATACACTGGACATGTCTAATACTGCATGAATCACATCAGGATGTCCATTCCCCAATGAGAGTGACTGAGTTGTCCCATTTCATGGGTTTGCTCCTTATGCACCATGATCCTCATGATTCTTGCTCTGTTGAAGAATGCAATGATTCTTTCCAGTGGTCTTGCATCTTTGCCCACATTTTTTTTAATGAAGTTGTTGCAATGTGTGGAACACATCTCTGGAGCAGGTAGAAATTGAACCAAGGCCTCTTGGCTCAGAGGTGATTTCATATATCAGTTTGGTTTGGAATGCATGCAACGTTGTGGATTTTCTTTTTGTATTATGGCTAAGATAATCAGTGACAGAGGCAAGGTAAGCTATCGATTGTTAGTTGAATGGGAAATTAGGCTGTGTTCACTGACATCACAAACCGATGATTTGACTATACGTAGATCACCAGGTTGGTGCTCGTTATTTACTCCTTTAACTCATTGCAAGCAGGTCACCATGTACATTTTGGAAGTAAACCTTGATAAATTGCGACATGCATTCTGCCTGAGTGGTGCAGGTATTGAACGTATTGATTAAGCACCAAAATGCTTTGCTCAATCATATTTTGTCTAGCTCAGATTTCATAGTAGGCATTTTTCCAATATATGAATGCACTGTGCATCGCAGTCAGATACGATGTGTTCAGTGGATAACCATTATCAGTCAATAGTCAGCTTCTGGTTTATTGTAATGTCTTAATGCAGATGATACGACAAGCTGCTGCAAATTGAAGGCATTAGGGCTGTTGCCAGGATACTGAACAGTGACCTGCATGGCTATGGTTACAAACCAGCTTGACATTGATGCTATGGAATTTCTGTCATTGTGGTAAATTACAGAGTCAGTTTGTAGCACACACAAAATGTGATGTATATGTAATTAATGGCACTCTGCAAAGCCACATGTTTTCTCCAACGAGTTCTCACAGCATTAGAAAATGAGCTATACTATGTTCTCCTTTGATATGGGCCTTCAGTGATCACCCTTATGCTACAATAAATGACAATCTGGGGATACGCAAATTTCACAAGCTCTAGACTAAAAAAGATTCATTTAAGTTCACAACCATTATCAGCTTACAGCTGTAGGCAATGTTGCCCTCATCCAGATCTGAGACTGTTATTTGGTCTGCAAGAAGAGACAATTTCAATGATTACCTCCTTAGTAAAGTGGAAATGTCTAATGTACTGTTCCTGAATGAGACTGAGTTAGGAGAATTGCCCCTTTAATATTTTTGGTGAATATTTTCTCCTGCAAAGAGCTTTTACACACCCTGCTCCGATATGTCAACCTTTCTCATTCTCTCTGCCATGATGTTATCCAAAGTGGAGCAAAGATACTGTACCCATGTCTGAAAAGGTTTGTTGCAAAGTATCATTAAAGTCAGGAACAAATCTTTCAGTATTTGCTACACCACTCCCTGTAAACATTAATAACTTTCAATACAGTGAAATCCGCTTAATACATCTACAAATTCAACAACAGCAGAAAGCAGTCAAAATGTAGACTCCATACTATTGATGGTCCCTTTAAATGACACTGGTAAGGATTCATTCTTGCTGCTGAATACATGTTCAGCTAAGCGTGTTTAAGAGATGGCATTAGCTGAAGCATTGAGCTCCAAAATGGCACAGCTGGCATCAAATCAATGTTACAAACTGTTTGACTTAACAATCTGTTGACACTGTATAGAGTAATAAAGAAATTTTTAAAATATTGCAGTGGGATAGAAAGAGCAGTCGGATTTATTGTCATGTGAAATGTTTATTCCCTTACTCATAAATAGAATCTACAGGTCAAAAATATTCTGTTTTATTATCCTCAATCAGCAAGATATTTAACATTTTGTTCTACTTGACCTAATGAGTGATAATTGTTGCAATTATGTTCCCTGTGGATCAAATGAATATTGTCATCTCCAAAGGAAAGAAGGGTATGCTTGCTTGAATGCAATTTTGATGTTAAAACTACAGTATTGCCATCATCCACTATTCTAGATAAGTGTGTGCCATTCTAAAACCCATAATGGCATCCGCAATAATGTTTTTTTTATGTATTCTACACAATTTTGCTCTTAAAAGAATCACCATGGAGCTGGTGGAAGAGAGGCGCTATTATGTAAATACTGATAATAAAGCTAAGACAGTGAGAGCTGTTAGTTGTACCGGAGCTGCAGAAATAAAAAAAAACCACCAAAGATAAATCCAGCAACATCTCATGTACATTTTTTCAATTAAAATTAACATTACCCAGCAAAACTTTGCTAAATACATGTTGCCAATGAACTGGAGAACAAATCCCCTCATTATTCTGTGCTTGACCACACTCCACCATTTATCTTTTGCTGCAGAAATTCTCCCTATGGAAGTGAACATGCAATTTTTGTCATTTATTTTTCCAATAAGAGTTATTTCTGTTTTCTTCCCTCAGTTCTTCCCCTTTGTGACTCTGTGCTGTGATTATATCCCACTGATTAATGTTCTGTTCTCAGCGGTACCCTGTTGAGAGAAGCAAATGAGACAAGGGGTTTGATAGATGTAACTTCCAGGGACAAAGCTAACTTTTCACCTCGTTCTGCCAAGACGTAGATAACCTTGCAACAGGCTGCATTATATTTGACATTGTGCTGGCTGCTAGATCTGGCCTTTTTGGTCCTGCATTGGTTTTCGGTATTCAAGAGATAACTGCAGTTCTGATAAAATGGATCACAAACTTGAAATGTTAACTCTGATTCTCCTTCTGAAGATACTGCCAGAATATTTGCTTCCAATGTTTTCTATGATTAATTTTCCTGTATCAGAAAAACCTCTTTGTTGAGAGTCAACCATTGAATACAATAATACAGGCACGCTTTCATTTCCAGAATCACAGATCCTTCTTCCTAGCTGGATTGAGAAGGTACTGGTGAACATATTATAGAAATTCCTCTGTGTTCATTTCACAGAATCAGAGAATTATTATAGTACAGAAGGAGTTGATTCACCCTGTTGTGTTTGCACCATCATTTTGAATTAGTATTTTTCTTAATGCCATTCTTCTATGTTCTCCTTGTATTTGCATACTGATCTTTCTCAAATGGTACCCTTTTGACTGCATCAATTGATCCTGCCTCTAATACTCCCTCAAGAAGTGCATTCCAGGCCCTAGCTATTTGCTTTGATAAAAATCTTTTCCCTCACATTATGTTGCTCAAATTAATATTTAGGTGATTAAAGACGCACTGTGTCACTACTCTGTATTTCTTGTACATCTCGGTGATTTCCTGGCAGATTGTCTTCTTGGGTATTTCTTTCTCATTACTGGAAACCTATGAAAAAGACTAAGTGCCATCATCAGACCCATTTTACTTCTCTATTCGAAAGGGATTGTGTCATTGCCCTTTCAAAAGAATCTTCACTTTCCACACTACAAATGCTTTCTCTGATAGTTACTGCCACCAAAACTCATTTTCTTCCATCCCTAACAGTTTGAAACACTTTACATTTGTTCACACTAAGAAGTGTCACTACTTTTAAGTTGTATTTCTGTACGTAACATACCGAATGTTTGCATCTTCTGTATTTGCATAGAAACACTCTAAATATATTTTTGTATTCTGATTAATCTTTCTTTGTCTGCTGCTATCGTATATGATACTGCCTCCTTCTCCAGTACTACCCTCCATTCTCAGTCTTTTGTGCACCTTAATTCCACTTCTATATGTTTGTGCCTACCTCCCTCTGGTCTTCTCCAAAAACTTTCAAGTACACCTCTCCATGAGGACATTGATTCAGTCTTGTTGAAGTGAACCCAACCTTTCTAAGTAGATGACTTCTATCCAAGAACTGGTCCCAGTCTTGCCACAGATTTGAAGCTTTCCTTCCTGCACCATGCCTCAAGTCACTCATTGATCCTCCCTATTTGGCTATTTCTTCCCTTGCTGGATGCAAAAAAAAATAATGAAAATCTTTCTTAATTAACAGCTCCATGTGTTTCGTTCTTTCATGGATCTTTTCACTTCAATTACCAGTGCATGTTCACCATAAATTGATTACAAAAATTCAATTTCACATTTGATTCCCCTTTTCAGACCATCTACTCATGTCATTGAAGAAAAGGCCAATGTTTCTAAAGAGCAGGCAGTTTTCTTTCATATAGGCTGGGTTGTACTGTGTTTTAGAAATTCCTCTGTGGGGTGACCTGATGTTATTCACAGCAAAGAAAGAGATCAATAAAACCATCATTAACAATCCTTTCAAAGCTGCTGATCCCGGAAAAACAATAGGATTTTATGTAAAGATTCTGCACTGTTAACTCCCTGGAATATTTGGTTATTTCCTGCATTGGTGTCAAAACATAAATTGATGCAAATGAATTGCATTATTTTAGCTTAATTAAGAGGCAGTGAAGGAAAACTTGTATAAGACTTGAATAAGGACAACTGGGTTGAATTACTAACCTGTGCAGTCCCTTATTATACAGTTTGATGAGATTTGCACTTGGAACCTTTGTTCCAACTACAAATATATATGAAAAGTAGTATGCAGCAATACAGTAAGTGCCATATAGAGTGACTGCAAACCATTGCAGGGTGCAAAATTTTAGGTGAAGCCAATAACCCCTAAAAGTTAGCCTGAAATACTAAAAGAAGCTGACATCTCTTAATAGTGAGGTGGATTCAGCCAGTATTAGGTGCTGGAGCTGGCTGTAATTCTGAACAGGAATAACACTGACACAGCAGGAAATGTTCACCAGGTTTCCTGCAGACTGGATATTGTGCTACAGAAGGTGGATAAGTGGAGCAAGGTCCTCTACTCAGAGGGGTAAAGAAGATAAGGGCATTAGATAGCTATTATGGTCAATGCCTGGAGTACATATCGACAAACATGTGAATGTAATGCCAAATTTGCTTAATGTGACCCAATACATCTTCAAATGCTGTACCATTAGAATTAGAGCAGTAGTCTCCCTCACATCACTATTCACCAACTCCTTTTATTTACCAGTCATTATTCTCTATTAATCATGGCTGATATTTCAAATTCATAGTCCCACCTCACTCTCACATATTTAAATCTGCTGCAAAATCAATCCCAATGTTTCACAGCTTGAACATACTGTCAGCTTCTCAACTGTGATAGGCACATCACCCAAACAGATTGTACCACAGTCACTTACACATTTCCCATAGAACAAAGTGGCACATAACTGTAAGCAAGAATATCTAACCAGTGAGGGACTAGAATGCCTCAAAACCTGATCCTGATGGAGGAGATAGTGCTTGCAGTCATTGAAGTGGACTGAGGCTTGAGTTGATTGGGTTGAAACTTCTGAAGAGGTAAAAACAATGACTGTAGATGCTGGAAACCAGATTCTGGATTAGTGGTGCTGGAAGAGCACAGCAGTTCAGGCAGTATCCAAGGAGCTTCGAAATCGACGTTTTGGGCAAAAGCCCTTCATCAGGAATAAAGGCAGTGAGCCTGAAGCGTGGAGAGATAAGCTAGAGGAGGGTAGGGGTAGGGAGAAAGTAGCATAGAGTAGCATAGGGAGGTGTCAGAGATGGTCCAGGTAAATTGAAGGTCAGGGTGGAATGTGTTGGTGAACCATCTCTGACACCTCCTTCCCCTTCCTGGACCTCTCCATCACCATTAATGACGACCGACTTGACACTGACATTTTTTACAAACCCACCGACTCCCACAGCTACCTGGATTACACCTCTTCCCACCCTACCTCTTACAAATTGCCATCCCATATTCCCAATTCCTCCGCCACCGCCGGATCTGCTCCCAGGAGGACCAGTTCCACCACAGAACACACCAGATGGCCTCCTTCTTTAGAGACTGCAATTTCCCTTCCCACGTGGTTAAAGATGCCCTCCAACGCATCTCGTCCACATCCCGCACCTCCGCCCTCAGACCCAACCCCTCCAACCGCAACAAGGACAGAACGCCCCTGGTGCACACCTTCCACCCTACCAACCTTCGCATAAACCAAACCATCCGCCGACATTTCCGCCACCTCCAAACAGACACCACCACCAGGGATATATTTCCCTCCCCACACCTTTCCG
>NC_057723.1:45296022-45319967 GCF_004010195.1 Chiloscyllium plagiosum
ACTTTCTCCCCACCCCCACCCTCCTCTAGCTTATCTCTCCACGCTTCAGGCTCATTGCCTTTATTCCTGATGAAGGGCTTTTGCCCGAAACGTCGATTTCGAAGCTTCTAGGATTCTGCCTGAACTGCTGTGCTCTTCCAGCACCACTAATCCTTGAAACATCTGAAGGTCATTGTACGTTTCTACCAAATTATCTTTCTTCCAATCCATATCTCCCTCATCCCAAATACAAAAATGATGTCAGTGATAAAGTGTGTGCTGGAGTCCAGCAATAATTTACACCAAGGTTTTGCAAAACGTCTGCTGTCCATTTTTTCTAGTGTGGAAGTGATGACCAACTCTGTGTTAAACTTGTTGCCGCAACTATGATGTATTAAGAAATCGGAGCAAGAGAAGGTAATTCAGACTGTCATGCCTACCTTGCCATTCAACAAGACCATGGCTGATCTGTTGCAGGCTTCAACTCCTCTTCCACACCAGTGCATCAGAGCCCACAACACCCCAACATTTCCAATTCTGTGTCCTCCCTTTTAAGTACACTTAGTGATCTTGCCCCTATTCTGTGGGGTAGAAAATTATAGGCATTAACTTCCCTCTGGGCGAACAATCCCTTTTCACCTCAGTTTTAAACATGTGTCCCCTTATTCTGTCCTTTCAACACCGATTGCAAACACAGTTTAATGGGAGACAATGGCCGAATGGTATTATTGCTGGACTGTTAATCTAGAGATTCAAATAATGTTCTGGGGTCCTGGGTTTGCATTTTGCCACAACGGATTGTGGAATTTGAATTCAAGTTTTTAAAAATATTTGGAATTAAGAGTCTAATGATGACCAGGAATCAATTGTTGGGAAAAACCCACCTTGTTCATTAAAGCCCTTTTGAGAAGGAAACCACCATTTTTATCTGGTCTGGCCTACACATGACTCCAGACCCTTTGGGAAATTAAGGATGGGCAATAAATGGTGGCCTAAACAGAGATGCTGACATCCTAGGAAGGAATAAAGAAACAGATGTTCAGACTACTGCCTTTGTGACTGTGGATAATAATGCTGAAAAAGGCTTGCAGTAAATCACAAAAACCCAGTGATCTGTTCAACATCAGATTACTGGTGTTATGGACCAGTCCAAACCCCCTCAAAATTTATTACGAAGATAGCCTTGACCCAACTTTTTCTTATTTTAAAGATAAGTGCAAGTTGCTGCATTCCAGATGCAATTTGATTGGCTGAACTATTCAATTTTAAGCAAAACCCACTTCATTTTTTTCATTACTGTGAAAATACAGACAAAGTAAAATGGAAAAAAATAAGAATTTGCTTAACTATGACTCTATTGAAATGCTTAACCAAATAATAGATTTGTTAGCTACTACTAAGTAACTGCTCCAATATAGTTAAATCCCATAAATACACACTTGGCAATTCAAATTTTGTAAAATAAATTGTCTCACTTTCAATTCTAACAGTAGGAAAAGAACCCTAGCTTTTAACTGTTGCAGAGTTAGAATAAGAGCTTACACATGCAGCAACTGCTGAAGCTAAAACTAAAAATACTGGTTCTGTGGGAACTTGACCCCACCCATGCAGGCTGATTCTATTGTTCCAATGTTTTAAGAAAACCCAAGGCCTCACAAGCTGTTTACTTTATTCGTTTTGGTCAGACCACTCGGTATCACTGTCTCAACCTTTCCTCATGACAAAATACACTTGTTAAAACTATAATATTGTCACAACTAGAACAGATATTATCATACAATTGTGGTACAATTTCCACCCATTTAGATTCTACATTTCATTCAAAGTTTAATTCTTTTTGTATCTGTCCACTGAGTTATATGCATATGATTTCTATACATGGGTCCTAAATCTGTTTACTATCCATAGTTCCTAACTTCTGACCATTAAAAATATTCTGATTTGTCCATTTTAAACCAAATATGATGATCTTATACAGAAGAGCCTTGATTATCTGAAGGACACAGGTGGGGAGTGTTTCGTTCAGCTAATTGAATGCCGTATAATCAAATGCCAGATAACGCAGTTATCAGGACATAGCATCGGCGCCTTGCAATCTTGTTCAGATAATCTGAAATTTGGTTAATCGAATGCCGGATAATCAAGGTTCCTCTGTATTTCCTATGTTCAGCTCCAGTTTGCAGAAGTCAGTGGCTGTTAGCTTTGCTGTTCCTACTTAGGAAGTGCTTTGCTTTCCAAACAGCGGCGTGACTGAGGGCTAGGTCAATATTATGGATATTCCCTTGGAGACCATCCTTTGCACCAGACTACAAACTAAAAAGAAAGCAGCATAAAGAGTGGGTTATTTGATGTACTTGTCTGTGCTTAAGCATGTCATTTTAATGCTATTAGTAGGTATTGTGGATATCCCAAAGGCTGGCAGAGAGAACCAAATCATATTTACAGATGCAATGAAGCAACAAAGAAGGATCCTAACACTGTTAAGTAGCTAATATTGTTTCACAACTATCTACACATGGATTGCATACAGTGAAGAGCCATCTGTATATGTTCTTTCATCATTCTCACCCCTTTGCTAATCGTATATGCTCAAGTCCCATTCTCAAATTCTTTGACTAGCTCCTCCACCATAATCTCACCCCACCACCTTCCCTCTCCCAGTCTTGGATAAAATGGAAATTCCTGAAAATTCTAATTGAAGTGAATATGTACAGTCTACAGCTTTGGCAAATCTCCTCTTCCTATCCACAATCTTTTGGTGTGCATCTTCAATACCCCTATACGTGTACATAATTAATGAACAGCCCCTAAGTTGAGTCCTGCTGCACGAAGTATTTGACTTGTTTAGTCATTTAGCATCTTGCCAACAGACCACATTACTGCTAATGCCTCATTAGAGCCACTACATTAAAAACTGATGCACATTAGCTCAGCTAAGCTGGCTCATAAAAATACTTAGTGGCAATGTAGCTTAGCAATGTTTCTTGTTATAAAGTAATCAATAATACAGCGGCATGACTGAGGGCAAGGTCAGTAATATGGACATTCCCTTGGAGATTTTTCTTTGCACCAGACTACAAACTAAAAAGAAAACATGGTAAAGAGCAGTTTTTTTGATGTATTTGTCTGTGCTTAGGCATGTAATTTTAATTCTATTTGTAAGTATTGTGGATATCCCAAAAGCTGGCAGAATATGTAATGCCATGGCCCATTCAGCTGCTCATAACAAGAAAGGTCCTGACCTATCCAACAGGTCCATGCTTGCAAAACTCAGAACATAGTGCCTAACATTAGATTTGATTCTGCAATTCTCCAAAATTTGCTGGATAATCCTGTTTATATAAGGAAACACATTGATAACTAATTTAAGGTGTCAATCAGATATTCTGTGTGGTGCACATGAGTATAGGATGTTACATATTTTAATAGACAATGTTCTGTTCTTTGCCAGCAGGAAGAACACATACACATATTGCACCTGTTTCACCTCAACACAATAGATGACAGCCTCATCAATAATGGCCTGACCATTCATAGTCAAATTACTTAAAATTAGGCTATTAATTTTCAATTAGCGTTAATGGGTGCATTTTCCATTGTAATATTTCCTCCAGTCAGAGCCAACTTGCCAATTAATCAGCACGGTCCCGTTCATGAGGTACAAATGTTTGTTTTTCATGTGAATTGATACTTATTTTTAATCAAACTGTTCATTGATATTATCACACAACTGTAAAACAGGTCTATCTTGAACCACGGCCTCCAGGTCCAGAGATAGGGATAGGGATAGGGGTAGAGTTGGTTGGATCAGTTGGTTGGATGGCTGGTTTGCAATGTAGTGGGTTCAATTTGTCCCTTGCCTGAGGTATGGTGACCCCAGGTTAAACCACCACCAGTTATCTATCTCTCTCTCTAATGAAAAAGCAGCTCTATTGTTTGGTAGGACTATAAAAACCTTGTCTTTAATCAAGGAAGGGGTATTGTAGTGCAGTAGTAGTGTCCCTACCTCTGGGCCAGGAGATGCAGGTTTGATTTGATTTATTATTGCCAAATGTAATGCTTTGCATGGTACACTAATTAGTAAAGTTAGGTTACGTGGGATTCAGGGTGAGTTTGCCAATTGGATACATCATTGTCTTAATGGTAGGAGACAGAGAGTAATGGTGGCATCAAGAGTGTGGTGCTGGAAAAGCACAGCAGGTCAGGCAGTATCTAAGGAGCGGGAGAATCGATGCTTCTGGCATAAGCCCTTCATCAGGAATGAGGCCTGTGGGTCAGAGCTGAGAGATAAATGGCTGGTGGGTGGGGGTGGGGGGTGGGGAGGTAGCTGGGAATGCAATAGGTGGATGAAGGTGAGGGAGAAGGTGATAGGTCAGACGGGGCAGTCATGGATTGGTCTGGAGGGCGGTACCGAGTTGGAGGCTTGGGACTGTGATAATGTGGAGGGAGAGGAAATAAGAAAGCTGTTGAAATCCATATTAATCCCATGTGGTGTAATGGTGGAGAATTGCTTTTTAACTGGAGGCCTGTGACCAGCAGAATCCCACAGGGTTTGGTTCTGGGTCCTATTTTGTTTGCCATTTATATGAATGATTTTGATGAAAATACAGAAGACATGGTTAGTAAGTTTGCTGATGACACCAAAATTGGTGGCATAGTAAACATTGTAAAAGGTTTTCTAAGATTACAAAAGGATCTTGATCGAATATGAAGTTCAATCTGAATAAATGTGAGGTATTGCATTTTGGGACAACAAACCAGGCTAGAGCTTATACAATTGATGGTAGGGCCTTGGGTAGCATTGCAGAACAAAGGGACCTAGAGGTTCAGGTACATAATTCTTTAAAGTGTAAGTCGCATTTGGAAAGGGTGGTTAAAAAGGCATTTAGCATACTTGCTTTCATTGCTCAATCCTTTGAGTAAAGGAATTGGGATGTTATGTTGAGGTTGTTTCGGACATTGGTGAGGCCTCTTCTGGAATATTGTGTCCAGTTCTGATCACCCAGTTGCAGAAAGAATACTATCCAGCTGGACAGGGTTCAGGAGAGATTTACCAAGGTGTTGCTGGGTATGGACGGTTTGAGTTATAAGGGATGACTGGATAGGCTGGGACATTTTTCACTGGCATGTAGGAATTTGAGAGCTGACCTGAAAGAAGTTTATAAAATAATGAGAGGTATAGATAGAGTTTATGATGGTTGTCTTTTCCTAAGATGGGGAATTTCAAGACTAGAAGCACATTTTTAAGGTGAGGACAGAGAGTTAAAAAAGACATGAGGCAAATATTTTACACAGAAGGTGGTTCGTGTGTGGAATGAACTTTCTGAGGAAGTGGTAGATGTGGGTATAATTACAACATTTGAAAGACATTTGGATGGATACATGACTAGGAAAAGTTTGGAGGGATATGAGCCAGGAGCAGGCAGGTTGGACTAGTTTATTTTGGGATTATGTTCAGTATGGACCGTTTGGACCAAAGGATCTGTTTGTATGACTGTATGGCTGTATGACTGAGTCTATGTATCAGGGTACAGTCAAAAAGTATTGTTTTGCACACTAACCAGACAAATCATACTTTGCCTGAATACGTCAGGGTACTAGAAGAGAATTCAAGAAATATTATTACAGCTATAGAGAAGGTGCAGAGAAAGATGAACTGTAATATGTGATAAATCCAGGCATAAATCTGCTTACAGCAAGGAAGAAGCTGTTCTTGAATCTATTGATAAGTGTTCTAAAAATGTGTGTATCTTCTACCTGATAGAAGAGGGTGGAAGAGAGTATAAGCAGCACGGGACAGGTTGATTATGTTGGCTGCTTTCCTGAGACAGTGGGAAGTATAGTTGGAAAGAAAACTGTTTTTTGTGATAGATTGGGTTTCACTCACAACTCTCTGTAATTTCTTGCAATCTTGGGCAGAGAAATTGCCATACAAGCTGTGATGCATTTGGGTAGAATGCTTTCTGTGATGCATCTATAAAAATTGGTAAGAGTCATTGGGGCCATGCCAAATTTCCTTAGCCTTCTGAGGAAGTAGAGGTATTAATATGCTTTCTTGACTGTGGCGTCAATGTGGATGGACCAGGATAGATCGTTGGTGATATTTACTCCTAGGAACCTGAAGCTCTTGACTTCCATCTCAGCACCATTGATACAGGGGTGCATCCTTCATTCTGCTTCCTGTATTCAATGACCAGCTCCTTTCTTTTGCTGACATTAAGGGAAAGATTGTCATCTTTACACCATGCCACTGAGCTGTCTCTCTTTCCTGTTCTCTGTCTTATTGTTGTTTGAGTTCCAACCCACAATGATGGTTTTATCAGAAAAAAATGATAATGGAGTTAGAGCAATTTGGCCACACAGTTATGAGTGTATAAAGAGTAAAGTAAGGGACTGAGTTTACAGTCTTGCAGGGCACCGCTGTTGAGGAATATCGAGGAGTAGGTGTTGTCACCAATTCTTGCTGACTGCAGTCTGCGGGTCAGGAAGTCAAGGATTCAGTTGCAGAAGGAGAGCGGAGTTCTAGGTCTCAGAGTTTAGAGTTCAAGTCCCACTGCTTCAGCAGTGTGTAATCGATCTCTGAACAAATTGATTAAAAACACCTATCTTAGTACGATAGACATTGTTACTTCGGCTATGAGGAGACTGAGATGATAGGACTGTCTTCCTTGAAATCCATTCCTACCCTTGGCCAAAGGTCCTCCTGCTCTAGAGGTGTGTTGTAATATCAGTGAACAGATTGATTAGAAAACATCCACAGGTAGGGACACTACCACAAGACCCCTACTCCCATTGAATTTGTATACTTGGAAAATATCTTAATAAGAGCAAAATGTATCTATTTTAATTAACCCTTAAATATAGTGTAGTAACAAATTAAAATGTAGAAAATAAGAGCAGGAGTAAGTAAATTAGCCATTCCAGCCTGGTCTGCTGATATGACCATGGCTGATCATTTAACTCAATACCCAGTTCCTGCTTTCTCACCACTCTCTTAATCACTCGCCATGGCTGAGGGCTCCCCACTCTCTACTCAATGACATTTCTCCTCATTTTGGTTCTAAATAGCCTTCTCAGTCTTTAGATTGTGACTCCTGCTTCTGGACTTCATGGTCCTCAGGGACATCAATCGAGACCTGTTAGAAATTTACATTTTGTTTTAGATGCCCCTCATTCTTCTGAACTCTAGTGAATATAATCATAACCGATCGCTTTATACATCATTCCTGCATCCCTACAATCAGTCTAGTAAACTTTGTTACACTCCATTGCCGGAACATCCTTCTTCAGGTAAGGAGACCAAACCTGTGCACAATAATCCAGATGTGGTCTGACCAACGGCCTGAAATAAACTAAATATGTCATACAATTGCAGCACGAAGAGCCAAAATGGATTTTAGACACAATTCTGTATTTTTGTGTCTCAGTAAACTCAGTTAGCAACTCAGATGACTGGCACATAACTGAGAATTATTTCAATGGCATGGGTTTGATTCCTGCTCAAAATGAGGTTGATTTGGGAAGTGGAAGACAATGACAAATCATCAGTGGGAAAAAAAAATATCAAAAGAAATGGCTCAAGATCGACCACCAGCAGCTAATGAACCAAGGACGTTTCTATGGGGCAAGAAAATAAATAAATGTATCGACATGTTGATTGGAACAACAACAAAAAATAAGTTTCAGTACTTTGCTCACAATCCTTATCATAATTTTTAATCAATTTAATTTGAAAATGGTTACAAGGTCTTAGCAAGATATGATTCTGACAAAGGTAAAGGCATTAATAATGAACTAGAAATAAAATGTAAATTTCAAAGATATTTGGTGAATTCACTTCAAGTATTTTATTTGCAAAAATGCAATGGTGGTACAGATCAGGAATAAAACTGTTCTTCATGATTTGTTTTCATCAAATTGTCAAAAAGGTTCCAATGATTAAAAACTCAGCTCTGCAACAGTTGATTACTGTTTTTCAAACTCAATTCATTTTTTAATCAATTTCAAATGCTCTCTTGATTTTTAGCTGCAGCATTATCATCATAATCTCAAAGGATTTATGGAACTAACACTTGATGCCATCGGATCCTGAATATTGTCAAAACAAACTGAATGGATATATAATGATATTGTAGGGTAATATAATACAATATAATTGGCTATAGTCCATAATTAATCTAATTGCTTAAATATTGAATGATTTTATTTTTAAAAGTCTCAACTTTAGCTTGCTTACTTTATAAGTAAGGGTACTAGGTAATGCACTTGGCCAGAAATGCAAAACATTGTGATAGTTACTTAGCATTTGAAATCAATCTAGATACTTTTGAGTTTTGTGGAGAAGCTGGTGATTGCCAAGAACTTAATAATTTGAAGTCTGATGAAATCTTAGTTGCCATGGTAACTCATTAGAATCCATCAATCACTAAATGCTTACATAAAATGGAAATGATGAAGAGTATTTAAAGTGCATTCACAAAAGAGGAAATACATTTTTTAAAAATCCCTTTGCATCAAGGGGTGGCATAATGGCTCAGTAGTTAGCACTGCTACCCTCAGGTGACTGTCTGTGTGGAGTCTGCACATTTTCCCCATGTCTGCATGGGTTTACTCCTGCAGTCTAAAGATGTGCAGGTTAGGTGGATTGGCCATGCTAAGTTGTCCATAATGTCGAGGGATGTGCAGGCTAGATGGAATAACCATGGTAAGTGCAGGGTTACAGGGATAGGGTAGGGGGGGTGGGTCTGGGTGGGCTGTTTTTTAGAGGGTCAGTGCGGACTCAGTGGACTGAATGGCCTGCTTTCACACTGTAGGGATTCGATGATTCTATCAAACAGATGCTCAATTTAGACATGTTAGTTGTTAGCATTTACTTGAAGAAGGTTAGTATGTTTAGTTATACATTAAGAATGCACACAGCTCACTATACGTGCGATTCTTGAGTGATTTCTTTGAATAAGAAAGTAAAGGATAGTGCTTAAGGCACAATATGTACAATGACGGCTAACTATGCAAACTGCATCTGTTAAGCTTGCAGCATAAACAGGTAGCAATTTATTGTTTAAAAAAAACTCGGTGATTTTAAATACAAAAACATAGTGATTAAACAAATTGAGAGTTTACATTTCAATGTTTCTGAAAATATGTTCTTTTTCCTTAATTTTAATCAAGTAGACTGAAGAAAATTACAGGAAGGCATATTGCTGATAATAAAAAAATAAATTCCATCGGCAAAACTAAAATAGGAAAACCTTTGGTGAAAGCATAGTTACACTGGAAATGCACAACATGTTGCAGAGAGAAATAAATTTAATGTTTTAGATCGATGACCTTTAATATCATCTGGAAAATGAAATGGATAAGATTTTAAGCAAGTAAAGTCTCAGGGGAACTGTGGGAAGAAGAATGGAAGGGAAGGTCTGAGACAGGGTGGAAGAGATGAGAGCTTGAATAGCAAAAGTACTGATGGTGCAAGTCAATGGAAGGTGGTAACAGAACAAATAAAGGATCAAAGCATGTGCCTATAAGAAGTTTTAACAGCAGCTGCCAAAACAAAATGGAAGCAGAGATTAACATTTCAAAATGCTGAATTCATTTTTAAGTTCAGAAATCTGTAATCTACCTAATCAAATGTAAGATGGCAATCCTCAAATTTCAGTCATTAGAACAATGCTGAAGGCCATTGAAGAGAGGTCAGAGTACATATAGGAGAGAGAATTAAAACAACAGTTGATCTAAATTCTGGATTGTGCTTATGGACTGAATGGAGGTATTTTGCAACGTGGTCCTCAATCTGCATTTGGTCACTCTAATGTAAAGGAGGCCGTAGTGGACAATGAGAACATCATATTAAGTTGAAAGAGGTACCCAGAAGGAGTGTTTGTGGCCTTGGATAGTGGGAAAGGAGAAGGTGCCATTACCAAGGAAGGAAGGCTAAGAACAAGAGTGTTGTTAGGTTTGAAGAATTAGAATTAGAATTCCTACAGTGTGGAAATAGGCCCTTCAACCCAACGATTCCACACCAACCCTCTGCAAGTAGGAATGAGGTGTTCTTTTTCAAGTTGGTAACCTATGACCGGCAGAGATCCACAGGGATCAGTGCTGAGACTGCAACTGTTTACAATATTATTACATGACTTGGAGGAAGGAACTTGAATGTTCTGTAGCCAAATTTACAGACAACATTAAAATAGGCTGAAAGGCAATTCTCAAGAGTGATACAAACAGTTCACAGAGAGTTACTGATAGATTAATTAAATGGGGGAAATGTTGGCAAATTGGAGAATAATGAGGGAAAATGCAAAGTTGTTCAGTTTGGAAGAGAGAAGAAGACAACAGAAATATTATTTAAATGGAGAAAAACTGCAGAAAGCTGCAACACAAAGGGACTTAGGAATAGTTGTGTATGAAACACAGAAAGCTAGTGCACAAGTGCCGCAGATAATCAAGAAGGCGAATGAAATGTTGGCCTTTATTTCAAGGATTTTGGAGTAGAAGAGTAGTGAAGTCTTATGGAAATTGTACAAGGTATTGGTGAGACCACATCTGGAATACTGTGAGCAGATTTGGTGTACTTTTTGAGGGAAGAGATCACTTCATTGGAGACAGTTAAGAGAAGGTTCATGATGATGATCCTTTAATGGAGGGATTATCTTATGAGGAAAGGCTAAACAGGTAGGGACTCAACTCACTGGAGTTTAGAAGAATGAGAGGTGATCTCGCTGAAACATACCAAATTCTTAAAGGTCTTTACAGGGTAAATGCTGAAAAGATGTTTCCCCTGATGGGAGAATCTAGGGCCAGAGGGCATAGATTCAGAACAAAGGGATCGCAGTTGAAAAGTGTAGCAATGGAAAAGCACAGCAGGTCAGGCAGCATCCAAAGAGCAGGAGAATCCATGTTTCAAGCATAAGCTCATCATCAGAAATGGGGCAGATGGGTGGGAAGGTAGGTCAGGTCAAAAGGGTGGTGAGGCGTTGCAGGTTTGGATGTGGGATGAGGTGGGAAAGGGGAGATTTGGATTTTGAACTCAATGTTGATGCCGTGTGTTAGAGCGTCCTGAGGCAGAAGATGAGGCGTTCTTCCTCCACATGGCGGGTGGCTTTGATTTGCTCATGGAGGAGCCCCAGGACTTGCATGTCCTTGGGGGAGTGTGAGGGGGAATTGAAGTGGTGGTTGGCCACAGGGTGGTGGGGTTGGTTGGTTCGTGCATCCCACAAGAATAAAAGGATGCCAACATAAGATTGAGATGAGGAGGAATTTTTTTGCTCAAAGAGTTGTGTGTCTTTGAATCTCCTTAACTCAGAGAGCTGTGGGGCAGATTCTTTTACTACATTTAGGGGAGAGTGAGATTGATTTTTGAATAGTTAAGGCATCACGGATTACAGGTAAAGGCAGGAAATTGAATATGAGGAATGTCAGATGAATCATAATCGTATTGAATGATGAGCAGGCTGGAGGATCAAAACAGCCTACTCCTGTTTCTATTTCTAATGGTCTTCAGTAAGATAGTGAAGAAATGAAAGAGATAACTCTAGAATCCTACTTTAAATTACAAACTTGAGTTTCAATGGAGTAAAACAAAATTTTAGGGCTGATATATCAGGAAGTTGTTAAACACAAAGAGAACAGTTGATATTTGAAGTGAAACACTATAGTGAGTATAAACAGCCTGGAACCATTGAAGAAACGATTAGCTGCTGCTTTATGGAATGTCTTCTTCAGAACAATGAATGACAATGAATTTATTGAGTGGGCTTCTCCACCCATGACTGGTCATTTTTGAAAACTTTTATGCAGATTCACTGCAATGATAGAAGATACTTTTGATTATAACCCTTGATTACACAGGTGTTTTGTATTTATGGTATTGAGCTTTCTGATATCCATTCTTGTTAATGTGTTTTTCTTTTGAGAAAACAAAATATTTTCCATAATATCAAGTAACACATCTATCTTTTCTTATTCACCTTTATTAACTCTTTCATAGTTTTGTAGACCCAATCCAAACAAATTGTTTGAAATGCTGTCCAAGTGGATTGAGTTAAGGTCAAATAAAATGGAGTTCAGAAGCAGGAAGAATCTGGGATATTGTAAATGGCTAAAAGCTTTGAATACCCCTGAGTAAAAAAGGCATTTTCAGTGAGAACCATAACATCATGAACACGAATTACACCTTGTAGCATAAGGGATCAGCTTCATAAATGACAAATGAAGATTACTTCATTCTTCTGTTGAAGCTAACAAAACTAACTGAATTAATTAGCACCTATTATGTTTGGGTCCTGATGCTCTCCTAATCTGTCGTGACTAGAAGAGTACTAACCTGGCTGATTAAGATGATTAATAGCAAAGTAGGTGAATTGTTGTGGCACTTTATATTTATTCACTTGTGGGACTTGGGTGTTGCTGGCTGGCCAGCATTGATAGCTCATCCTTATTTGCCCTTGAGAAGGTAGTGGTGAGCTGCCTTCTTAAATTGCTGCAGTCCACTTGTTGTGGGTTGACCCAGTGCTAATAGGGAGGGAATTCCAGAATTTTGGCCCAATGACTGTAAAGAAACAGCTGTATATTTCCAAGTCAGAATGATTAGTGGCTTGGAGGGATACTTGCAGGTGGTGGTGTTCCCGAGTATCTGCTGCTTCTGACTTTTAGATGGAAGAGGTCGTGGGTTTGAAAGGTGCTGTCTAAGGATCCTTGGTGAATTCTTGCAGTGCATATTGTCGATAGTACACACCCCTGCTACTGTGCGCCAGTGGTGGAGGGATTGAATGTTTGTGGATGTGGTGCCGATCAAGCAGGTTGCTTTGTCCTAGGCGGTGTCAAGTTCTTGAGTGTTGTTGGAGCTGCACTAATCCAGGCAACTGGTGAGTATTCCATCAGACTCCTGACTTGTGCCTTGTAGATTGTGGATAGAATTTGGGGTGGCAGGAGGTGACTTACTCGCTGAAGAATCCCTAGTCTCTGACCTGCTCTTGTAGCCACTGTACTTATGTGGTGAGTCCAGTTGAGTTTCTGGTCAATGGTAACCCCAACGAATTGGCAGGGTTGGATTTGTCCTGCATCTTGTGAGCAGGAGATATCTGGGCAATTTTCCACATTGTCGGGTAGTTGCCAGTGTTGGAAACTGTACTGGAAGAGCTTGGCTAATGAAGCGGCAAGTTCTGGAACACACGTCTTCAGAACTATTGCCAGTGATGGAGGGCATTTAATCAGGTTGGATAATGGCAAGTGAGGACTCCACCACCTTCCCATCTCCATCCTGACTAGGTCTATTGGGAAGGCCCACAGATGGACTTCCTGTGACTGAGGACCATGCGTGGCTAATTCATGCCCATTTGCGTGACTTGACAGACCACTGCTAATAATATCCTGGTGTTGGACTCACCATGTGGGGAGCAAAAACAAACTCATACAGCACTTCATCATTCATAACCTCACATTACTACTCAGTTCTGGCATGTAATCTAGCAACGATCCCTGGCTTTAGATGGAAGTTGTACTGGTAATGTCTCCTCACTGGCAATGTAATTTAATATAATTGCTGGCCATCCTTATTTGGCTAGCAACACTTGGTGAGTGGATTTCCACAACTGGGATTCTTGATACTAACACTTTGGTTCTTTAGCCAGAGGTTGAATCTCAGGTAACCTCCACAAGATCCTGCCTGATGTTTTTGTGACTGCTCTATTAATTTCATGCCTTGTAGCTCACTATCAGGTGTCACTTAATCATAAACATTTAAGTAAAAATAGCCTTATTAGAATTGCCAATATCCAGCATGGTGATAAGTTGGTTAGATTTGCCTCACTTTACCTCAAAGCTAGTAGACTAAGGGAATAAATGTTAAAGGGAATGATTGCTTTCCATTTTCTTCTTGCGATTATCATTTTCTTGTCTACAAAATGCTACCTGGCAACCGTTGGACTTTTTACAAGTTTTAGTAGAATTGTTGGTTTTTTTCCATTTGCTTTATGTTTGCTCCACACCAGTCAAAAAGGATGTAGGCTCATGCAAGCTCTTTCTTCAAAGTAGAAATTATGTAAGCTGGTGAGCAACAATAGATACGAACGCCTTTCTGTTAAGTGGTAACAGTCCAAAGAGGATCGGGAGGGGGACTTTTATCATGGTGTAACGAACCAAACCCCTGCTCCTCCTGACCCATCAGGACACCAACTTTCAATGATGATGGCCATGATATATTTTGTTAGAATTATCAGATAATTCTAAAGGGTCAATTTTAAACCTTGCTTCATATTGGGAATGGGGGACAGATGGTTAAAATGCCACTCCATAGTGTGTTATCAATGCATCAGTGACTGCTGCTATTTAACTGCCAGATTTCTGCAAGGCCTACTCACCACAGATATGACAAAGGCCTCAGAAGAATTAGATACAGGGATCTGCTGACATCATTCAAAACCCAATTTTAACTGATAGCCAGAAAACAAAGAAAACAGGAATAGATGGCAATTCAGTCCTTTGATCCCAATGTATCATGAAAAACGATCATGACCAATCCTATATTTCAAAGCTATACACCTCACCGCTCCTCAAGGAGCAGATAATTATTAGATTTTTCAAAGTGTTCTTATGGGTCTATGGAGCAGGGGTATTCGTGATGGCACATTGAAATAACTCAATGGAGGCTGGTATCCCATCACTCTTTATTTACAGGTGCACATTACAACTCTGACAGCTAGCTCAGAGCCAGTCTCTAGAGTGAGGAGAATCCCTAAGACTCCTGTTTACATCTGTCAGCCAGGGCTCCCTAATCACCTCAGGTTAACAGCCCCAATCAGGAAATTCATCTAATGAGATCCATCTAGCCAAACTCCCTCCAGTCACTGCAACCATGCTTACATCCCTGCCTCTTAAGCCCCTTTGGACTATTACCACTCACCAGAAAATTCACTCTCTATTGTTAATTAGAATTAACAAATCCATTATTAATCTAATTATGTTAAATTGTATGCAGGTAATGGTTATTAACAATTGATTCACTTGAATTCCTACAAGTAGACAAGAGGAAAAATGTAGTTGTTACATACGATGGTACATGCTTGTAACGAGTAATTCCAAAAAGAATATAAAAATGCTTCAGTTCTGTCAATTACCAAATGGCTTTCTCAAATAGAATACACATCATCATTTTCGGGGCATCATGGTAGCTTGGTTATATGAAAGTTCACTTCTGAGTGCTACCAACTTGTTCATTCTAAACAATTTGTGTGTGGTTCCAGCCTGAAAGATTGCAATGAAATCCAGGAGTTAAAATGAACCAGGCCTCATGACTGTAGAGTGCACTAATCCCCTGAGTTAAAACTTGGGCTTAACTGGTTGAAAAGCTATAAAGGCATTCTTTATGGTGTCCTGTGAGGATTGAAAATTTTGACCTTAGTGTAGTGATCAAGTTCAATTGAATTCAATGTATTTGTTAGAGTTCCCTGCAATACAAAGTTCTATTGCCATTGTCATAGGTTTGAAGGATTAGATTACTTACAGATTACTTACAGTGTGGAAATAGGCCCTTCGGCCCAACAAGTCCACACCGACCTGCCGAAGCGCAACCCATCCATACTCCTACATTTACCCCTTCCCTAACACTACGGGCAATTTAGTATGGCCAATTCACCTGACCTGCACATCTTTGTGACTGTGGGAGGAAACCGGAGCACCTGGAGGAAACCCACGCAGACACGGGGAGAACGTGCAAACTCCACAATTACTGCAATTTTTAAAAATAAATAATTTTCAAATATGAACAACAAACAAACAGTTGCTGTATATAACTGCTCAATTAGAGATTTGAAGCATTCAGATACATGGACATTATCTGAAATATGTGCATTTGAAATCAATTTACATGTTTATTTGCTGTTACATTCATCCTGGTTTAATCTTCTACTTCTTATTGCTAATTCAATACAATCAGTTTAAAGAATCTGCAGCAGTCTAACAGAGAGGACCTTATTTTTTGATCATCAGTTAGTTAAATGAAAGCATGAAGACCACTGTCACATGTTTGCGGTCCAAGTACTGATAGGTCCTTGATCCATCATCATCGACTATTCAAAGTATGCTGCTATTTATTGTATGCTGCTCTCTGCTCAAACAATGCACTAGCATTGTCACAAACTGAAAATCCATTCTCAATTCTAATACTATGGTCACTATTACTTTCTATCCCAACTGTAGAACTGACATATAACACTTACCATTATTTTATGGCTGGAAGCTGACTTCCATCAGGTATTGCTTTAAAAGGCCAAGACACAAATCTTTCATATGTCAGTTCCACATGCACATTCATATTTCAAATTTGCAGCATGTTTCCACTTTTAAATTTTTAATACAAGTACAATACATTCATAAGACTATGACAGGATTATCTCTTTAACATTTCAACTGCTGGCAGTTTCATTGCATTTCCTAGACTGGACACATTTTCTGACAATTTCAGCAAAATCTACAAAATAAACCTCAAGATTAAAATAATAAAAATGCTGAAAAGTTCATTTTATGTTGACCATATTCAAATATACATTAAGATAGAATAATAATCAAAAATTGCTGTCATTCACAATACTTTTGATCTCTTAATTTTCTTATTTTCTATTTGTCTCTTCTTTTAGTACATTAACATAATTTTAGTATATTGCTTTTCAATAAGAATAACTCATGAACAATGTAATTAGCCACTATGTAGATTGAATTTTCAATCCCACTGCCTCATGCTCCTGTGTAGGCAGGGAGAGTGATTTTGGAGGTAGGAGCAGGGGACATGGAAATACTAATATCAAGTTTGCAAATGTAAAGGTGCGAACCTCAGAGTTAGCAATTATTGCCAGAGCACTGGGGGAGGTGGGCAGATACCCCACTCCTCCTAACTGAGGCCTATTAAGACCCTGGAAATTCAATAGTGCAGACTTACATTTTGAAAGGTATGGATAGACTACTCACACCTTTAGACACATATTATCTAAACTAAGGTGTGTACAGGCTATGAAGCTAATTTTGAGTTGATGAATTTATGTGCGACAAATGGATTTTCCCAACTGTGATTATCTTGTGATCTCCTACTCTATGAACCAAAACCATGGGCACATAAGTTGTGGAATATTGAATTCTAGCCTTCTTGGTCTAGAACTAGTGTACAATTTCCTCCAGGGATTAGTGCAGAATTATCGGGTTGAAAATTTGGCCCAAAAAAAACATATTATATTGACTTGTTGCTATTTGTGATGAAGCTTTCAAATCAATTACTATTACTTGAGAACCTAAGTACTAAACGGAGGTAAATAAATAGTTTTATGATTTTTGGTACATGAGGATGGATTATGGATTTTTTTTTAGCATTTGGTCAAAACAGTATTTCCAAGAAGTCATGTAAAAGCTAAATGATCAGACCTGCTGAGGTAATTGGTGAGGTGTTGCTAATTTAAGATTTACAATCCACAAGAGTCAGATTGAAAGGACCTACAAGCAGGTCCAGTTCAATGAAGTAAGATCCATAACATCAGAATAGTGTTCAAGTTATGGCAGTCTCTAGGCTATCAGAGCTGGAAAGAAAGTTTAAGTTGTTTTAGCAAGCCAACTAGACTGGGTGGGAAAATGCTGTAAGTTTTTTTTTAAATTCAATAACAATAGTCAGGGAGTTAGCCTATGTCAGCGTGTTACAGTAAGCAACTGTAACAGAGAGATTAGTGTCTGGTGAATGTGCAATAATTTACCAAAATAACATAACTCGTGACCTGCTCAGTTGAATAAGAAATTTTTGAATGAACAATTAGAGTTATACTTCCCTAGTGTTGGGTTCCTGCGAAGGATAATGCAGTGGAAAAGGATTGAATCTTATTTTTTCACTGTTTACGATAAGATCTTTCTAAATCATTACATAAGTGTGGAGTCATTCAGTTATATAGTATGGAAATAGATCCTTCAGTCCAACCGGTCCATGCTGGCCACATATCCTAAACAGATCAAGTCCCATTTTCCAGCTTTTGACCCATATCCCTCTAAACCCTTGCCATTCATGTACTCATCCAGATACTGTTTAAATGTTGTAATTGTAGCTGCTTCTACCATCTTCTCTAGCAGCTTGTTCCATACATGCATCACCCTCTGTGTGAAAACGTTGCCCTTCAGATCCCTTTTAAATATTTTCCCTCTCACCGTAAACCCATGCCATCTCGTTTTGGACTCTCCTACCACAGGAAAAAGAATGTGGTTATTCACCTGATCTATGCCCCTCACAATTTTATAAATCTCTATGATATCACCCCTTTTTTATTATTCTTCTGTGTATTAAACTTTGATATTCTTTTGTTTTAAGTACTATTTTAAATATATTCAGTGACTGACTGCCACAGTAACCAAACTTCAAAAGTTAAACTCAAACTGTCAAGCCAGGTTTCCCACTGGGGTCTGACTTGGGATCAGAACATATGTCTCAAAATGATGTATTCTTATAGTTAATAAGTAATTTGCCCATTAAATCTAACAGTCCTGATTTAGTTGAATCATTTAGAATGAGCTTTTCTCACAACTATTAATTTTGCTCTCTTATTCTCTTTTCTGAATCTTTCTTAATATTGTTACCAACTTGGTGGGGTACAATTTTATTGGTACAAGGCACCCTCCAATGCATTGTTCAAGTGATTATTTTTTACATTTGATTGCTGAGAGTACACTTCAGTTGGCACTGCTAATACTCTGCCATCTGGTACCAGTTTGGTACCTGAAATGAAAATTCTGTTTGCTTATTGACTCATTCTAAGATATATTTGTTTGCAGTGATTCATTGAAGGCTGCTCATAAGAGGGAAGCAAAGGCTCCACATGAAAAAGCATTAATAAGGATATTTTTCTGACATTCACCAGATCATTGATAAAGAGCAGAACTTGAGTAGTGTAAGCTCAATCAACATTCTATGATAAGAAAATATATGTCTATTTACAATGAAAGTAATTTATGCAGTTAGACATACCAGATGCATCAGCTTCTCAATGAGAGTGAATGTCACACCCTATCAAATACACTAGTAATATTCAGAGTGACTGGGTAATGAGAAAATCATTCCATTTCTGAACTCATGAAATACAGAGTGTTACAGATTGACTGGTTTTCCCTGAAATCTTCTCACAAACTTTGGTTTTCCCTGAAACCAAGTTGGTGATGAGATAGAAAGTGCATTGAAATATTATAATGGATTCTCACTCATTGGCTTTGGGCTGTTTAGACTTAAAAATGATGAATACATATGTCTGATCTTAAAAGAAAAGGGATAATGACATATAAATTCATCTTAGCTGGTAGCTCAAAATAGGTTGCGGGGAACTAGGCAGAATGTAAAATAGGCAGCAGATTAGACATTGCTCATTTTGCACTGCTGGCTAACATAAATCTTTACTCAAATGTGTTAGATCGAAATCTCCCAAATATTAAAGACAAAGTCAATATTGATTCCCAGTTTAAGGTAGCTGATCAAACCAGAACAATGCCAATATGTGGATATCAAGGAAGAAAATAAGCAGGCATGGATGTTTCAAAGACCAAGCATTCGATTAATGATTTTGTAATGCTTCCATTGGACAAATGAGCAATGGGCTGCAAATTAAAACTGGGACAAAGTTATCTAAGGATAGCCATATGTGAATGCCAGAGGGAGATAGATAGCATTTGATGTTAGGTGGAAACTAATAGACTGGGTCCTTAACGTTTAAACACCTAAGCCTTACCTTCTGCACAATGATGTTAAATCTGTGGGAGGAATTAGAATTCATTGCCTACTGGGGGCAATTTCAACAAATTAGCAAAGAATATACCCCAACTGTATTGGAAAGGAATAGCAAGTAAGACAATGTACAAAAAATGGGAAATATTTAAACTGAAGATGGTTAGTCAACAAAGTTTCACACAATTACATTTACATCTGCTAGAGAAATATACTTTAAAAATTTACCAGTGATCTCAACGTAAAGGTTAACATACAAAGCTTAAAATAAATTAAAAGACAAGGTACTTCTTTTTTTCCTCAAGTGTAAAAATGAACCATTGATTTATTGTGGATGATCATCATTTTGAAATGTGAAAGAAAGATTCTGTTTATCAGTGTGGTTGTATCCTTGTGCTCTACTAATCTTCTTGGCAACCTGATCCATATTCTCTTGAACCCTGGACTTACAACGTGAGTATATCCCTCAACACATATCTCTGAAATGATGACATTGAGATCAACTCTAAATGGTCGTAAATTTGAATGTATTTATTGTAAAATAGGAGATTATCTCATCCACAAAATATATATTCATCTGTTGTTCAGAAACAGGGGTCATTGTACATGCCACAACCCAAGGTATATATAGCATTCACAAACAAAATTAAATACTTACAAGCTAATGAGAAGTTATGTATGACTGTACCTATAAAGAGCAGATAAACTATCTGTGTGCCACACTATGCAAAAGCCTACATTTACTTTCTAGAGTAGCAAAGCCCCAGAAATGTTTGATGCTAATCTTGGGAAGTGGTCTTTCCCCACCAACTTTCTGCAGACTGATCTTGTGTCTCTACTAGAGGGAAATTAGGCACAGATTTGTCTTAAAGTTCTGAGCTCCCCCAGCTTTCATTGCCTGATGAACTGGCTACTGAAGATGCAAATGTAATCTCAGCCTATGCTCCTAGGTGTAGATTCCTGGCAGTTACTCTCCCCCTCACCAGCTGGGGTCAAATATTTAGCATTACATTAAGATAGCAGTACTAAATATGAATGTTACAGAAACTAGTTCATGACTTCATCTACATTTTCAGATGCTAGGGATTTACTCTCCTCTGAGCTGTGAGTAGGATTCACACAGAAAAAGGCCAAAATGAGCCACTCGCCCTCACATGGGAATTTGTCTACATTATGCAAAATAACAGAAACTTGAGAAGTGTGAGGCAAAACTGCTATAGTTTTAGCAGCTGCTTTTCTATTTCTGCCTATCTTTTACTGCCAGACATAAAATCTAGGCTACAGATTTTAGAAGATGTGCAATGAAAATCTGATTTATTTCAGTCTAGAGTCAGGTAAATGTGGGCGTGAGAAACTGTTATAATGTTTCTGATATGAATCTAGGGCAATCTTAACAGCTGGGTTTTATTTAAATAAAGCCCTCAAGGTGTCTTACACAATCAAACATGGATCAGCCATCCTGACTGGTAAGAGACGTGCATTACCTCCTCTGGGAAGGCTCATTTGTATTAAATGCTTCTCAGGCATTCACAAGTCACCAGATGTTTTATCTGGAACCAAGGACCTGGTAACGAAAATTCCAATATTGAGAGCAGTGGGCCAAGCAGAGGCTCTTTTGAATGACAGTGTCTGGTGCCATAGAGACTATCACCCACCGTCCAATGTCTGAAATAGAAACAGAATGTGCTGGAAAAACATAGCATGTTTGGCAGTGTCTGTAGATAGAGTCGACATTTCAAGTCTGATTCTTCAGAACTGAGCTTCTGCTTGATCAGCTTTCCAATGTTATATTCTATAGTCATCCTGGTTTCCTCTGGCCATTGTTTTAATTGTGGTGCTTGAATGTGGTTGGTTATGGAAGAGTGGCTTTAGCCATGTTTATGTACGGTATGCCCACAACACTCTAGTAATCTGCACAGGATTGAATACTGCAGGGACATGGTTTAAACTATTCCAGAATAACAGCTCAATAGCTGCCCTGCACAGACCTGCAGTTTTGCTATTCTAGCCACTAGCTGATGGACTGATATTACTGCTGAGAGTAGGTCATTTACTGGTGCCTGATGGTAACATGTGCTCTTAATTAATCTTGCCCTCCACAGGAGAAATCAAGCCACTGCTGCAAAGCCCCAAGCTCTGTCCTGATTGCTGAGATTATTGGGGAAGGTCATGTTCTGCTCCAGCCTACTGAAGGCAGCATCAGTCACCTGCTGAACACTGTTGTAAACTGCAGGCTGTTATATGCAGTTGACGTGCCTTTAGCAGCCTGAAAGAATCCAGTGGGAGACAAATTCATAACAGTATTGATTTGAGCAGACAATGTAGTGCCTGGCATCTCTGATTCAGCCTGTCTGTCTGTGACATCCAGCCTGAGGAAGCGCAGTGCTCCTCAGATAGGTGCACTGAAATGGGCACAACCTCCTGTGAACAACTTGCCTCCCCTGCTGTCTTCTGAGAGAACCAGTTTTGCTGGAAGCCACTGCTACTTCTGTAAATCTTGCTTCATCTGTAGTAACGATGAAATAAGGTTGTAAGACAAAAAACAAAAATGTGCAAGTTGTGGTCTGGAAGTGAGGAATTCTCCAACAACTTAAGCAGCCAATGATCCTGTGGTCCAGCAAGCTCTAACTGACAGTCATTGATGTAATCACCGCAGCCTTTAAACATCAATCCAACCAAATTGTACAGAACAAATTTATTCATCAGTTTCCCAGTTTATGCATCGCGGGTGTATATAACACATCAAGAGTGCTGTTTTGACCTGTTAACTGAGGATGAGAAACTTATATAAATGGAAATAAAAACCTGTCTGTTCATAGAACATTACAGTACAGTACAGGCCCTTCAGCCCTCGATGTTCCACCAACCTGTGGAACTAATCTGAAGCCCATCCAACCTACACTATTCCATTCTTGTCCACATGCCTATCCAATGACCATTTAAATGCCCTTAAAGTTGGTGAGTCTACACCTGTTGCAGGCAGTGCGTTCCATGCCCTTACTATTCTCTGAGTAAAGAAACTACCTACTAAAGAAACTATGAAGTTTGGAGAAGCTTCATAGATGGTTTCTCCCTGTGAGTTCCAGCAAGATTTGGTTGCACTATTTTACACTGTTCACCTCATTCTCTACGCACCATGCCCCACAGCATTGCTCTCACACACTTAGACACTCCCCCAGCGATGGAAGACCAAACCACTGCCAGGGCTTTCCAAGTTTTCCGCTGCCAATGACCTATTTAATTCCCAGTTGTCCACCAGTTCAAATGGTGCCAGCCAGGAATTGCCTTTCACAGTCACGGTATGGGAAGAAATCCCTTGAGATGGCCAATGGAAGCAAATTAACTTCCATTTGTTGTCTGGGTCTTAGAGGTCCTGGAGGACAGAGTGGTGGGCAGGTGGAAACCATGGCACCAGATCCAGCCAGCCCGGTCTAAAGTTGTCACTCAGGTCTGTAGCATTTCCAATGTCCAGAGGGATGCACAGAAATGCCCCAGAAATGGTTATTGATATCTGCACCCTAAGGGAAATTACCAACATCTTATCTCTGCTACCACCCTCTCACTCTACCTCTATTTTTACACCTGACCCACAACAAAGCACATGAGCTACCATTGTTGCATGCAATATCATCCCTACCCCACAACCACAGGCTACAACCCTGCACATCCTCGGTACTCCGTACTCGCTCCTTTGCGACACATCACCAACTTTCTGTCACCTGCACTTACACTAATAGTTAATGCTAAGAGCCCAGCAAGTCACTACACTTCTACAGCATGTGACACTTCTTCCGCCGCCTCCGCCTCCGAGCTTACTTTCACAATCAGGACTCCCGCCCACCTTCCGAGGACCCCTTCGCCCACTCCAACACACTGCATCCACTCCAACACCCCTGCATCCACTTGGCCTATTACCTGCCTCGACCTCTTCATTTCCAACAGCCGCCGGGACATTAACTGCCTCAGCCTGTCTACCTCCCTTCCCCACTCCAACCTCTCACCCTCACAACGCGCAGCCCTCCAATCCCTCTGCTCCAATCCCGACCTCACCATCAAGCCAGCAGATAAAGGGGGCACAGTGGTAGTCTGGCGCACTGACCTCTACACTGCTGAAGCCAAACGCCATCTCGAGGACACCTCTTCCTACCTCCCCCTCGACCAAGACCCCACCCCCCATCACCAAACCATCATCTCCCAGACCATACAGAATCTCATCACCTCAGGAGATCTC
>NC_057723.1:45321869-45353297 GCF_004010195.1 Chiloscyllium plagiosum
CCGCTCCCTCACCACCAGACGCCTGGAGGAAGAACGCCTCATCTTCCGCCTCAGAACACTTCAACCCCAGGGCATCAATGTGGACTTCAACAGTTTCCTCATTTCCCCTTCCCCCACCTCACCCTAGTTCCAAACTTCCAGTTCAGCACTGTCCCTATGACTTGTTCTACCTGCCTATCTTCTTTTCCACCTATCCACTCCACCCTCCTCCTTGACCTATCACCTTCATCCCCACCCCATTCACCTATTGTACTCTATGCTACTTTCTCCCCACCCCACCATCCTCTAGCTTATCTCTCCAACCTTCAGGCTCTCTGCCTTTATTCCTGATGAAGGGCTTTTGCCCGAAACGTCGATTTTACTGCTCCTCAGATGCTGCCTGAACTGCTGTGCTCTTCCAGCACCACTAATCCAGAATCTGGTTTCCAGCATCTGCAGTCATTGTTTTTACCTATGGGATTAAAGGTGTCAATGAACTCAAAAATGCTGTATCCATGTGATCGGATAGTATTATGAGTGAGTTGGGGATGTGCCATGATGATGTAGTGAGTCTGTGTTTGTCCAATGCTAGCTTCTGTGGATGAAGAGTGCAGGCTATCACTGCCCATGGAACATCCATAGAATCACAGAATTCCTGCAGTGAGGAAAGAGGCTTTTTTGCCCATCACGTCTGCAAAACCCCCCTGAAAGCATCACACTCAGACATCTCGCAACCCCATATTTCCCATGGCTCAGCCACCTAGTCTGTCTATCCCTGGGCACTCTGGTGTCAATTTAGCATGGCCCATACACTTAACCTGCACATCTTTGGACTGTAGGAAAAAACTGGAGTCCCCAGTGTGAACCCACGCCGACACAGAGAGAACATGCAAATGTCACACAGTCACCCAAGGCTGGAATTGAATCCAGTTCCCTGACACTGAGCTGACTGCTGAGCCGCTATGCCACTCAAGGGATACAGAGGAATACTGGCCAAGGTGGATACCAGAGAAGACACTGGTGATTTACGACCATTACACTTTCATGTCAGAATTATGACCTTCTAGTTTCACTCCACTGCCGGGGAAAATTGCAAGATGAATATAAAAGAAATAAGATTAGGTAACAATGAGGTTACTGCATATAAACACACCCCATAATGCTCACTTATGAGATTCTCACCTAACCATTAAAACCTTATGTGCAAAATAAGACATTATTTCCTATCGGAGAGAATCTTATGTTCTATATGCATTGCATTTTTCCAATTGTCCTGCCATTGCCTACATCATCCAGGGCCTGGGAAAATTCTTCCCAGAGAGTTTAAACAGTCGTAGGTACAACTAATCTAGGAACGATGTGGGAATTACTTGGCTGTTTGCAGATTAGGTGAATCTTGAGTGAATTATCCACATTGCTTATCAGAATCCATTCTGTGCTCGAGTGTCTATTATGTATATTCGCACCTTAAAACCTGTAAGATAGCAGGAAACTATTACATCTGTGGAAACATGCTGCAGTAAAGTTTAAAATTAGGTGCTGAATTTTACTGGAAATCAAGTAAGTGCCGAATTTGGTGAATTTCATGGAGGGCTTCTATCCATGAGCCCCAGAAAGATTTCTCATACTACTTTGCAAAATCTTCCTTCTAAATTGTGACTCCACAGTACTCCTCTTGCCACATCTTCTCATGTCAGAGGCAGAAATGCTCACCACTAATGAGGATCTCTGGTGCCAGTGTCATCTTTAAAAACTAGCCATGTGCCTGGTCAAGTGCTGTTAGTCAGGAGGTACACTTCACCATGCATATAGTAGGAGAGAAACCTAAACTGAATATTTCTCAAATTACAAAAGTAGCATAGTTCACTACAATTACAAGTGCACCTTTGTAAATATATTGCTAATTGATGAATAAGAAGCATTCAAACTTTACCCAATGCCCAGTGCAGTATAACACCTTCTCTTAATGTGTTACCATAACTTATGGAACACCTTCAAACCATTGAAGCCATTCATTTTTATGCAGAAACAATGAACAACAAACAGACAAACAGAAACTCCATTTGCCTCTGGAAATAGATAAGGACTGTTTTCCTTTCTCCAGTAAATTCACAGTCAATAATTCACCACTGCATCCTGCCCTCATCCACTGAAACGGGATATCAACTAAGTCCTGCTGGCTTTTTGTGCTTGAAAATTCAGTGCTCTACCATGCTGACGGTGATGTTCTTCCTGCTCAAAGTCCTCATCTCCATTCTTGGAAAACTGCTCTCATTGTCCCAACCCTTCAGAATCTATCTTCTCATTGTCTTCTCCAGTTGTAGAGAGCACACCATGCTAGACTTATGGCACACTCCAACTTGACTATACTGCAAGGTCCCTCAGATTAATACAAGGTTCTGAACGTCATTTCAAAAGACATTTGCTCCACATTGCCAAAGAAGGGACTACTTTATATCTGCATTCAGTCTCAGTCTGGGGGAATCATCGCTTCTGCTTACAGAGGCTCGTCCGTGTCTCCAACTAATCATTCTTGTATGGCATCTGCCCTTGATACTAAGTGAGAACATGAGAATTCTTAAGGATATAAGTAACATGGTAAGTTACCTGGCACAGATTCCTATGATGTTATACTGATGATCCTAAATGGCTTGCACATTGTTGGAATGGAGCACTTTTCTATTTTTGAACTGAGTTGCATGATGGTATAGCATTCTCTATGCAACCTGTGTAGAAATAATTGTGCCCTGGATCTGTGATCTGACATTAATTGCATTGGTAACAGTTTGGTGCATTTGTTGTTTGAAAGTTGTGAGATTATTCATACATTCCTCGTAGATCATTGAAAGCAGCCAGTTGTACAAAGGTTTAGTGTTTCTGTCACCTTGATGGCTAGCCATCCCTTTTGATCACAGGTCCTGATCCTGCAGTGGCTACAGCTCTTTGGCTGTGTCCCAGGACATCCTCAGTCTGTGATGACACTATACCATGTTCACATACAGGAAATGTTGTTGAGGATGATAGACTTTTGGCCTGCCTTCCAACTCCATTTTGATTTAGTCACTGCCCTCCCCATCCCTGCGTCTCCCTCACCTTTGATGGTTTGCATTGCCCTCAATGGGGTTTAAATGCAAATTAATCAATTGGAAAACACTGGTGACTTTCTAGTGGTGGTCAATAGATGGAGAAGAAATATCATGGGTGATTTGTGATGGAAAAGAAATTCAGTTGTGTGTAAGAATACATCTGGATAAAAAGAAAATAGACTCTGGGTCTCCAATACCTCCCTTGCATCCTGAAGGGACCTTGTGGTGCAACTTCTTCATGTGTAGGCTCCTTGGTAGCTGCTGGTCCTGGGTTTGCTGACATAAATATTGACCTTCAATTTCTCTATCCCTTCATTTCATTGCAGTGACAGTGACAATAAGCACTGTTGTTATTGGTCATGCTTCCAATGAACCTGTTTGGGTAATGTACAAAACATAACAGGCTCTTAGTAATGTGAGCAGTCAGTTATAACATCGCGCACAAAGGTCACCTGTGATTACTTTAGCTTTACAGAGATGGTTATCTTCAATATACAATTACCAATGACATAATCAAGATTGCTTGTGACCAGGATTTGTACTCCACACAGTTGGACACTGCATGCATTTTACATTCAGGATGCAATGGTCACAGATGATTAATGTAATTGCCCTTTGAAGAGCCTCATGTCAGTCACAAACAGTGCCCGTGTACTCAGGCTGAAAGAGAAACACTCCCCCCATGGTGGATTGGATGTAATTGCAGCTAATTTCAATTTCTAGTGAGCATTTCGGACTTGCATGAATATGGAAAGCAACATCATTTGCACTTGACACCATGGTAACCAAGGGTCCCTCCTAAACCTCCATGTTCCTTTGTTCCTTGCATTTCCTGCTGATCCTATCAATACTGAATCCACAGACATTTCCATACATCACTTTGAATACAACTTCAACTCTTGAAATTTCCCAGCTCTACAGCTTAGTCATGCCAAGCATCATAGAGTCATTGAGGCATGCAGAATGGAAACCGAACCTTCGATCCAATCAGTCCATGCCAAGCATAATCCCAAAAAACTAGTCCTGCCAGCCCTCTCCTGGCCCATATTCCTCCAAACCTTTCCTAGTCATGCACATATCTAAGTTTCTTTTAAACATTGTAACTGCACTCTCATCCATCACTTCTTAAGACAGGTCATCCACACCATAAATCATCCCTTGAGTAAAGAAATTGTCCCTCATGTCTTTTTTTAAATGTCTCTTCTCTCACCTTAAAAATATGGCCACTTGTCTTGAAATGCCCCATCCGAGGGAAAAGACAGCTACCTTTAACTCTATTTATATCCCTCATGATTTTATAAACCTCTATAAGGTCACGTCTCAACCACCTAAGCTCTAGTGGACAAAGTCCCAGCCTATCCAACCTTTCCTTTCAGCTCAAACCTTCCATACCTGGCACCATCTCTTTTGAACCGTCTCTAGCTTAATATTATCCTTCCTAAAACAGGACAACCTGTACAGCCTCAAAACATCATGATGCACAGTGTCTGGTGAAGCCATTGTGGTTGTGACTATTGGTGATCCACCTCCATTCTCCTACAGTAACCCATATTCCTCTAATGCTCTATTGTCTCCTGCCCTTATATGTTGAGATTCTCTCCTTCACAATTAGTGTCTCTTCCACATCACAGCATACTACCTCTAATCCCACATTTGCCCACCACAGCAGTAGCACCTGATAACTCCCTAGATTTTGAGAAAACTGATCACCACAACTGCCTGAGGCCCCCACTCCCTTCCCCACTTACCAAATGACCTGAATTGACAGATCCAACTGACACGTGGGCAGACACTGAGTGATCTCTGTGCAGTTCCCCAACTGGTTTATCACGACTTCCTAGACTGGTTTCACTGGCTGTGGCACGCTCCATGGAACTTTGACCCTCACCACCCAAGAGGCCAAGTGAACTGTTTCCAAGGCCCTGGACAGGTAAAGGATGCCACCCTTGACTTACAGTGCCAGGATCCACTAACTGAGTGCTGTCTCCCTTGGCCTGACATGATGCAGAGGATGTGAGATTGGTATAACCTGATGCTGTATAGCAACTTGATCACCCCCTTGGCTGATGACTGCCAACCATCATGGCAAGCAGCCTGGCATTGTGTTTGCACTAGAAAGCAAGTCAGGACTGTGAGCCTTTAGGTTCTGGCTGAGGGGGCAAAGCACAAAATGGTAAGGCATGTCAGAGATACTGTGAGCATCCAAGAAAGCACAAAGTGAGTGAGCATTATTAGAGTGAGCAAGGAGCTCTGAGATACACCCTGGGCAAATCCATGAGATGAGTGACTGCTCCTTCACATAAAGTGTCCAGGCAGTAATATTCCAATGAAAGGTGCCAATGTGCTCCAAAGTATACTGATGTGCAGAACCATCTTGCAAGTAGACCAGAGATGTGCTGTAAGGGTTCAGCAAGGTTGGTACATGTCCAATATCACATCCATGGAAAGGGTGGGGGTTTGTGTGCAGTCCATGCCTGTGGAGCATGATCTGAGATGTTGGTGATTGTTGTCTAAGGTAAAGGGCTAGAGGAACAATCTGGAGTCACCAGGTAATTGCTCTGCCTTGCATGTCAAGAATTGTTACCATCTAGTTTCTATCTGGCAGATGGGAGAATGAGAAACTACATATCAATGAGGTGACATCAATTAGTGGTAAGATGTTAATGTAAAGATATGGGTGCAAAGATCTCTTGCCACCCACTAGCGATATTCTTGTGTCACCATTCAATACTTTATTGGAGAATGGGACATTTATTTCTCACTGTGAAGAATCTCAATATTGTCGATTTCATCTGATTTTCTCAACTTTCTTGCCAATGTCCGTGTCATTCAGGGCTGGGAAGATCTGAAGCTGAGAGTTTAAATAGAGGCAGGCAGGAATAATGGGGAAGTACTTGGCTTTGTGAGAAACAAGTGAGTCTTGAATGAGTTTAACAACATTGCAGCTCACAATTTCAAATAGTCTGCAATAGTCTATCAAGTATATCCGCAGATTAAAAGCTGTGAGATGGCAGGAAACTGTTACCATCTGTGGAACTGTGCTGCAGTAAAGTGAAACACTGGGTGTTAAAATCACCTGAAATAACATGGTGATTCATGACTGTAGCCCTGAGCATGTAAAAAATGTTGACAATATATCTGTATGTTGTGTGAATATGACTTGGGAATTTCTTTAACAAATAACGTGCTTTCATGCAATTACTGTTACACCCTGTTTATGTAGAAGTTGACCTATTTTACTTTTGAAATAGCAAACGCAGAACTTCAATCACATGTATAAGATGACTTATTAAATGGAACACTGAGCAGCTTCTACTTTATATTCATTGATCATATGGATCTATTGTCAATATCATGCACATGCTCTGGGTTACACTTCTCAAAGTAAAATATTATTGTATGATGTCCAACTATTGAGGTGTTACCCTTGACAGGAAAGAAAAAGAGAAAGGCAGGCAGTTTACAATGGAATATTTTTGACTATTTGTTCAATACAATTGAATCATGACTTGAACTAATCAAACTCCAAGCCATAACAGAACCGACATATTTAGTTACAGTGGAAGGCCAACAAAGTGGGAAATAATATCAGTTAACAGTTTTTAAAACCCCAAAATTAAGAAAGGACTTGCAGGGTACCAACTAAATTAACTAACACAATTGTACAAAGCTGAATTCCCCAAGCATAACAAACTGCTGATAAGAAATTATGAATGGAATTGGAGCAGTGCATTAATCACAATGGTAGTCTTCTTGAAGCAGGTAAGGACTTCAGATCGTACACTGTGGCAGAAGTTGGAATAAAATAGCACCATGGTTTTGTGAACTGACTAGCAATTGGATGGTCTGATCTGGTAGAACAAGTTTAAACCCTCTCATGGGAAATAAAACTAGAATAAAATCTACAGCGGAAATGATCAGATTGTTGCTAAAAATCCATCTCGTTCACAAATGTCCTTTAGGGAAGGAAATCTACCATCGACACTTGATCTGGGCTGTTTATGACACCAGACCCACTGCAACTTTGTTGATTCTTAACTGGCGTGGGAAATGGCATAAGAAGTCATTCAGTCTCATTCAAGTAGGTGGCTCATCATTTCCTTCTCAAATATGTATACATGGAATGTCAATGATGTTGAAATTCCATGTATAAAGAAAAGGCTCCAGGGAATGCACAGTAACTGATTGTTTGAATGTTCGCAGGCATGGTCACACAGAAGCAATTTCAGGAGACCAAACAGGAGTAAACAAAATTGCCTGTGATGGAATTACCATTATATCCAAAGATCATTGAAACCAGGCAACTGAGTTAGCATCAAGGTATTTGCATTTCCAGCTTTAATTCACAATTGTATGATAAGTGTACATAGTATACATTAAAGGATCACCTGCAACTGTTTAGCGTTGAAAGCCATGGAGTCAGACTTAGGTATGTACAAATTAAATATATTTCAAAAGTTGTCTTTGGGCAGCAAAAAGAGGGAAAATTAATTTATACCAACAAGAGGTGAAAGTTTTTCTCTACCTTCAGTGCTCCTAACCTTTTGGACAACAATCTGATAGAAAAGCAGATTAGTGAAACAACCATTTACTGAGAACTCAATGAGGTTGATGGGGTGGCAGTGGCATATTGATAATGTCACTAGACTAGTAATTCAGAAACCCAGGGACAATAATCTAGGGCATGAGTTTAAATACCAACATGGTTAATGGTGTTATTTGAACTCATTCTAAATCTGGAAATAAACAAAAGAATCTGATTGCGACCGTATAACCACTGTCAATTGTGTACAAGTCCATTTGGTTCACTAATGTTCTTTAGAGAAACAAATTTACCATCCTTACCCAATCTGACAGGCATGTAATTCCAGATCAATGACAGTGTCTCTGGGCAAATTAAAGTTGAGCAATCCCATGAATTAATAGTTTTTAAAAGGAAAATCTTTGCTACTGCTGAGGATACCAGTCAGCAATCAAACAACTGTGGTTTCAGGTTAAGAATCTAATACCTTAAGGATTTAAGGAGTTTTAGAATGAAACTCTTATTCTTCCTGTCTAGACTGCACACTCTGTCCTTATAAATCTTATTTTCTGCATCTGCTTGCATGCTTAAAATCATATCATTATTGTTTTTATCAGGGTTAGCAGATAAAAAAAATTCACTTTCACTTGTAATTGACTCCTTCATTTCAATATCATTAACTAAAGTTTATCCAAAGTTTTTACATGGATGTTAATAGGAAATAAAAATACTTGTTGGGATTGACCAAGAGGCACTGAAAAAGAGTAATGCTAACTTCTCTATTCTCACCTGGTCATAGTCAGTCAAATAGTTTTTGGCAACTGGAAAACTTTGAACTTCATCACAAATTCCATTACCTACTTCAGATTATTTTTCTTTTCTCAAAAGTATTTCTTTTCCCACCTGCACCTAATAACATGAGATGGCTAAGTATGTTTTATTAAATATATCCTCTCCATGCATAAAGGTGGTATAAGACAAGTCTGAGCCCCTATTTTTAATTTAAATTCAAATATCAATTTAAGCTTATGAGCTTATGTTGTGATTTGATGTGAGCACTGAAAATGAGGTATTTTTTTAAAAGAAGTGATGCATCTGAAATTGCAGTGGTAAAGACCTCAGTATATCTTGTGAAACACATCTGTGGTAACAACTTGTTATTATATTTAGAGATACTCATTACTAACAAAGGTCATCCACCTTCTACTTGTTCTGAAAAGCACTCATTAATATTTTGGTTCTAAATGGATAATTTTTCACATTTAGTTAATTAGTTTAATCACAGATACACTGCCTAGGTTTTTCACTTGCCCCTGCCAATTTTTCTGTGACCTAGGGTGGGAGCCAGCAGAAAAAAAATAATCTACCAAACACCTAAAAACATTTTTTTATTTTTAGTTACTGGATTGTGTGACCTAAAGGTTATGGCTAATATGTTGGAAGGCACAGAAAAACTAAATTAAAAACAGGAAGGTATCATCTCTTTGTATTCCTCATTGTTTGCAGCAACTGGATGCTGAAGATGACAGTATGGCTCTATCTTTCAAAGTTAGGTAGTCAGATGGGAGTTTAAGAGAAATTTTGAAAGAGGAAGCCCAAAACAATCCCTGGATCTACATAAAACATCAGTTAGAATACATTTCAAGTGCTGTACGTAACTATCATCTCCAAAAACCAAATTAAGAACAAACAATACAAAACAACGAGAACACAGAAATATTTGAAAAACTTATAGGCTGGGGTTCGTTCCCATAGAAATGCAAAAATGTAGAGATGATTAACATTATGAAGGGGTTCAGTAGGTTTGACAAAGAGATGTTTCTACTTGTGGATGAGCCCAAGCCCAGCAACTACTTGTATTTATGAAACTCTGTTAGAGTATTAAAATGTCCCATGGTACATCGTGTTACCACATAGTTAGTATTGAAGCAGATGCTCGAAAGTCTGGTCAAAGAAATTATTTTAAAGGGATGTTGAATCCAGATAAAAAGGTCAGAATTAAAAGATACAAAAAGCGATAGAGAACAATAGAAACAGAAGTGACAGATTCCGGTCGAAAGATGTAAATGGATGTCAGAAAAAAACAGATTACATAGGCCACATTAGATGTTAGTTATTAGGATATATGAAAACTGATCGTGTTCTTTAATCCAACAGGGGATTCAAGAGAAATGTCTTTGCAATTAATGGTGAAATTATGAAATTTACTACCCAGTAACATATTGAAATCAATAGCACAGATGCATCTAAGGAGAAGCCGGGTAACTGTATGAGGGAGCAATGAAGAGAAATATAGATGATGAGATGAAATAGAGTAAGAGGTGCCTCATGCAAGGCATCAAAAATGTCAATAAACCTAACAAGCTGAAACATTTTGTTTCTGCATTATGAGTTTTATCGAATTCTATGCAAGGTTGTTCATACAATGGCTAAGTAGAGGTACCATCAACAGCAGTACAAAACAATGTTTCAGACAGTGGCTCACCTATTGCTCCCATTATGACAGCTCCTTCAGTCAAGTATGGCTCTCTGGTAAGGATCAGGGATCTGGCATTCAGATATCCAGGTCTTGGAGATACCACTGGAATCAACCAGGCATCTCCGTAGCGGTCAAAAATTCAGCCTTGGTAATGATGAAAATGCAGCCTCAAAATCTTGAAGCACAGCTGCCAGAATCCAGTTTAAATGAAGATTCAATATATAGTGAGAAATAATTTGAAGGGAATTCCTACAGTATCTATATTTTCTTTACCCTGATTTACATGAATTGTGCATATCATTCATGTTTGTGGACTCAATAAAGCAAATTATGTATCAGCATAACATGTTAAAAATGATCACAGAATTAAAATTGATCATATACACAAACTATGTGAACATATGTGGAGAGAATGTCACAAACATATCTGGTCGTAGACACTTACACTTCCAACTTAGTTTCATGTTAGCAGTATCAATTGGGTTTTCTTCTTCAGCCATTTGTTCTTGGGCTTACCACTTAGTCTTATTTTGAATCTTTTATTTAAATTATCCAAGACCTTCTTCAATTGCAACATGACCTTTTGGATAGAAATGAAGTAATTTATCGATATTTTTGTCATGCATATTAATTCAATGAATATTCAATAATTCCTCCATCATAAAATGCATTTTGATATTCTAAATTTATCACAGATACATGTTATTGCATCACTGCTCATCCTCCAATCCTTGCTCAAAGCAACAATAGGCGTGATTGTTTCGATATATATGCATGCCCTCTAAATAGAAAGAAAGGGAACAAAAGGGGGCATATAGCAGACATTCTTAGAAAGGTAAAAGACAAGGAAAGACAGATTCCTTGAACCTTTAAGTTATTGTTGAGGAGAAAAAGCTCAAAAAGAAAAGCCAAGGGATGGCAGTGCTGCCATGAGCTTTTAAGTAAGCAAGCACTATATATTGAATCTCCCATTTAAACTGAATTCTGTGGCAGCACGGTGGCTCAGTGGTTAGCACTGCTGCCTCACAGCACCAGGACCCCAGGTTCGATTCCAGACTCTGGTGACTGTGTGGAGCTTGCACATTCTCCCTGTGTCTGCATAAGTTTCCTCCGGGTGCTCTGGTTTCCTCCCATAGTCCAAAGATGTGCAGTTCAGGTGAACTGGCCATACTAAATTGCCCACAGTATTATGTGCATTAGTCAGGTGGAAGTGGGACAGGGTGGGTTTCTCTTGTGGACTTGTTGGGCCAAAGGGCCTGTTTCCACACTGTATGGAATCTAATCTAATCAAAGAGCACATGAGGAGAACAAGTGAGGATCCCTCAGATGCCCCCTGGTCCAATCCTCGAGATAAGTGTCCCTGGGAATGAAGTATCCTAGCAGCATAATTCCAAACAAAAGTTCTGATGCACCCCAAAGTGCAGCACTGAGGTAGAGAACTCTATTGCAAGTGGATTGTGGATGTATCAGGAGTGTGCAATGATACTGGTACGCATCCAATGCCAATATCCATGAATGAGGGTAGAAAGAGTACAGGTCTTTCTGCTATAATGCATGTTCTGAAAATGTGAATTCTCTGTAACACAATTTATGAATTGGGTACAGTTTCTAAAGTATGAACTTTTAAAGTGTGCATTGATTATAAAGCATTTCTGGCCCTGTTAGTTTAATTGCTGCTGCTCTTTTACAGTTTTCTTATAACACGGGGTTGCATGAGAACAGAACTACTGTGCTATAGCAGAACCAACTGTAAGTGTGTTCACTGACCGTGGAGTGTACCTTTAGATGTTGGCAACAAATGTCCATAATGGGGTTTGGGAAGAGCAAGATGTGAGCCAGTAGGTGCTCTGACTTCCATATTACAGATTGTCACTATCTAATTCATACCCCTGCAGTGGGAGAATGAAAAACTATAAATATTTGAGGTGAGATAACTAATAATTACTGAAAACTCTGACACATTTAAATGGTCTGCAGAGTGATGCAGACATCATGTAAAAGTGGTAATAAAGCAGATTTTTTTCAAAAAAAGGTACATATTTAACAGAGCCAGGAGAAAAAGGTATTTTATGATGGAGGAATTATTGAATATTCGTTGAATTAATATGCATGACAAAAATATCGATAAATTACTTCATTTCTATCCAAAAGGTCATGTTGCAATTGAAGAAGGTCTTGGATAATTTAAATAAAAGATTCAAAATAAGACTAAGTGGTAAGCCCAAGAACAAATGGCTGAAGAAGAAAACCCAATTGATACTGCTAACATGAAACTAAGTTGGAAGTGTAAGTGTCTACGACCAGATATGTTTGTGACATTCTCTCCACATATGTTCACATAGTTTGTGTATATGATCAATTTTAAAAATGTAAATAAAAATTATGACAAAAAAGTGCCAGTCATGAAAATGTATGTTTTAAAAATGCCAACAAAAATTATGACAAAAAAGTGCCAGTTATGAAAAATGTGCAGAGGTTTGGCTTAATAATTTTGGCCTAATTTCCCATTCTGGGTTATCGAATTTCTTGTAAATCAGGAGAGGCGAAATAAAAAAATCTGGGCCACAATATTAATTTATTAAAATATCTTGTGTCTCAACTGCATTTTCACCTAGACTTTTTATGAAATATGAACCTAAGCCTGTGACTTGGAAAGTCATTTTTACAGATTTATTGCAACAATTTTAGGTACATCTTGACTGGTGTAATGACCAAACAAAACAGCCATTAGTTAAGGGGCAATTTAATGTGAATCATGAAAAACTGGAATAGAAATGGAAACATGGAAATTCTCAGCAGGCCTCACAGATCTATGGAGAGACAACCTAGAATTAATGGGTAAGATTGAATTGTTATGGTATTCCGTTATCTTTAACCAAAACATGGCTATTCCAAGGATAAACCCAGCATCTTGCAGCGACTTGCCTGGTTGTGATAGGTCCTCAGCATTATCCCGGGGGAGTTTCCAATTTCTGAGAGCAGCAAGCCAATTAGAGGCTAGAAGCACTGGCCACTGATAATACTGCATTAGATCCAGCCTGAAGATCAGTGGAGAAACTCTGGAGGAAATGGAGTTGAGCAGAAATGTCAGGGCTGGTCAGAGAGGTTCTGTTGAGGATCAAGCATGGTCGGTTTGAAGGGCTGGTGGATGTCTTCAGCTTTGGGTAGTCCTTGCCTGTTCTAGATCTTTCTGTTAGTCATCGGCTACCCTTACTTCACACCTTGCAGAGACTTGCCTGGTTATGATATGCCCTCAGCATTATCCAGGGGGAATTTCCCATTTTAAGACATACATTGCAGAATTTGCCCGGTCGTTTTCTCAGAGGGCATGGATCCTGCTAACCACTAGCTGAATAAAAGCAGTGACTGGATTAGTGGATAAAAGTGACTCTTATGTGGCTCCATCCCTAATGCTAGGTCCCTCAATCTAGCCAGCATTTATTTTCCTTCCTTAGTTGCACTTGAGAAGGAGATAGTGAGCTGCTGTCTTGAACCATTGCAATATTGGTCTATGACCCCAATGCCATTACTAAGGCAATTCCAGAATTTTGACCTAACAATACTGAAGGAATGGGAATGACTTTCCAAGTCAGGATAATGTGTGTCCTTGTCCTTCCAGATGGTAGTGGTCATGGGGTTGGAATGTGCTGTCTAAGAAGACTTGGTGAATTTCTGCAGTGCATCTTGATATTACTAAGAATCAGTAGTGGAGGGATTGGGTATTTATGGTGGGCTGATTTGTCTCGGACAGTGTCAAACTTCTTGAGTGTTGTTGGAGCTGCCCCCATCCAGGCGTGTGAGAGTATTCTAACAAAATCCTAACTTGTTCCAAGTGGACTAAGTGAGTTACTTACAGTACCTTAAGATTCCCAGCTTCTGAAATGTTTTTGTAGTCTAAATATTTATATGGCTAGTCCAGTTCAATTTCTATTTCAATTTCAATTCATAACCGCAACGATACTTGCAGTAGGGAATTCAGCTAGAATAATACCATTGACTTTCAAGGGGCAGTGGTTAGATTCTGTCTTCACGAGGATGGTCACTTCCTGACCCTTTTGAGGGGCAAATGCTACTTCTCACTTATTAACCCAAAGCTGTAAGTTGTCCAGGTCTGACTGCATTAGGTAGGAGAATGCTTGATTTGTGCTGAATATTGTGAAATTGTTAGTGGACACCCCCAATTCAGACCTAATGTTGGAGAAATAGTCATTGATGAGGCAACTAGGATGGCTGGGCCAAGTATTCCCGGTTGAGGAACTCTTGCTATCCTGGCGCCAAAATGACAGTTCTCCAACAGCCACAATCATCTTCCTTTATGCTAGACTAGACTCCATTCAGCATGATATTTCCTATGATTCTCACTGACTTCAGTTTTGCTAGAGCTTTTTGAGGTTGTAATTGGTCAAATGCTGCCTTGATGTCAAAACAGTCACTATCCTATCATTTCTGGAGATCAGCTCTTTTGTTTATGTTTGGACTAAGGCTGCAAGGAACTGACTGGCCCAGGTGTCTTACAAACTGATGTCAGGGAACAGATCATCCCTTTGCAAACTTGAAACATGTCCATTTTAAAGAGGAGGTGGTGATGAATGTCTCAAACTGCATAAGTCCTCAGGACATGATCAGTTGTACCCTAGAACTCTGTGGGAAGCTAGGGAAGTTATTGCTGGGCTCCTTGCTGAGATATTTGTCTCACTAATAGCCACAGGTGAGATGCTGGATGACTAGAGGTTGGCTAACGTGGTGCCATTCTTTAAGACAAGTGGTTCGGAAGAGTCAAGGAACTATAGACCAGTAAGCCTGCATCAGTGGTGGGCAAATTGTTGGAGGGAATCCTGAGGCACAGGAGTTACATGTATTTGGAAAGGTAAGGACTGATTAGGGATAGTCACATTGGTTTTGTGCATGGGAAATTGTGTCTCACTGTCTTGGATTTGAGTTTTTTGAAGAATGAACAAACAGAATTGATGAGGGCAGAGTGGTGGACATGATCTATGTGGACTTCAGTAAGGCATTTGACAAGGTTCCTTACGGTAGCAAGGTAGACTCGTTAGCAAGGTTAGATCACATGGAATACAGGGAGAACCAGCCACTTGGATATACAACAGGTTCGACAGTAGAAGACAGAGGATGGTGGTGGAGGGTTGCTTTTCAGACTAGAGGCCTGTGACCAGTGGAGTGCCACAAGGATCGGTGCTTGATCCATTGTTTTTTTTTTAATTTATATAAATGATTTGGATGTGAACATAGGAGGTATGGTTAGTAAGTTTGCAGATGACACCAAAATTGGAGGTGTAGTGGACAGTGAAGAAGGTTATATCAGATCTTGATCAGATGAGCCAATGGGCTGAGGAGTGGCAGATGGAATTTAATTTAGATAAAGGTGAGGTGTGGCATTTTGGAAGAGCAAGTCAGAGCAGGACTTATACACTTAATGGTAAGTGTTGCTGAACAAAGAGACATTGGAGTGCAGGTTCATAATTCCTTGAAATTGGAATCGCAGATGGATAGAATAGTGAAGAAGGTGTTTGGTATGCTTGCCTTTATTGTCCAATGCATTGAGTATAAGAGTTAGGAGGTCATGTTGTGGCATTACAAGATGTTGGTTAGGCCACTTTTGGAATAGTGCATGTAATTCTGATCTCCCTCCTATGGGAAGGATGTTGTGAAATTTGAAAGGGTTCAGAAAAGATTTACAAGGATGTGCCAGGGTTGGAGGGTTTGATCTACAGCAAGAGACTGAATAGGCTTGGCCTATTTCTCCTGGAGCGTTGGAGGCTGAGGGGTGACCTTATTGAGGTTTATAAAAGCATGAAGGGTACAGATAGGTTGAATAGCCAGTCTTTTCCCCAGAGTAGTGGAGTCCAAAACTAGAGGGCTTAGGTTTAAGGTGAGAGGGGAAAGATTTAAAAGAGACCTAAGGGATAGCTTTTTCACACAGAGGGTGTTATGTATATGGAATGAGCTGACAGAGGAAACGGTGGAGGCTAGTACAATGACAACATTTAATAGGCATCTGGATGGGTATATGAATAGGAAGGGTTTGAAGGTATATTATCCAAATGCTGGCAAATGGGACTACATTAATTTAGGATATCTGGTTGGCATTGACCGAAGGCTCTGTTTTCTTGTACAGCTCTAAGAGTCTATGACTCTAAATGTCAATTGATATCACTGTTCAGAATTCCTTCCATCACTTTGCATTTTTCCATCTTACTGTGCATGGGACATTTTCCACATTGTCGGGTAGATCCTAATGTTGTAGTTGTACTGGAACAGTCTGGCTAAGAGCACAGCAAGCATTGAAGAACAAGTCTCAGTGTTATTGCCAGAATGTTGTCATGCCTATAGTTTTTACAATATCCAGTGTAATCTGAAGATGAGTAATATTAGGCTTAGAGCCTTCAACCATTTTCTTGACATTATGGTAGTGAATTGAAATGATTGAAGGCTGACATTTCTGTTGCAGGAGATTTCAGGCATAGGCATCTCATTGACTGGGGGAGGAGTAAAGGCTGCATCACCCCCAGTCCACACTTGCCTGCGTTGTCAAACATAGCCTTCTCATTTCTGAAGTCACCTCTAAGGGACAGGCATTAAATTTATTTCATTAATGCTGTTCTCTCAAATGTTGACTCTTGTGAATGTACCAAGATAGGGGCTGGAGGAATCTATATACTTTTTTTTTAACCTACGAGGATGAAGTCAATTGCCTACAAGTAAAAGAGTGTGAATATTAGATAGCAATGCCACATTGAAGATTCAGTCAAAGACCATGTGATGTGAGTAATTTTGACATGATGGCAAATGTAGTAAAGGTTTATCAGTGTGGTGTAGTGGAGCAGTTACTATACTAAAGGATTGATTAACTGTCACTATGTGCAACAACTAAAATCTGGTGTTATGATTCTGATGATTTACTGCTGCCTTAAATAAAAATGTGGAGGGGATAGCTATCCCAAGGGTGTTATACCAGTGATGCCTGCGCTACAGAAATAATACATCATGCTGTGGTTAATACTGTATCGTTACAATGTGTAATAATACATTCTTGCAAATTTTTCAACTTTTTTCTTCGTTTTTGGTTTCTCAGAATAGTATAGGAACATCAATATCTTCGATGCATGTTCTTATCAAAAATGATACACTACTTATTGCTCTCTATTGGATAGGGAATGATTTAAGAGTGTTAGAGATGTTTTCCAAGTAATAAATTTACTGATTACACAGCCTCTTAGGATCAACAATGCAATGATGGCTATCTGTAAAGTGACCTTAGAGATACTTCGATTTACAAACCACTTGTCAAGTAGGTGTGATCTTGACATGCAAATAAATATTGTGTATGTTTTCAATTAAAGTAATGTAACTGGCTCAATTAAATATTAGGAACTTATAGATAAATATTTGTGAAAATATTCATTTTCCTAAGAAAATAAATTTTCAATTGTTATTCTAAAGAGATTTTAAAGTTACATATGGAACTTCCTTTTATCACTTTCTCAGGTTACACTTTCCAGTTCTTATTTAACCTCGAAGAGTAAACTATTCTCCTTGTGTCCTTTCTAGTCCTTCCAAAAAGTTCCGCTATGGCTAACAGAGCCCACAACACTGTCTTTGTTGTTTTCTTAACTTCATCTTCACCCCTCCCCTTCCCCTTTGATCATAATTATTTCCCCTTGACCTGTTAAGACCTCTTAAGACCACAAGACAGGAACAAAAATAAACTATTCAGCCCATTTGGTCTGCTCTAACTTTCAATGAGATGACGGATGATCTGATAACTATCAATTCCACTAAGCTTCCTTTTCCCCATTACCTTTGGCTCCCTTACTGATTAAACATTTCTCTACTCAGCCTTGATGATACATAACAATACAGCCTCAACAGCCCTTTGCAGTAAATCTCAAATCCCTCTATGCTGCAACTTTCTGATGTCTTTCTCCATTTAAGTAACATTAAACTCCTCTATTCAACCTATCAAAGTGTACCATCTCACATTTCCACACATTAAATTCTACCTAACAGAGCTTTATAAATTCACATAACCTATCTACAACCTTTGCAGATTCATTATGTTACCCCCACCACTTACTTTCCTACCTATTTGATATCATCTAAAAACTTGGCTACAGTACATTCACTTTCCTCATCCAAGTTAATAACTCATAGTGTAAAACCTTTTTGCCACTAATCCCTGTTGCCATCCTGAAAATGCCTCCCTTATCCCAACTGTCTGACTCCTATGTATAATATAATCTTCTATCTAATATACTACCTCCTACACTATGGACTTTTCTCTTATTGAGCAGCCCATCTTGCAGTACCTTATCAAGCATCTTTTGGAAATCCAAAAAGATTACATCTCCTGGTTCCACTTTATTATCTTACTTGTTACCTCTTCAAAAGAATTCTAATAAATATTTCAGTTATGAATTCCCTTTCATGAAGCCTTGCTATTTCTATTTGATCTCATTACGTATTTTAAATTGTCTGCTGTTACATCCTTTATAATTAACTATCATATTTTCCTAATAACAGATGATAAGCTGACTGGACTACAGTTACCTGCTATGTTTAGCTCTTTTGCTTTTTGAATAAGAGTATTACTTTCGCAGATCTCCAATCATCTGAGATTTCTTTTAGAATCTAAGGATTCTCGGAAGATTACGAACAGTGCATCCTTTATCTTTGTCAGTAATTCCTTTAATATCCTAGGATGCATCCCATTAGGTACAGGAAACTTGTTGTCATTTAGTCTCATACGTTTTGCTAATACTTTTTTTCTCTTGTAATAGTTATTCTATTTATTTCCTGTCCCCAGCTTTCTCGTTTGTTACTTAATATTTCAAAGAATGCTATTAATATCTTCTACTATGAAGGTCAATGCAAAGTATTTATTCAATTTCTCTGCCATTTCACCAATTTTATTTCCCCAGCCATATTCTGTAAAAGCCTAATCTCTCTTTCTTGTCTTTTTCTTCCTTTCTATACATTTAAAGAAGCCCTTCCTGTCAGTCTTGGCATTACTTGCAAGTTTACCTTCAAAGTTTATTTTGTTCCCTCTATTATTGTTTTGGTCACCTCTAGTTCAGTTTTAAAACTTTTCCAATCTTCTGGCTTACAAATAATCTTTGCCACATTATATATTCTTTTTTAGTTTGATGCCATTCTTAACTTCCCTGGTTTACCAACTTTGGCTAAACTCCTTTCTTTATTTTCTCTCACTGAGATATATCTTTCTTGTAAGGCATGAACTATTTTGTTAAATGTCTAACATTCTTCCTCAACTGTTGGTTGCTAAATTCCTTTCCTGGTCCACTCAAGATAACTTTGTCTTCATCGCTTTATAATTATCTTTATTTAAGTTAAGCACAATTGTTTTGGACCTAAGTTTCTTACTCTCAAACTGAATTATAAACTTTATTGTGTTTTATTGACTGTTTTCTTTTACCTCTCTTATTTAAGATCATTTTTCAAAACTGTCTTGTTACACATAATCAAATCTGAAATAGCCTTATTCCAGAGTGGACCTATCTTGTCCGAGAAAACTAACCCCAGTAAAAGAGAGTCAGAGTCATACAGAAATGCAGCACAGAAACAACCCTTCAGTCTGACTTGTCCATGCCGACCAGATATTCTGAACCAATCCTGTCTCCTTTACCAGCACTTGGCCCATATCCCTCTTAATCATTCATATTCATGTACCCATACAGGTGTCTTTTAAATATTGTAATTATCTGTGAAGTCTTCTTCATGGGAACCTTTGAGGAGAAAGTGAGGTCTGCAGATGCTGGAGATCAGGGCCGAAAATGTGTTGCTGGAAAAGCGCAGCAGGTCAGGCAGCATCCAGGGAACAGGAGAATCGACGTTTCGGGCATAAGCCCTTCTTCAGGAACAAGAGACAAATTTGTTGGGGATACTCAAGAAACTGGATCGAATACTGAAGAACTCCACCAATGCTATTAGTACCATGCTGGTTCCAGCATGCCTTTATCTGGCTGAAGCCATGGATAGGGTGGTGACTGCAATGGAAAGCCAGGTACAGGATAACACACATTGACAGATCATACTTCATTGTTTTAGCCATTTGTGGTCAACACAAACAGCAAGGTGATAGGGAGTTAGGGGATATTGATCTCACTCCAGATGCCCTTGCTCACAGAGACAGGATGGTACAGAAATGCACCCAGAAGGAGGAGAAATCACATACAGAGCCCCATAAGTAACCTGGCAGGACACTCTAAATGTGTCTAACTCTTCATTTCCCCTCTGCCTGCAACCTGATTTGGCAGACAATGACTAGTGGCATCCCACAGGCTTTTGTGATTGGAACTTAGCTATTAACAATATTTATTAATTATTTAGATGAGGGATTTGATACTGTATTATGACTGTCATTTAAGTTACAGATACAAGAAAAAGTTGGAGAGGTTATATTCCTTCTCACCACAAGACATTAGAATCGATCTGAAGGCTGGTAACTCTTTCCCTAATGTCCATACTATCATAAAACATAGTTATGTTTGAATGTGGAAGTATCAGATGTTGAGAAGCCTGCTAACAGTTTGTAATATCAACATTTATTGCAGAACAGGAAAAGTGAAGAAATAACTAAAAGGTTCCATTTACATGTGGGAATAAACAGACCCTGCTTGTTTCTCCCTCATCAACACATTTGCAGTCAATAAATCATGACTTCACCAAACTCAGTTCCTTTGGAAGCGAATGCCAAATAGATTCCATCTGGCTTGTTATGACCAATGCTTCAGTGCTCTATTGTGATCAATGTCCTCATCTACCTTCTCAGAAGAATATGGTTGCTTTCTCAGCTCCTCATTGTGCATCACATCTCCGCTTTGCCTGCTTCAATTGTTCAGAGCACAACATGCAAGGATAATGTGATATACTGTGTCTACAGTGTACTACAACAAAGGCTACATCTGGATAGACATGGGAACATGATCTTGAAGAGATTTATCAGAGGGACCTGAATGGTCCTGGTAGAAGCATGGGTTGCATTGTATATATGCTCAGCCTCAGTCAAGTGACTCAATAATGGAATGATCAGACCTGGGAGGTGTGGACTGCCCTTGTCTCCTAGCAGCTATTCTTATAACATCTTTATAATGAACCAGAAACCTGAAGCTCTCAAGGATTTAGAATCTGGCAATCTCATAGAGTACTTGGCAAAGATTTCTAAGGTATTATTGTGATGATCACTGACACATTGGACATTAATAGGAAAGCTTTCCATTGACTAATGAGGTCAGCTAGAACACTTCAGAAGCGTTCTGAAGAAAGGTCATTCCAGAGTCAACACATTAACTCTGTTTCTCTCTCCAAAGATGTGCAGGTCAGATGAATTGGCCATGCTGAATAGCCCATAGTGTTAGGTAAAGGGGTAAAGGTAGGGGTATGGGTGGGTTGCGCTTCGGCGGGTCGGTGTGGACTTGTTAGGCCGAAGGGCCTGTTTCCACACTGTAAGTAATCTAAGTAATCTAAATCTAATCTAAGATGCTGTCTGACCTGATGGCTTTCTCCAACAGCCTCTCTGTTTGTTTCAGATTTCCAATATCTACAGTATTTTGCCTTTAATGAGGTCAGCTGGACGGCAGCATTGAAGCAACAGTCCCTGACTTATCAGAGTTCCCTTTGACTGAACTGAGGAATATTGCTGCTGAGACATTGCCATTTAGTTGAAGCACTTGTAGCATATTTACAGTGTTATCTGCTGGCACATGGTGTACATGAGACATTGACTTAGCACGGTGCTATACAGCAATGTGTCCATCTCCATGACTGCACATTGCACACAAATATGACAAGCTGCCGGGCTCCCTGTCTATGCTGAAAGACGAGGAAAGACAGAGCTACTGTGAGCCTCTTAGTTCCAGATGAAGGTGTGCTATGGAAAAAGACAAGACATGGCAGTGATTCTGTGAATATCCATGTCAGGGAAAAATGAGTGAGTGCGAAGAAAGCAACTAAAAGCTGAAGATATATCCTGCTCTGATTCAAGACAGGGTGTCTTTCTCTGTACATAAACTGACCGGGCAATATAGGGTGTCACTCAGCTCCAAAGTGGACTGCTGAAATGCTGAACGATATTATAAGTGAATGGGACATGTCCTATGACAATGTGTTCAAGTTGACGGTTTGCCTCCTTGGACAGAGGGTGTAGGCTATCACCCTTGCAGCATACAATATGACATTGCAGAATATTGGCCAAGAGCAAGACTTGGAGAAGGCGCCAAAGTACTGCATATTCCTGGACCACATGGGCAATTTAACATGGCCAATCCACCAAATCTGCAAATCTTCAACTATGGGGGAAACGGGAGGACACGGGGAGAATGTGCAAACTCCAGACAAATAGTTGCCCGAGGGTTGAATCGAACCCAGGTCGCTGGCAGCACTGCTAACCACTGAGCCACGTGCCACCCATATTTGGAGAACATAAGACAATTGGATTAAGGAGCAAGGAAATGTCATTTGATCTTTCATACCTGCTTCACTATTCAAGAAGATCTCAACTCCACTTTATATCTGCACAACACAACCGTTGATTCCCTTATATATCTAACTCAGCCTTGAATACTTTAAAGATCCAGCCTCCACTGCCTTCTGTGGAAGAGAGTTCCTCACTCTAACCACCCTCAGAGATAAAGCAATTTTTTAAATGAGTCACAATTAAAAAAAAATAGCTAAAGATCGGAATTTTATCGAAACCCTTCATGGGGCATCAAAAAGCAGCAAAGAGCAGGTAAAAGATTTGGAAAACAAAAAAAACGAAAAGATTAAACCCTCCCTGCTGGCAAGAGCCTGTGGATAAATCATACAGCAACACACTATCTGAATTCCACTTCCCTCTCGCCTTCCCTCACCACACCCCCATTCCAATCTGTTTAATGACTGATGAAGGCAAAGTGGTGCTTAGCTGCTCAAAAGGAGGGTTATAGTCAATAACACTCCATAGTACAATCCCAATAGATCGATATATAGTTAGACTGGAAGGAGGAGTAATTACATTTCACAGTATATGTCTTGTTAACTTATCTACATCTATCAACCTTAAGCTGCATCAGAATCAGTAAGGAAGGACAATTCCACTGCTGTCTTTCAACCCAATCTCAATTAGTTGTAACAAATATATTCTTTTACATGCACCCATCTACTCAACTAAAATGTTGTACTAGTCAAAATTAGGGAGCAATTCATAATGTTTTCTAAAGTGAAAGAAACATGAATTTTATTACCAGAAAGAAATAAAACACATCACACATGATTAGATTAGATTCCTTACACTATGGAAACAGGCTTTTCAGCCCAACAAGTCCACATCAACTCTCCAAAGAGAAACCCACCCAGACCCTATATTTACTCCTGCCTAATGCACCTAACACTATGGGCAATTTAGCACGGCCAGCTCACCTAACCTGCACATCTTTGGACTGTGGGAGGAAACTGGAGCACCCAGAGGGAACCCACACAGACACAGGGAGAAAGTGCAAACTCCAGACAGACAGTCACCCAAGGCTGGGATTGAACCTGGGTCCCTGGCTCTGTGAAGCAGCAGTGCTAACCACTGAGCCACCGTGCCACCCTGAACATAATTACAGGTTATAAAGAACAAAGAACAAAGAAAATTTATAGCCCAGGAACAGGCCCTTCGACCCTCCAAGCCTGAGCTGATCCAAATATACTATCTAAACCTGTCAGTCAATTCCTAAGCGTTTGTATCCCTCTGCTCCCCACCTACTCATGCATCTGTCCAGACGCATCTTAAATGAATCCACCATGCCTGCCTCTACCACCTCTGCTGGCAACACGTTCCAAACGTGAAGTACTTGCTGCGTATATCCACCTTAAACTTTCCACCTCTCACCTTGAAAGCATGACCTCTCGTTATTGAATCCTTCACCCTGGGAAAAAACTTGTCTCTATCCACCCTGCCTACACCTTTCATGATTTTGTAAACCTCAATCAGGTCCCCCCCTCAATCTCCTTTTTTCTAGTGAAAATAAACCTAACCCACTCAACCTCTCTTCATAGCTAACACCTCCCATACCAGGCAACATCCTCGTAAACCTTCTCTGCACCCTCTCCAAAGCATCCACATCCTTTTGGTAATGTGACGACCTGAACTGTACACAATATTCTAAATGCGGCCAAACCAATGTCTTGTACAATTGTGACATGACTTGCCAGCTCTTAAACTCAATACCCCCTCCAATGAAGGCAAGCATACTATATGCCTTCTTGACCACTCTATCCACCTGTGCAGCAACCTTTAGGGTACAATGGACCTGCACTCCCAGATCTCTCTGCCCATTAACTTTTCCCAATGCTCTTCCATTCATTGTATAATTCACTCTAGAATTAGACTTGCCTAAATGCATCACCTCACATTTGTCTGGATTGAAAACCATCTGCAACTTTTCCGCCCAACTCTCCAGTCTATCTATATCCTCCTGTATTCTCTGATAGTCCCTTATAGTAGCTTTCTGCTACTCCACCAATCTTTGCGTCATCTGCAAACTTGCTGATCATACAAACAGTGCCCTCTTCTAGATCATTTATGTATATTACAAACAACAGTGGCCCCAGAACTGACCCCTGTGGAACACCATTGGTCACCTTTCTCCATTTCGAGAAACTCCCTTCAACTACTACTGTCTCCTGTTGCTCAACCAGTTCTTTATCCACCTCGCTAGAAAACCCTGCACACCATATGACTTCACTTTCTCCATTAGTCTACAATGGGGAACCTTATCAAATGCCTTACTAAAGTCCATGTATGTGACATCAACAGCCCTTCCTTCATCGAAGAACTCGATGAAGTTGGTAAGGCACGATCTTCCCGGCACAAAGTCTATCACTGATAGGATCTATTTATATTTATAAATGAATGAGCTTATCTCTCAGTACCCTCTCCAGCAACTTCCTCACCACCAATGTCAGGCTCACTGGTCTGTAGTTACCTGGAATATCCCTAGACCCTTCTTGTATAAGGGGACAACATGAGCAACCTTCCAGTCCTCCGGCACCTCATCTGTATTTAATGATGCCACAAAGATATCTGTCAGGGCCCCAGCTATTTCCTCTCTCACCTCCCATCCGGCCATGTGGATTTGTCCACCTTAATAACCTCTAGCATACCCAACACATTTTCCCTACTTATTCCAATGTGATCCAGATTAATCAAACTTCTATCTCTAATATCAAGATTCATCATGTTCCCCTCCTCAGTGAACACTGATGCAAAGTAATCATTCAGAATCTCGCCCATTCTCTCAGTTTCGGCAAACAGCCTTCCTTCATTATCTTTTATGGACCAATCCTTTCTCTAGTTACCCGCTTGCTTCTTATATAAGAATAAAATGCTTTGGGATTTTCCTTAATTCTGCTTGTTAAAGCTATTGCATGACTCCTTTTAGCCCACTTGATTCCTTGTTTAAGACTTGTCCTACTCTTCTGAAATTCCTCCAGGGCCCGTTCTGTTCTTCACTGCCTAAACCTGATGTACGCTTCCCTTTTCCTCTTGGCTAGTCGTACGATTTCTCCTGTCATCCACGATTCACGAATCTTGCCCTTCCTATCCTTTGCCTTCAACAGGACATGCCAATCCTGCACTCCTGTTAACCTATCTTTGAAAGTCTCCTACATCTCAAATGTGGAGTTCCCTTCAAATAGCTGTGTCCACATTTCTGAGCTCCTGCCTAATCTTGATATAATTGGCTTTGGCCCAGTTTAGTACTCTTCCCTTAGGACCACTCTCTTCTTTATCTCCGAGTATTCTAAAACTTACAGAATTGTGGTCACTGTTCCCAAAGAAATCCCCCACCGCAACTTCTACCACCTATCCTGTCTCGTTCCCCAGTACCAGGTCCAAAATGGCCCCTTCCCTCATCGGACTATTGACATACTGCTCTGGAAAACTCTCCTGGATGCTTTGTACAAATACTACTCCATCCAGTCCTCTGACGCTAAGTGTACCCCAGCCAATGTTGGGAAAACCAAAATCTCCCATCACCACTACCCCATTTCCTCTACACCTATTCATAATGTGTTTACCTATTTGTCCTTTTACCTCACGCTCACTGTTGGGAGGTCTGTAATACAGCCCCAACAATGTAACTGCACCCTTCTTATTTCTCAGCTCCACTCATAATGCCTGACTACCCAAGACTGTCACAGTGTCGTCCTTTAGCACAGCTGTGATACCGTCCCTGACCAGCAATGCAACTACACCCCCTCTTTTACTTCCCTCCCTGTCCTGTTTGAAGCGTCTATATCCTGGAATATTTAGTTGACAATCATCATGCCCTTCCTTCAGCCAAGTCTCTGTGGTGGCAATAATGTCATACTCCCAGGCACCAATCCAAGCCCTAAGTTCATCTGCCTTACACACTATATTCCTTGCATTAAAGTAGATGCATTTCAGGCCACCGGTTCTTTTGCTCTCACCTGCTCTCTGCCTATTCTTCCCTTTATTAATGCCATCTTCATAATTCTTACAGTCTCCAGTCTTCACCTCGCTGCCTACTTGTTTTCTCTTCTGGTTCCCAGCCCTCTGACACATTAGTTTAAAACCTCCCCAACAGCAGTAGCAAAAATGCCCCCAAGGACATTGGTTTCGGTCTGGTTCAGATATAGACCGTCCCTTTCGTAATAGTCCCACCTTCCCCAGGTCCGGTCCCAATGTCCAACAAATCTGAACCCCTCCCTCCCATATCATCTGTCAAGCAACGTGTTTGTCCTATTTTTTCATTTCTATACTGGCTAGCACATGGCACTGGCAATAATCCCGAGATCACTACCTTTGAGGTCCTCCCCTTTAACTTCTCTCCTAGCTCCCTGAATTTTTCTTTCAGGACCTCATCTTGCTTTCTACTTATATCATGGGTGCCTGTATGCACCAAGACAACTGGCTGTTCACCCTCCCTTTTAGAAAGCTCTGCAGCCGCTCAGTGACATCCCTGACCCGAGCACCTGGGAGGCAACATACCATCCGGGAGTACCGTTTTCAGCCACAGAACCGTCTATCTACTGCCCTCACAATAGAATCCTCTATGATTATGGCCCAACAAATCTTTTTCCCGCCCTTCTGAACAGCAGTGCCCGCCATGGTGCCATGATCTTGACAACTGCTGACCTCCCCTGGTGAGCCATCTCCCCTAACAGTATCCAAAACGGTATACCTGTTTTGGAGGGAGATGACCGCAGGGGACACCTGCACTGCCTTCCTACTCTTTTTCTGTCCTTTGGTTACCCAATCACTGTCTCCCTCAGCAATCCTAACCTGCAGTGTGACCAGTTCACTAAACGTGCTATCCACGTCCTCCTCAGCATCTCGATGCTCCACAGTGAGTCCATCCGCAGCTCCAGAGCCATCATGTGGTCAAACAACAGCTGCAGCTGGACACACTTCTTGCAAGTGTAAGAGTCAGGAACATCAGACTCGTTCCTAAGTTCCCACATCAAGCTAGAGTCACATGCCACGGGTCTGAGGTCCCCTGCCATTGTAAGCCTAGCTTTATATGAACTAACTAAAACCAAACAATGCACTTAAATAAGAAATAATAGCCTTATCTTACAGGGTCCTTTTCTTCCGGTTAGAGGAGAGGAGCGGGAGGGAGATACTACCAGTGTAGTATCTCAGGTTTAGCCACTGCCCAAATATAAATTAAGCCCTTACCTTCCCGGCAGCCCTCGCTTCACTCCTCCTTCTCTCCTCGCCGCTCTGGCAAAAATGGAGGCCTGACTCCTGAGGTAAGTCCCTTTTTATGTGGGAAAACTTACCCTTTCAGGCAGCCCCCACTTCACTCCTCCTTTTCTCCTCGCTGGTCTGGCAAAATGTTTTAAAGATGTTTTAAGTTTTTTTAAAAAGTGTCTGAGGTGCAGACTAGAAAGATAAAGGCTAAGTTGTTTAAGCATCTTTAGAGGCCTTGAAGTGTTAGATTTTAACCTGACAACACAGTTGCTTTTGTAAATCCATGTTGACTCTGCCCAATCCTGTCACTTTTTTCCAGTGCTCTGCTATTAAATATTTTATAATGAATTCTAACATTTTCCTACTACCAATGTCAGGCTAACTATCCTATAATTTCTTATTGTTTCATTATCTCCTTTTCTAAATGAGTGAGGTAACATTGGTTACTCCTTTTACATTCGAGGCTGACTTGTATGATACTAAAAGAAACAGGGAATTGGAGAGACTTCTTGCTCATGTTGTTACAGTTTCATTTTCCTTCTCTTTGCTGTACTGCTCAAAAGCAGCTATTGAAATATGGTTCATTCGTATATTCCTCATCTTTCGAAGCTGGATAATCTTTTCATGTCTAATTTATGCAACTTATCATAAAACTGTGAAATAAAGCAGGAGATATGATTTTCTTGATGTTGACTCAGTTGCCTCATTTCAATATCTTTCGATACCATGACAATGTCATAAAGCATAGAACTGTACACCACAGGAACAGGCTCACTATGTTGTGCCGAACATGACACAAAATTAAACGAATGTCTTTTGTCTGCCCTTGGTCCATTTCACTCCATTCCTTGCATTTTGTGTGCTTGTCTAAGAGTCCCTTAATCACCCCCATCATACCTGCCTCCACCATCACCCCTGGCAGCGCATTCCAGATTCCTACCATAGAGTCATAGAGGTGTACAGCACGGAAACAGACGCTTCAGTGCAACTCAATAATACCGACCAGATATCTGAATCTAGTCCCATTTGCCAGCACATATCCCATATCCCTTTAAACCCTTCCTATTCATATGCCCATTCAGATGCTTCTTAAATGTTGTAATTATACCAGCCTCCACTACTTCCTCTGGCACCTCATCTATATATACACCAACTTCTGTGTGAAAACGTTGCCCCTTAAGTCCCTTTTAAATCTTTCCCCTCTCACCCTAAACCTATGCCCTCTACTTCTGGACTCCTCCACCCCAGGGAAAAGACTTTGTTGATTTACCCTATCCATGTCTCTCATGATTTTATAAACCTCTATAAAGTCACCCCTCAGCCTTCGTGCTTCAGAGAAAACAGCCCCAGTCTATTCAGCCTCTCCAGCAAGCTCTAACCTTGTAAATCGTTTCTGAACCCTTTCAAGTTTCACAGTATCCTTCTGATACAAGGGAGACCAGAATTGGACACAAAAGTGGCCTAACCAATGTCCTGTACAGCTGCAACATGATCTCCCAACTCCTATACTCAATGCTCTGGTCAATAAAGGAAAGCATACCAAATGCCTTCCTCACTATCCTATCTACCTGCGGTTCCACCCTCAAGGAACCAAGAACCTGTACTTCAAAATCTCTTTGTTCAGCAACACTCCCCAGGACCTGACCATGAATTATATAAGTCCTGCCCTGATTTATCTTTCCAAAATGCACCTCACATTTATCTAAATTGAACTGCATCTGCCACTCATCAGTCCATTGGCCTTTCTGATCAAAATCAGGTTGTACTCTGATGTAACTTTCTTCACTATCCACTACACCTCCAATTTTGTTGTCATCTGCAAACTTACTAACTATACCTCCTACATTCTCATCCAAATCATTTATATAAATTACAAAAAGTAGTGAACCCAGCACTGATCATTGTGGTACACCACTGGCCACAGGCTCCCAGTCTGAAAGCCAACCCTCCACCATCACTCTCTGTCTCCTACCTCCAAGCCAGTTCTGTATACAAATAGCTATTTCTCTCTGTATTCCATGAGATCTAACCTTGCAAATCTGTCTACCATGAGGAACATTGTCAAATGCGTTACCGAAGTCCATATTGATCACACCCATTGCTCTGCCTTCATCAATCCTCTTCGTTACTTCTTCAAAAAACTCAATCAAGTCAGTGAGACATGATTTCCCACGCACAAAGCCGTGTTGACTATTCCTAATCAGTCCCTGTCTTTCCAAATACATTTAAACCTTTTCTCTCAGGATTCCCAACAACAACTTGCCCACCACCGATATCAGGCTCATCGGTCTATAGTTCCGTGGCTTTTCCTTACCAACTTTCTTAAGTTGTGGCACCACGTTAATCAACTTCCAGTCTTCTAGCATCTCACCTATCGATGATATAAATATCTCAGCATGGGGCCTAGCAATCATTTGCTGGAAAAGTGCAGCAGGTCAGGCAGCATCCAAGGAACAGGAGAATCGACGTTTCGGGCATGAGCCCTTCTTCAGGGATGAGGAGAGTGTGCCAAGCAGGCTAAGATAAAAGGTAGGGAGGAGGGACTTGGGGGAGGGGCGTTGGAAATGCGATAGGTGGAAGGAGGTTAAGGTGAGGGTGATAGGCCGGAGTGGGGTGGGGGCGGAGAGGTCAGGAAGAAGATTGCAGGTTAGGAAGGTGGTGCTGAGTTTGAGGGTTGGGACTGAGACAAGATGGGAGGAGGGGAAATGAGGAAACTGGAGAAATCTGAATTCTTCCCTTGTTGTTGGAGCGTTCCTAGGCGGAAGATGAGGCGCTCTTCCTCCAGCTGTCGTGTTGCTATGGTCTGGCAATGGAGGAGTCCAAGGACCTTCATGTCCTTGGCGGAGTGGGAGGGGGAGTTAAAGTGTTCCGCCGCGGGGCGGTTGGGTTGGTTGGTCCGGGTGTCCCAGAGGTGTTCTCTGAAACGTTCCGCAAGTAGGCGACCTGTCTCCCCAATATAGAGGGGGTCACATCGGTAGCAGCGGATGCAATAAATGATGTGTGTGGAGGTGCAGGTGAATTTATGGCGGATACGGAAGGATCCCTTGGGGTCTTGGAGGGAAGTAATGGGGGGGGGTGTGGGCGCAAGTTTTGCATTTCTTGCGGTTGCAGGGGAAGATGCCGGGAGTGGAAGTTGGGTGGTGGGGGGTGTGGACCTGACGAGGGAGTCAAGAGGGAGTGGTCTTTTCGGAATGTCTCAGACTCCTCCCTCCCCTTCCTAGACCTCTCCATTTCTATCTCAGATGATCGAATCAACACGGACATTTACTATAAAACGACGGACTCCCACAGCTACCTAGACCACACCTCCTCCCACCCTTCCCCCTGTAAAAACGCCATCCCATATTCCCAATTCCTTCATCTCCGCCGCATCTGCTCCCAGGAGGACCAGTTCCAATACTAAACAACCCAGATGGCCTCCTTCTTTAAAGACCGCAATTTCCCCCCAGATGTGATCGACGATGCTCTCCACCACATCTGCTCCACTTCCCGCTCCTCCACCCTTGAGCCCCACCCCTCCATTCGCCACCAGGACAGAACCCCACTGGTCCTCACCTACCACCCCACCAACCTCCATATACACCATATCATCCGTGTCATTTCCGCCACCTCCAAACGGACCCCACCACCAGGGATATATTTCCCT